>NC_080027.1:19787156-20387156 GCF_030020395.1 Manis pentadactyla | reverse complement strand
TCAGGATCCATCTTGCCATGCTTTGGACCTTAAATGCTGCAAACTCATCAACTTAGACGTCTCTTAAGCAGAAACACCTCTTTGGTAGTTACAGGCTGAAGATTTTACAACCTTATTTTTCTGCTGTGTCAACAGGCTTCAGTAAACTGCTTTTATTGAATTTCTGTGTATGTTTAAAAAATCAATGCATTTGTCCTGATTTCTAAGGGTTTGTTATGGCCATTACAAAATAAATACTTGAAAAATGTGCTTGATTCATTTGTTTTAAAAATTTTAACAGAGAGAACTTGTAAAACTAAAACTTAACAGTGTAACAGTGTAACAGAGAGAACTTGTAAAACTAAAACTTAAACATAGTTTACTTTTCACTTTTTAATTTTTTTTATTTTGGTATCATTAATCTATAAATACATGAAGGACATTATGTTTACTAGGCTCCCCCCTTCACCAAGTACCACCCCCACATACCCCTTCACAGTCACTGTCCATCAGTGAAGTAAGATGCTGTAAAATCAATAGTTGTCTTCTCTGGGTTGCAAAGCTCTCCCAATGCCCCACCCCCATACTATACATGTTAACCGTAATGCCCCCTTTCTTTTTCTCTGCACTTATCCCTAACTTCCCACCCATCCTCCCCAGTCCCTTTCCCTTTGGTAACTGTTACTCCATTCTTGGTTCTGTGATTCTGCTGCTGTTTTGTTCCTTCAGTTTTCCTTTGTTATACTCCACAGATGAGTGAAATCATTTGGTATTTGTCTTTGTCCACCTGGCTTATTTCACTGAGCATAATATGCTCTAGCTCCATCCATGTTGTTGCGACTGGTAGGATTTGTTTTCTTCTTATGGCTGAATAATATTCCATTGTGTATATGTACCACATCTTCTTTATCCATTCATCTACTGATGGACACTCAGGTTGCTTCCATTTCTTGACTATTGTAAATAGTGCTGCGATAAACATAGGGGTGCATCTGTCTTTTTCAAACTGGAGTTCTGCATCCTTAGGGTAAATTCCTAGAAGTGGAATTCCTGGGTCAAATAGTAAGTCTATTTTTAGCGTTTTGAGGAACCTCCATACTGTTTCCACAATGGTTGAACTAATTAACATTCCCACCAGCAGTGTAGGAGGATTTCCCTTTCTCCACAACCTTGCCAACATTTGTTGTTGTTTGTCTTTTGGATGGTAGCCATCCTTACTGGTGTGAGGTGATATCTCATTGTGGTTTTAATTTGCATTTCTCTGAGGACAAGCGATGTGGGGCATCTTTTCATGTGTCTGTTGGACATCTGAATTTCTTCTTTAGAGAATTCTCTATTCAGCTCCTCTGCCCATTTTTTAACTGGATTATTTGCTTTTTGTTTGTTGAGGTGCCTGAGCTCTTTATATATTTTGGATGTCAACCCTTTATCGGATCTGTCATTTATGAATATATTCTCCCATACTGTAGGATGCCTTTTTCTTCTATTGATGGTGTCCTTTGCTGTACAGAAGCTTTCAGCTTGATATAGTCCCACTTGTTTTTGCTGTTGTTTCCCTTGCCAGGGGAGTTATGTTGATGAAGAAGTTACTCATGTTTATGTCTAAGAGAATTTTGCCTATGTTTTTTTCTAAGAGTTTTATGGTTTCATGACTTACATTCAAGTCTTTGATCCATTTCGAATTTACTTTTGTGTATGGGGTTAGACAGTGATCCAGTTTCATTCTCTTACATGTAGCTGTCCAGTTTTGCCAGCACCATCTGTTGAAGAGACTGTCATTTCCCCATTGTATGTCCATAGCTCCTTTATCATATATTAATTGACCATAAATGTTTGGGCTAATATCTGGAGTCTCTATTCTGTTCCACTGGTCTTTGACTCTGTTCTTGTGTCAGTACCAACTGTCTTGATTACTGTGGCTTTGTACTAGAGCTAGAAGTTGGGGAGTGAGATCCCTCAAACTCTATTCTTCCTTCTCAGGATTGCTTTGGTTATTCGGGGTCTTTGGCAGTTCCATATGAATTTTTGAACTATTTGTTACAGTTCATTGAAGAATGTAGTTGGTCAGATGGTAGAGCCAAGATGGCAGCGTGAGTAGAGCAGCGAAAATCTCCTCCCAAAATCACATATATTTATGAAAATATAACAAAGACAACTCTTCCTAGAATAGAGACCAGAGGACACAGGACAACTTCCAGACCACATCCACACCTACGAGAATGCAGCGCCTTGTTTGAAGTGGGTAAGATACAAGCCCCAGCACAGTGGGACCCGAGCATCCCACAACACAGCTCCCAGCGGGAGAAGAGGAGCTGGAGTGGGGAGGGAGACGGAGCCCAGGACTTCTAAACACCCAGCCCCAGCCATCCGCACCAGAGAGCAGACACAGTGCATGCGTGTGGTGCTGGATAATAGGGAAACAGGGCAGCAAGAACAGTGAGCAGGTCCCTGAGGCCAGTGCCTGAGAACAAAGAAAAGCGAGAGCCATTATTTATTTATTTATTTATTTATTTATTTATTTATTTATTTATTTTTGGCAAGTGCTTTTTGGAAGTCTTGAAGGGACAGGGACCCCAAAACCGGATGGAAGCATCCCGGTACACTTAGTCCAGAGGCAGAGAATCTGGGGATCTCTGGGCATTCTAACCCCCTGGGCAGCAGGGAGCACGGAGGCCCCTCACGGAGATAAATAGCCTCCCGGCAGCTCCCCCGAAAATGCGGCTACACCATTTTGGAGCAGCAGACCGAGCCAGGCAATGCCCACAGCAACAGCAGAGATAAACTCCATAGCAGCTGGGCAGGAATCAGAAGCCCTGTCTGCACGCAGCTGCCCAGCACAAGCCACTAGAGGTCACTGTTCTCTGAGGAGAGGACGGCCACAAACCCACGAGAAGGGAAATTCTTCCAGCCGTCACATGTCCCAGCTCTACAAACTATTTCTATCACCACGAAAAGGCAAAATTACAGGCAAACCAAGATCACAGAGACAACACCAGAGAAGAAGACAGACCAAACCATTCTTCCTGAAAAAGAATTCAAAATAAAAATCATAAACATGCTGACAGAGATGCAGAGAAATATGCAAGAGCTAAGGGATGAAGTCAGGAGGGAGATCACAGATGCCAGGAAGGAGATTACAGAAGTGAAACAAACTCTGGAAGGATTTATAAGCAGAATGGATAAGATGCAAGAGGCCACTGATGGAATAGGAACCAGAGAACAGGAACGCATAGAAGCTGACAAAGAGAGAGATGAAGGATCTCCAGGGATGAAACAATATTAAGAGAACTGTGTGACCAATCCAAAAGGAACAATATCCATATTATAGGTATAACAGAAGAAGAAGAGAGAGAAAAAGTGATGGAAAGTGTCTTTGAAGAAATAATTGCTGAAAACTTCCCCAAACTGGGGGAGGAAATAATCGAACAGACCATGGAAATACACAGAACACCCAACAGAAAGGATCCAAGGAGGAAACCACCAAGACACATAATAATTAAAATGGCAAAGATCAAGGACAAGGAAAGAGTTTTAAAGGCAGCTAGAGAGAAAAAAGTCACATATAAAGGAAAACTCATCAGGCTAACATCAGACTTCTTGACAGAAACGCTACAGGCCAGAAGAGAATGGCATGATATACTTAATGCAATGAAACAGAAGGGCCTCAAACCAAGACTACTGTATCCAGCACGATTATCATTTAAACATGAAGGAGGGATTAAACAATTCCCAGACAAGCAATAGTTGAGTGAATTTGCCTCCCACAAACCATCTCTACAGGGCATCTTCCAGGGACTGCTCTAGATGGGAGCACTCCAAAAAAGAGCACAGAACAAAACACCGAACAAATGAAGAATGGAGGAGGAGGAATAAGAAGGGAGAGAAGAAATGAATCTACAGACAGTGTATATAACAGCTCAATAAGCGAGCTAAGCTAGGCAGTAAGAGACTAAAGAGGCCTACATTGAACCTTTGGTAATCATGAATTTAAAGCCTGCAATGGCAATAAGTACATATCTTTCAATAGTCACCCTAAATGTAAATGGACTGAATGCACCAATCAAAAGAAACAGAGTAATAGAATGGAGAAAAAACAAGACCCATCTATATGCTGCCTACAAGAAACTCACCTCAAACCCAAATACATGCACAGACTAAAAGTCAAGGGATGAAAAAACATATTTCAGGAAAACAACAGAGAGAAGAAAGCAGTGGTTGCAGTAATAATATCAGACAAAATAGACGTCAAGACAAAGAAAGTAACAAGAGATAAAGAAGGACACTACATAATGATAAAGAGCTCAGTCCAACAAGAGGATATAACCATTCTAAACATATATGCACCCAACACCGGAGCACCAGCATATGTGAAAAAACTACTAACAGAACTAAAGGAGGAAATAGAATGCAATGCATTCATTTTAGGAGACTTCAACACGCCACTCACCCCAAAGGATAGATCCACTGGGCAGAAAACAAGTAAGGACACAGAGGCACTGAACAACACAGTAGAACAGATGGACCTAATAGACATCTATAGAACTCAACATCCAAAAGCAACAGGATATACATTCTTCTCAAGTGCACATGGAACATTCTCAAGAATACACCACATAAAAGCCCACAAAAACAGCTTCAGTAAATTCCAAAATATTGAAATTCTCCCAACTGACTTTTCAGACCACAGAGGTATAAAACTAGAAATAAATTCTAAAAAGAAAACAAAAAGGCTCACAAACACATGGAGGCTTAACAACATGCTCCTAAATAATCAATGGATCAACGAACAAATAAAAATAGAGATCAAGGTATATATGGAAACAAATGACAACAACAACACAAAGACTCAACTTCTGTGGGATGCAGCAACAGCAGTCTTAAGAGGAAAGTACATAGCGATCCAGGCACACTTGAAGAAGTAAGATAAATCTCAAATGAATAGTCTAAAATCACAATTATCAAAACTGGAAAAAGAAGAACAAATGAGGCCTAAAGTCAGCAGAAGGAGGGACATAATAAAGATCAGAGAAGAAATAAACAAAATTGAGAAGAATAAAACAATAGCAAAAATCAATGAAACCAACAGCTGGTTCTTTGGGAAAGTAAAAAAAATAGATAAGCCTCTAGCCAAACTTATTAAGAGAAAAAGAGAATCAACACAAATCAACAGAATCAGAAAAGAGAATGGAAAAATCATGACAGACTCCACAGAAATACAAAGAATTATTAAAGACTACTATGAAAACCTATATGATAACAAGCTGGAAAACCTAGAATAAATGGACAACTTCCTAGAAAAATACAACCTTCCAAGACTGACCAAGGGAAAAACACAAAAGTTAAACAAACCAATTATGAGCAAAGAAATTGAAACGGTAATCAAAAAACTACCCAAGAACAAAACACCCAGTAAGGACGGATTTACCTCAGAATGTTTTCAGACACACAGAGAAGACATAATACCCATTCTCCTTAAAGTTTTCCAAGAAATAGAAGAGGAGGGAATACTCCCAAACTCATTCTCTGAAGCCAACATCACCCTAATACCAAAACCAGGCAAAGACCCAACCAAAAAAGAAAATTACAAACCAATATGATGAATGTAGATGCAAACCAATATGATGAATGTAGATGCAAAAATACTCAATGAAATATTAGCAAACCAAATTCAAAAATATATCAAAAGGATGATACATCATGACTAAGTGGGATTCATCCCAGGTATGCAAGGATGGTACAACATTGGAAAATCCATCAACATCATCCATCACATCAACAAAAAGAAAGACAAAAACCACATGATCATCTCCAAAGATGCTGAAAAAGAATTTGACAAAATTCAACATCCATTCATGATAAAAACTCTCAGCAAAATGGGTATAGAGGGCAAGTACCTCAACATAATAAAGGCCATATATGATAAACCCACAGCCAACATCATACTGAACAGCAAGAGGCTGAAAGCTTTTCCTCTAAGATCGGGAACTAGACAGGGATGCCCACTCTTCCCAATTTTGTTTAGCATAGAACTAGAGGTCCTAGCCATGGCAATCAGACAAAACAAAGAAATACAAGGAATCCAGATTGGTAAAACAGCAGTCAAACTGTCACTATTTTCAGACGACATGATATTGTATATAAAAAATCCTAAAGACTCATCTCCAAAACTACTAGAACTGATATCAGAACACAGCAAAGTTGCAGGATACAAAATTAACACACAGAAATCTGTGGCTTTCCTATACACTAATAATGAGCCAATAGAAGGAGAAATCAGGAAAAGAATTCCATTCACAATTGCATCAAAGGAATAAAATACCTAGGAATAAACCTAACCAAAGAAGTGAAAGACCTATACCCTGAAAAGTACATGTCACTCTTAAGAGAAATTAAAGGGGCACTAACAGATGGAAACTCATCCCATGCTTGTGGCTAGGAAGAATTAATATCGTCAAAATGGCCATCCTGCCCAAAGCAATAAACAGATTTGATGCAATCACTATCAAATTGCCAGCAACATTCTTCAATGAACTGGAACAAATAATTCAAAAATTCATATGGAAACACCAAAGACTCCAAATAGCCAAAGCAATCCTGAGAAATAAGAATAAAGTAGGGGGGATCTCAATCCCCATCTTCAAGCTCTACTACTAAGCCATAGTAATCAAGACAATTTGGTACTGGCACAAGAACAGATTCACATACCAGTGGAACAGATTAGAGACTCCAGACATTAACCCAAACATAGATGGTTAATTAATATTTGATAAAGGAGTCATGGACATACAATGGGGAAATGACAGTCTCTTCAACAGATGGTGCTGGCAAAACTGGACAGCTACGTGTAGGAGAAGGAAACTGGTCCATTGTCTAACCCCATACAGAAAAGTAAATTCAAAATGGATCAGAGACCTGAATGTAAGTCATGAAACCATAAAAATCTTAGAAAAAAACATAGGCAGAAACCTCTTAGACATAAACATGAGTGACCTCTTCTTGAACATATCTCCCTGGACAAGGAAAACAACAGCAAAAATGAACAAGTGGGACTATATTAAGCTGAAAAGCTTCTGTACAGCAAAAGACACCATCAATAGAAAAAAATGGTACCCTACAGTATTGGAGAATATATTTGTATATGAGAGATCCAATAAAGGGTTGACATCCAAAATGTATAAAGAGCTCACCCATCTCAACAAACAAAATCAAATAATCCAATTAAAAACAGGGAAGAAGAACTTAATAGACGGTTTTCCAAAAAAGAAATACAGATAGCCAACAGACACATGAAAAGATGCTCCACATCACTAATTATCAGAAAAATGCAAATTAAAACCACAATGAGGTATCACCTCACAGCAGTAAGTATGGCTGCCATCCAAAAGACAAACAACAACAAATGTTGGCGAGGTTGTGTGGAAAGGAGAACCCTCCTACACTGCTGTTGGGAATGTAAATTAGTTCAACCATTGTGGTAAGCAGTATGGAGGTTCCTCACAATGCTCAAAACAGACTTACCATTTGACCCAGGAATTCCACTCCTAGGAATTTACCCTAAGAACGCAGCACTCAAGTTTGAAAAAGATAGATGCACCCCTATGTTTATCGCAGCACCATTTAAAATAGCCAAGAATTGGAAGCAACCTAAGTGTGCATCAGTAGATGAATGGATAAAGAAGATGTGGTACATATACACAATGGAATATTATTCAGCCATAAGAAGAAAACAAATCCTAGCATTTTCAACAACATGGATGGTGCTAGAAGGTATTATGCTAAGTGAAATAAGCTAAGTGGAGAAAGAGAAATACCAAATGATTTCACTCTTCTGTGGAGTATAAGAACAAAGGAAAAACTGAATTAACAAAACAGCAGCAGAATCACGGAAACCAAGAATGGACTAACAGGTTCCAAAGGGCAAGGGACTGGGGAGGATGGGTGGGTAGGGAGGGTTAAGGGGGGGAAGAAGAAAGGGGGTATTATGATTAGCATGCATAATGGGAGGGTGGGAGAAAGGGGAGGGCTGTACAACACAGAGAAGACAATAGTGATTCTGCAACATTTTGCTATGCTGATGGACAGTGACTGTAAAGGGGTTTGTCAGGGGGGACCTTGTATATGGGAGAGCCTAAGAAACATAATATTCTTCATGTAATTGTAGATTAATGATAAAAATATATAAATAAATAAATTATAAAAAAAATAAAAAAAGAAAGAAAAGGGGGATTACTCACTGATAGGACAAAACTAACTGTAAATTAATGATTAACACATGCTTTAAATATCCTTAATTTTGATCATTTAAAGGGTGTCAGATGATCAGCTATGGAAATACTTTTTTTCTGATAATATTCCTTTCTCTTAAGAAAAACAAAAAAAGCAATTCCTGTGTGGTGATCTTCAATAAGTTCTTCACAATGGTATAAAGGGAATATCAAAGTGTGGGCAAAGGGTTTGTTTGTGTTTATACAGAGGATCAAAGCCTAACTTGGCTACCCAGAAATCAAAATATGATACGATATGAAGAAGAACTTCCAACATCAACATTCTCTGGAAGAGTCATACCAGCAGGTGTTCATCAAAAAACTTTAACAATGATCCTGGCACTCTTGTAGTTGTAGCTGCACTCATCCCACCGGTTCCTGGACTTGCCACTGGAATGAGGAAGGAGATATCTAAGCTGGCCTGTGCATACAGTAAAACAGCAAATTTGACTGGTTCTATACTGTCAGAACTCAACCAAGAATTAGGAGAAGTGCAAGTTGCAGCGCTCCAAAATCTTGCGACTATAGACTATCTACTGTTAAAAAAACATACGGGATGTGAACATTTCCCAGGAATGTGTTTTAAGTTGTCTGATTTTTCTCAAACTATTCAAATTCAGTTAGGCAATATCCATCATATCATTGATAAGTTTTCACAAATGCCTAGGGTGCCTAACTGGTTTTCTTGGTTTCACTGGAGATGGCTGGTAATTGTAGGTCTGCTTTGGTTATGTAGCTGTATTCCCATTATGTTAATGTGTGTATACAATTTAATTAGTAGTTTAAGACTTATACATGCTTATGTTACTCTACAAGAACATATGTCAAAGAAATAATCAATCTTCCCATGTTTTCTTCCATCTGCTACTTCTATAGCTTTTCTTCTTCCTTCCTAATTACAAACCTTAAATAGAATTCGTGCCTCTAATCGAATTTACAGAGTATCATAATACTTCCAAGTGATAAAGATACCTCAAGACAAATGTTGGGCATAAAACCCACAGGGCATAAATCTGCAAAGTAGTAAAAAGCCAACCTTTTCAAACAATATTGCCTCTCTCCCACTTACCAACTTTACATTTCCCTGTATGGCCCCGGAAGATGACTGGTTAGCCAGAGATGGGTAAGATTCCTCAAGGGAGGAACAACCTAAGACAGGCACAGTCGCAGGGGGGCCATCAGGTGAGAAATTGGGGATCAACAGAGGTGAGGCTTAGAACCTCACCCCGCCTGTTTTGAGAGAAATCTTCTGCATCCGTGGATGTTTTGTTGCCCTTGTCTAGCTTGGATTAATACTTAGTCTGTAGGCACAGACCTGATCATCTACATTTGCCCTCTTACAGCACTAAACTATGTTTTCTACCTTTATCTTGCATCTACCTACCACTTCAGCATTTTATTAAAAATAATAATAGTAATAATAAAAATAAAGTTGAAATGTGGGATTCACATATACATCAAGTATAAAAATCAAAAGAATAATCATATTTGACCTGATTATTTATAGTTCATGATGTGTGATCAAAACCAAAAGTTTCTGTGATATGACTGCCCTTGCACTGTTCACCATGTAAGAACTTATTCACTATGTAAGAATTTCTTCACCATGTAAGAACTTGTTTGTTATGCTTTAGAAGATTGGAGACTGTTGAGAATTAGGCTTGGGATTGATAAATTATTGTGCATTGAGTCCACTATACAGAATTTTATTGTTCTTAACAACCATCTGGTCAATAAATATGAGAGATATCCTCTCAAAAGAAGAAAACTAATACAATGCATATCAATTATATCTCAATTTAAAATCAATAATAAAATATCCAAAAAAATGTTGTTGGTAATTTGATAGGGATTGCATCGAATCGGTATATTGTTTTAGGCAGGATGGCCATTTTGACGATATTAATTCTTCCTAGCCAGAAGCATGGGATGAGATTCCATTTGTTAGTGACCTCTTTAATTTATCTTAAGAGTGTCTTGTAGTTTTCAGGGTATAGATCTTTCACTTCTTAGGTTAGGTTTACTGCTAGGTATTTTATTCTTTTTGATGCTATTGTGAATGGAATTCTTTTCCTGAATTCTCTTTCTGTTAGCTCATTGTTAGTGTATAGGAAAGCCACAGATTTCTGTCTGTTAATTTTTTATCCTGCAACATTGCTGAATTCTGATATTAGTTCTGGTAGTTTTGCAGTGGAGTCTTTAGGGTTTTTTATGTACAATATCATGTCATCTCCAAATTGTGACAGTTTGACTTCTTTTTTACGAATCTGGATTCCTTGTATTTCTTTGTTTTGTCTGATTGCGTGGCTAGGACCTCCAGTACTATGTTGAATAACAGTGGGGAGAGTGGGCATCCCTGTCTTGTTCCTGATCTCAGAGGAAAAGCTTTCAGACTCTCACTGTTCAGTATGATGTTAGCTGTGGGTTTATCATATATGGCATTTATTATGTTGAGGTACTTGCCCTCTATTCCCATTTTGTTGAGAGATTTTATCATGAATGTTCGTTGAATTTTGTCAAATGCTTTTTCAGCATCTTTGGAAATTATCATGTGGATTTGTCCTTCTTTTAGTTCATGTGGTGGATGATGTTGATGGATTATCAAATGTTGCACCATCCTTGCATCCCAGGGTTGAATCCCTCTTGGTCATGGTATATGATCCTCTTGATATACTTTTGATTTCAGTTTTCTAATATTTCACTGAGTATTTTTGCATCTATGTTCATCAGGGATATTGGTCTGTAGTTTTCTATTTTGGTGGGGTCTTTGCCTGGTTTTGGTATTAGGGTGATGTTAGCTTCGTAGAATGAGTTTGGGAGTATTCCCTCCTCTTCTATTTTTTGGAAAACTTTAAGGAGAATGGGTATTATGTCTTCTCTGTATGTCTGATAAAATTACCAGGTAAATCCATCTGACCCACGGTGTTTGTGCTTGGGTAGTTTTTGATTACTGATTCAATTTTGTTGCTGGTAATTGGTCTGTTTAGATTTTCTGTTTCTTTCTGGGTCAGTCTTGGAAGGTTGTATTTTTCTAGGAAGTTGTCCATTCTCCTAGGTTTTCCAGCTTGTTAGCATATAGGTTTTCATAATATTCTCTAATAATTCTTTGTATTTCTGTGGGGCCTGTTGTGATTTTTCCTTTCTCATTTCTGATTCTATTGATGTGTGTTGACTCTCCGTTTCTCATAATAAGTCTGGTTAGAGGCTTATCTATTTTGTTTATTTTCACAAGGAACCAGCTATTGGTTTCATTGATTTTTTTCTGTGTTTAGTCTTCTCAATTTTGTTTATTTCTTCTCTGATCCTTATTATGTCCCTCCTTCTGCTGACTTTAGGCCTCACTTGTTCTTCTTTTTCCAATTTCGATAATTGTGACATTAGAGTATTCATTTGGGATTGTTCTTCCTTCTTTAAATATGCCTGGATTGCTATATACTTTCCTCTTAAGACTGCTTTTGCTGCCCCCCTCAGAAGTTGGGGCTTTTGTTGTTGTTGTCATTTATTTCCATATATTGCTGGATCTCCATTTTAATTTGGTCATTGATCCATTGACTATTTAGAAGTGTGTTGTTAAGCCTCCATGTGTTTGTGAGCCTTTTTTCTTTCTTTGTACAATTTATTTCTAGTTTTATACCTTTGTGCTCTGAAAAGTTGGTTAGTAGGGTTTCAATTTTTTGGAATTTACTGAGGGTCTTTATGTGGCCTAGTATGTGGTCTACTCTGGAGAATGTTTCATGTGCACTTGAGAAGAGTGTGTATCATGTTGCTTTTAGATGTAGGTTTCTATAGATGACTATTAGGTCCATCTGTTCTAGAGTGTTGTTCAGTGCCTCTGTGTCCTTACTCATTTCCTGTCTGATGGATCTGTTCTTTGGAGTAAGTGATGTGATAAAATCTTCCAAAATGAATGCATTGCATTCTATTTCGTCCCTTAATTCTGTATTTGTTTCACATATATTGGTGCTCTTGTATTGGGTGCATATATGTTTATAATGGTTATATCCTCTTGTTGGACTGAGCCCTTTATCATTACGTAATATCCTTCTTTATCTCTTGTTACTTTCTTTATTTTGAAGTCTATTTTGTCTGATACTAGTATTGCCACACCTGCTTTTTTCTCTCTGTTATTTGCATGAAATATCTTTTTCCATCCCTTGACTTTCAATCTGTGCATGTCTTTGGGTTTGAGGTGAGTCTCTTGTAAGCAGCATATAGATGGGTCTTGCTTTTTTATCCATTCTATTACTTTGTGTCTTTTTATTTGTGCATTCAGTCCATTTACAGTAGGGTGATTATTGAAAGATATGTACTTATTGCCATTGCAGGCTTTATATTTGTGGTTACCAGAGGTTCAAAGTTAGCTAGTTTACTACCTTATTGTCTAACTTAACTCACTTATTGAGCTATTATAAACACAGTCTGATGATTATATCTCTCCCTTCTTATTTCTCCTCCTCCATTCTTCGTATGTTGACTGTTTTTTTTCTGTGCTCTTTTTAGGAGTGCTCCCATGTAGAGCAGTTCCTCTAAGATACCCTGTAGAGGTGGTTTGTGGGAGGCAAATTCCCTCAACTTTTGCTTGTCTGGGAATTTTTTAATTCCTCCTTCATGTTTAAATGTTAATCGTGCTGGATATAGTACTTTGGTTCAAGGGCCTTCTGTTTCATTGCATTAAATATATCATGCCATTCTCTTCTGGCCTGTAAGGTTTCTGTTGAGAAGTCTGATTATAGCCTGATGGGTTTTCCCTTGTAGGTGATCTTTTTTCTCTCTCTTGCTGCCTTTAATACTCTGTCCTTGTCCTTGATCTTTGCCATTTTAATTTTTATGTGTCTTGGTGTTTTCTTGTTTGGGTCCCGTCTCTCGGGAGTTCTGTGTGCTTCTGTAGTCTGAGAAACTATTTCCTCCCCCAGTTTGGGGAAGTTCTCAGCAGTTATTTCTTCAAAGACACTTTTTATCCCTTTTTCTCTCTCCTCTTCTTCTGGTACCCCTATAATGTGGATATTTTTCCTATTGGATTTGTCAAACAGTTCTCTTAATATTGTTTCATTCCTGGAGATCCTTTTATCTCTCTCTGAATCAGGTTCTGTGTTTTCCTGTTCTCTTGTTTCTATTCCATTAATGGCATCTTGCATCTTATCCGTTCTGCTTATAAATCCTTCCAGAGTTTGTTTCACTTCTGTAATCTCCCTCTGGACGTCATCCCTTTGCTCTTGCATATATCTCTGCAGCTCTGTCAGCATGTTTGTTATTTTTATTTTGAATTCTTTTTCAGGTAGACTGATTATATCTGTCTCTGCAGATCCTCTCTCAGGTGTTGTCTGAACTATCTTGGACTGGACTAAATTTTTTTGCCTTTTCATGGTTATAGCAGTGGCTATAGGCAGGTCGCAGGTGTGTCAGCTGGGAGAAGAAAGTCCTTTCCTGCTTGCTGGATGCCTTGCCCTTCTTTGCTGCCCGTGTGGGTTACCCGCACTCCTGGAGCAGCCACCGGGTTAATCCCCAAAGATGCTGTGGGCGGGGTCTCCGTCAGAGCAGTCCGGAGCCCTGCGGGGAGTGGCAGGCATGCCAGGTGCTCTCCTCCGTGATAGTGGCGCCCTTGCCAGGCAGCTGTGTGCCAGCAGCAGCTTTTGGGTCTGGGTCAGGCGGCTGTATGTTGGGCTGGGATTCCGGTCGGCTGCTGGGAGCACACCTGCTCCCTCTGGCTCTGCTGCAGGTGCGCACGGTTCTCTCCGGCGCGGACCTCTCGCATACTCCTCTGGCTCAACTGCCGCCGGTGTGCACGAGCTGCTCCCGGGCTGTTTGATCGCCGCTGCTACTGGATCGCACAAGCCTCTACTGGTCCCCTCTGGTGCCATTAGTGCACACAATCTGCTCCTGGTCCCTTCCGGCACTGCTGCACCTGGCACGCACTGCCACTCTCCTGCTGCTGGGCCAGTGTGTCAGGGTCCGTGTCAGTTGAAGGAATGACTGGGAGGCTGCTTAGTGTAGTGAGTGGCTTCAGAGCTGTGCTGCCTCCCTGGAGTTTAGGGCACCTAAGTTTCCCCGGGTTTCCCAGCGGCTGGCTAAGTGTGCCGGGACGACTTTGTCCAGCTATGGGTTTCCTATCTCTTTAAGAGTTGTAGAAAGCACTCGCTTTTCTTTTGTCTCAGGGGCGCTGGTTGTGGGGACCTGCCCACAGGTCTTTTCCATTGCTCTAATATTCAGCACCCCTTGCACCTGTGTCTGCACTCTGGGTGCGGATTTCTAGAGCTGGTTGTTTAGCACTCCTGGGCTTTCACTCCCTCCCTGTTCTGACTCCTTTCTTCCTGCCAGGTTCTGGGATAGGGGAGCGTTTGGGTCCCGCCTGGCCACGGCTAGTATCTTACCCCCTTCATGTGATGTTGAGTTCTCACAGATGTAGGTGTATCCTTGCTGTTGTAGGGCATCCACTGGTGTCTCTTTTAGGAATAGATGTATTAATTGTATTTCCATAAATATATATGTTTTGGGGAGGTGATTTACCCTGAACTAATCATGCTGCCATCTTCCCATGATCCCCCCGAAATAATTTTTCTTAAGCATATTTTCATTGCCTGTTTTACTCTTTGTTCCTGAGAATGTAAAGTTTTGGATACAGGAAGCAAAATTTTCAGTGGGTCCCTAGGAGTAACAGTGAGAGTTGCCACCACCATTCGTACCCCTTGATCCTGGACCCATGGGCCCTGGCTCTGGGAGAAAAAGCCTCATACACTGGATGCTGACACAAAATATTACAGCCTGTATTCATGATCTTTACTAAAAAATGTCCAAGAATAAGACACTAACAAACTAACAATATTTTCATCAAAACTTCTTGTTGTAGAGACAACATACATTATTCTTAAATTATTCCAATTTAATATTTAGCATGAAAATTAGAATTAGTTGATAAACCATTTGTTCTGATACACTCTTATCATTGCGTCTTTTACATCTTTGTTCCTGAACTGTAAATGACGATATACAGCTTGAAAATCAGACCGGTGCAAAACACTACCACGTTATAGTCCAAAGAATAGCCAGAACTTGGTCTCACATACATCAGGAGAATCGTTCCGTGATAAATTGACACCCCCATTAAGTGAGAGCCACACGTAGAATAGACTTTTCTCCTCCCATCAGTGGAATGAATCTTCAGGATGGCCAACAGAATGAAGCCATAGGAGATCAGCACAATCAGGATAGTAACCATCTCAATGGCACCCACAGAGTGGAAGAGTAGAAGCTGGTTTGTGTGACTGTCTGAGCAAGAAAGAGCGAGGAGAGGAGGGATGTCACAGAAGACATGTCTAATATTATTAGATGCACAGAAGGAGAGGCTAAATGTTGCCAGTGTGTGTACAGAGCATGCAAGATGCTACCAACATAAGAAGCAATGATATGGAACACACCGACTGGGTGACATGCTCGCTGAACACAGGAGAGCAGTGCAGACAGCTACAGGGCGATCATATCTCACTGCCACCAAGAGGAAGCACCGTGTGGTACCACAGGCAACAAGGAGAAGCATGTGTGCTGCACATCCAAGGAATGAGATGGCTTTATACTTTGACACAAAATCTACTAACTTATCTGGGGTAATGACTGAGGAGAAGCAGACACCAGGAGATGAGAGCACACTCAGAAAACAGGACCTGGTGTTGTGGAACCAGGAGTCCCCAATGACTTATAAAGCCAAAGCCAAATTTCCCTGCATAACACAGAGGTAGATGGCTAAAAACAGGAGGAACAAGCTTTCCACAATTCAAGCTTATCTGTGAAGCCCTTCAGTAGAAATATATGACTCCAGAGGCACTCTGCATGCTTATAGCTCATGAGAGAAGAGTGAAGATATTCACAAAATATACAAAATGTCTGTGCAACTTGTCTTACAATTTTAATATGCTTGCATTTTATTTTATTTTATTCAATGGAATATAAAAGGAAAGCAGAAGGACCTTTTAATCATGAAATGAGGATTGTATACTGAATACACAGTGTAACAATAATTATGCAAATCTGTAAGTCCAGGAAAAGCATTGTATCAACACAAGATAATAATAGGGAGAAATTCATCAAAATACTGCAAGTTATGATTTGTTTTCATTTTGTTCCTTTAGCTTTGTTATATTATTTTATTCTAATGAACATATTTACTCCTATGACAGAATCACTCTTTTCATATGAAATGTTTCGTTATGAAAAATGTATCATTTCATTCCCAGTGGTTTCAGTTGCAAAGCAAGGAGATATTTTTCCAGAAATAGCTTCTTCACCTTTCCAGTCTAAATATTAGGGCCTCACAAAGGAGGACCGAGCCACCAAGCCCTCCCTCCACTTGTGGCCTCTCAGGGAAAGGCAACCAGTTCCTGGAAACCTCACAGAGCTGCAATTAGTCCTTGAACCTGTGTCCTTGGAAACATGTCAAGCAAAACAGACCAAGCAATCCTCCTTGAGAATTGGTCCCCACAGAAGACGGAATATTACATGTACCCCCAAAACATGAGGGGCTTTAGAATTACCAGTGTGAGAGGTAAGGCCACTCTGCTCTCCTTATGATTGCAGGAGCTCCCTGAGGTTCTTTTGGATCAAATTTTCCATTTGACCAGGACCTGAATAAAAGTACTAAGTTGATTTGTTTTTACTTCAGAATAAAGGGTAAAAAGTGAATAATGTATTATTCAACACAAATAAAAGGCAAAATGAGTGCACTAATATTTAAGCAGCACTTTTCTCAAGGAAAACAAAGTATAGAAAGTTTGGATTCAAATGGTTTTCAAGTTTAATTCATGAGTAACATGTGAGGTTGACAAATTTCTAGACTGACATTAATGGAATAAGGATTTTTTTTCCTACCAACTCTGGCTCACAGTAAGTATTCTTCTCAAGATTTTAGTAAAGATAAAATAAAATGGGGACATTATATGAAGACTATGCATATCCATATAATTTAGACCTTATCTGGAGTAACACCAGGATTTGTAAATGAGAAAACAGAGTTGGTGGAAACAGGATCTACAAGTAATGTGCATATATTAGAAATATAATATTTGTAATAAATTTGATTTTGAATGGTCAAGATAGGAAAACATCTTATTCTTTGAAATTAATATTAATATGTGGCCCATAGTTTTAACACACTCTACTAATGTCGCCTAGCTTGAAATTTCTTTGTCATGTATAGTGGAAACAAAGTGATGTTGAATAATGCCCTAAAATTCTTTTTCTATCATTGTTCATTATATTTATAGCATATTTTCTCACATTTGCTAAATTAAATGTAAACAAGAATACAGTATTATGAACATGCTTTCTGGAGTCGGTCTATCTTGGTAGAACCATGGCCAGCATTTAACAGCTCTGACTCTGGATTAGTTGCTTAAACTGGACACTTTTTCTCATCCACACAATGTGGCTAATGGTGGCACCTTCCATATAATACTCTCATGTGCACCAAATACATTACTATACACACACATTTACAACAGTGTCGGGCTCATTCATACTATGCCATAGTTAGCTATTAATATGTCATATCTAAATATCGGTTTATACCTATTCCTATATATGGCTGTGAAACTAACATTTTTTTCAGTTATATTCTCTACACTTCTCATTATCATCACTTCTTAACATATGACACTAAAGTAAATATGCCATGTTGTTCACACCGACGCAAGCCTTTCTGAAGTCATTGCTGCTAATGAGTTCAAACCAGCTGACCACTATGGGCAGAAGGAATACCACGCAGGTGACAGACTTCATCCTTCTGGGGCTGACGGATTCCCCGGAGGTCCAATTGGTCCTCTTTCTGCTGTTCCTGCTGATGTACCTGATCACAGTGCTGGGGAACGCAGGCATGGTGCTGGTGATCCGCCTGGACGTCCAGCTTCACACCCCCATGTATTTCTTCCTCAGTCACCTGACATTTCTCGACCTTATTTACTCAACCGTCACCACACCTAAGACTTTAGAGAACTAACTGGCTTCCACCAAGTATATTTCCTACATGAGCTGCTTCACCCAGATGTACCTTTTTGTCTTCTTTGTTGCCACAGAAT
Source organism: Manis pentadactyla (assembly GCF_030020395.1). Lineage (NCBI taxonomy): Eukaryota > Metazoa > Chordata > Mammalia > Pholidota > Manidae > Manis > Manis pentadactyla. The sequence goes on along the minus strand of NC_080027.1, from coordinate 20,368,852 downwards.
GTATTCTTCTCTCTTCAATGGCCTATGATCACTACGTACCCATCTGCAATCCCCTCCACTACCCCGTTGTTATGTCCACAAGGCTCTGCTGCTCCCTCATCTTGGGGTCCTACTTCATTGGATTTATGGATTCCATTGTCAATGTGCTTTTCATGAGCAGTTTGCATTTCTGCGACTCCAATGTAATCCATCACTTTTTCTGTGGCGCATCCCCGATTTTAGCCCTGTCTTGCACTGACACACATGGGGTTGAAATCATGATATTTGTTTTTGCTGGTTCCACTCTCATGGTGTCTCTGATCACAATATCTGCATCCTATGTGTCCATTCTGTCTACCATCCTGAAAATTACTTCCACTTCAGGGAAGCAAAAAGCTTTCTCTACTTGTGCCTCCCATCTCCTGGGAGTCACCATCTTTTACGGTACTCTGATGTTCACTTATTTAAAACCAAGTAAGTCCTACTCTTTGGGGAAGGATCAAGTAGCTTCTGTGTTTTACACAATCATGATCCCCATGCTGAACCCACTCATTTATAGTCTTAGGAACAAAGAAGTGAAAAATGCTCTCATTAGAATCATACAGAAGAGAGAGGACCCTAGGCAGTTCAAGTAACAATGACGTTAAACTTTTAAGATATTTTTTTCTTCTCATTGGTGTATGTACTTGTTCTCTATCCAGAAATGATTGAATCCGTTAATTTGTTTGTTTTCTGTTGAATTATCCTCTACTTTACCAAATATGACCTTGGACGGTTCTGGGAATACATCTGTACAAATCTACGTTGTAATTGGTATCCATTAAGTGTGTGCTAAAAATATCGTCTAAGTACATGTGTTTTTAAGGGCAACTCATGCTCAAAGTAAGTAAATACAATTGTCATCTTTTAAACCATATCATACAACATCTCACACATAGTCTAACTTCAGAGATTTTATTAAGGAAAAGTGCTTTATTTTTGGAACAATAATAACAGTTTCAGAAATGGTTTTAATTATTATATAGAGAAGAAATAGTACAGTTATGACATGACAAGCACTTGCTGTGTATCCAAAAGTTCCAGGATTTAGATTCCAGACCTGCTACCTTTTTAGCTGTATAACCTCTAATAATTCCTGAAATTTAAGCCTATGTTTTATTAACTGCACAAAATAAATAGTAATTCCAGGTTCACCGTGTTATTTTAAAGATAACATCAGATAATGGAGTTAGGTATTTAAGGTGATACTGATAAATACTGGCCACAATGTTTAGCAGACACATTTCTGCAAAATTTTTAATGCACAGGAATTTTTCTTAAAGAATATTCACTTGCTTTTTGTAAATTCCTTTTGACATTGGGACATGGCCAAGATTAATTTGACTGGCAAATGCACAACAGCTAAGGAAAATGTAGCACTTCATAATTTTGGATTTAGAATGGTATATGTTTGCATTGGAGAGATTTGGAAAATACTGAAACAGTCAAGAATTAGACATGCCTTCACAGTTACTAGTGGTTTAGTATGTGTTCTTCTAGATCTATAATGATGTGTGTATGTGCATGTCTTACAAATATGAGGAATATTTCTTTCATTTCCTATGTACCTTTTTGCAGCTTTTTGCATACATTTACAAGCTTAACTTTTGATAATTTTGTTGTTGAAAACTGAAATGAACATGTTCTTGTTACAGTGGAAATATCAGGATCCATCTTGCCATGCTTGGACCTGAAATGCTGCCAATTCATCAACTTAAAAGTCTCTTAAGCGGAAACACCTCTTTGGTGGTTACAGGCTGAAGATTTTACAACCTTATTTTTCTGTTGTGTCTACAGGCTTCAGTAAACTGCTTTTATTGGATTTCTGTGTATGTTTAAAAATCAATGCCTTTGTCCTGATTTCTAAGGGTTTGTTATGGCCATTACAAAATAAATACTTGAAAAATGTGCTTGACTCATTTGTTTTAAAAATTTTAATAGACACAAGTTGTAAAACTAAGACTTAACAATGAACTCAGATGTTGTGGCCACCTGTAAACTTTAGTCAGGTATAGTGCTAAAATTTCTCTTAAAATTTTCCTCTACATAATCTGGAATTGTAGTTTTAATTTTCTTTGCTTCTTAAATTTGTTGAAACCGTATTTTTCCATTTTCTAAGTCTGTGGGTTTTGTTTGGTTGTTTGTTTCATCTTTTGTTAACACATATATTTCTTCAAGCACCAATGGAATAAATTTTCACTTTTAAAATGTTATATGGTTTTCATTGTGAAACTGTATCTGACTATTCTTTAAATACTTTTTAAATGTTAAAAATAAAGTAAAATATCAAAACTGTCAACACTCAGATCATTGAAAAATGAACTATATTCTTCCAGTTCGTATGTTTTAAAATTTCCTTGATCATGTCAATGACATTTAAAATATTATAACTTATTTTCCCTTTGGAATCCACATTGTGTAGACTCTAAATGTATAGCTACTACTATTCATTTTGTCTGAAGTTTAAGATTTGTATCTGATCAATATTTATTGTCTAATAATGTGGCTTTTTGGCACATATCTTCCTATATACACATGGTGTCATTTTAAGTATTTTCAGGCTCTTTTCATTTTTTAGGTCATGTTTATAAACTGCATTTTCAGTGTGCTTTCATTTATGTCTGTTTGTATGATTAGGAAATATATTCTGTTGGTTCGTATTGGAAAAGATGGTCAACACATTCTATGATTAAAAGTAAATGGGTAAATGGTAATTAATTTCAATCAAATTTTAAGTATAGTAAGACAATGCAAATAAAATTAAATAAGTTATAATTACATTAAAATTAACCAATATACCTCATACTATAATTTAGAAAGTATGTATTGTTATTACATATATGTTATATAATCTAGGGACAATTTCAAAGATATTGACGACTTGCTTTTGGCCTGTAATTTCCCCATTGTATTAGTGAGTGTAATATTTCATGTAAGATGTAGTGTGATATAATTTAGGATATATACTTCTTGATTATGGTGCAAAGTCAAAATGCTCTTTCATATAGACATGAAAACAAATTAAGACTAGACTAGAGCATGGCTAAAATATGAACAGCCGTGTTTGCTTCCAAACAATTGATACATACGGTAATGCCATATTTTGTAGGGTGCTTTCCAAGTGCCAGGCAATATACAAAGGGCTTTAGATATATCATAAACATAGTTTATCTTCAGAATATAATGTTCATGGAGAACTAGCAATACCCACACATTAATCTCACTTTATGGAAAGAGATCTTTCTCCTTGTTCAGATAGACTGAAGAATGATCCTGGATTTCTCCTATCACACATGCCTAATATCCAGCCAATAGGCATGTTATGTTAAACACAGTATCTGTCTGGAGTCTGACTACTTTTCAACTCTTTCTCTGCTGCTACCGTGGCCCTGGACCTGTCATCTCAGTCTTAGAATTGACGCTGCAGTTTCTTAACTTGTCTCTCTGTGTGACCTTGTCCCTCCGACTCTGATCTCAGTCTAAGAGCCGGAGTGGCAGTGCCACGCAGTGTGATGGGGCCTGTTGCTCTTCACACATCCTACAAGTCTTCCCATCACACTCAGAGTAAAAGCCAAACCTTGACAAGAGCCCCCTGGTCCAAAGTGATCTCACCGCCACTCCTGAGCCCTAATAACTCATTTCTCACTATTCTGTCAACTTCATTTTGCTTCACCACTTGGCCTCCAAACACTTCCTGTACATGTTAGTCCTGATACTGCCTGAGATGTTTTCCATTCACTCCTCTTCATTCTATGCCTTCCTTTTGTAGACAACTGCATGCTGTCTTTTCTTATTTTCTTCTGAGAACATTCCTTACCACCTTATTTTAAATTGTACATGTTCCATCCACATTCCACGTTTGTTTCCCTGTACAGGTAATTCTACCTAACATTTTGAATATTTAGCTTGTGTCTTTGTTTCTTCTTTGCCCCTGCTCCCCATCATGTGAGCTCTGTGAACACAGGATTCTCACTTTGCTCAGTATTGTATCCCCAGCACCTAGTACAGTGCCTCAATAAATGTATCTGAAGGATGAATTTTCCAGGTGATGAAGCCAGGGCACAGAGAGATTCAGTAACTGGCTCACGGCCCCTCCACCAGGTAAAGAACAGCCTCACATTTGTGACTAGTCAATCCAGCAGTGGAGTTCACATTTCTCATCATCAAGAATTCTACTATTATCACAGCTGAAAAAACAGAATCTATAATCATATTAAAGAAAGGATCTAGAAGAACACGAGAGACTGTTGAAAGGTATATATTTGCTGGCCGATATTCTCCAGAGCTGCTGCTAGAGGACAGTGTGATCTTGGCAGTACCAGCTAAATTTTTTCAAAAATATAGGAACAGTGCTATTTATAGAAAGAATAACTTTGTAATTGGGAAAACAACATATCAGATGATGGTACTGCTCTGGAGAGAAAATCTGTAATAGTCAGGGTACAGGCTATCCTATGAGTAGAAGAACTCAAAAACAATAAAGCATCCTTGGTTATAAGTTGCAGAGTTGAGCTCACTTGGGTTTGTGAATGGCTGCTTTTCACACGGTGATCCTTGGACCTAGGATATCAGCATGATGTTCAACTATTTTCTCTCAGATATTTTTTTCTTTTGCCTCCTGCATTGTTGAAGAAGATTCATCTCGCACTTTGTGCATGTTCAGCTGTGTTTTTTCTTGTAGGACTAACACTTCCCTACTTTTCTCTTACTGATGTCTTTTAAAGAATAATTGAAATTATTTCAGTAGCTGCAGGAGTATTCAGACCACCCTTGCCTCATCAGTTTGAAACCCTGATTTGAATGTTAGAAGGCTAAAGTGAGCCAGGAACACTGAGAAACCTTTCAGCTTTGTAAGAGATGTATATTTAGAAACACTTTTGAGGAAGATTATTCTTTCTAACAGAAATTTCTTCCCCAGTAATTGTACACACAAAGTACTTTAAAGGTTCTGTGGCTTGGAACTCTTGATTTTTTTATAACGTAAAATTTGATCTACGACATAAACTGTTATTGTATCTGAAATAAATTTTTCTCTTTTCAAAAGAAAATTTTCATATAAATTCTGGTATCAAACATTTGCGTTTTCCAATAGAAAAAGTGAAATCCAAGTTATACAGACTGTCAGCAGTATATGTGCATCTATGAATATTGAATATGGCTCAGCATAAACATATTCAGAGTATTAATATTATACATTTTATCTATGTTTTGTAAAATGCTGCATTGAGGGACTGATTAATGATTTAATTGGAAATACTGTATGATATATGTAAAAACTATTAATTAAAATAAAGGCATTTACTTTTCTTGATCTGGACACTGAAAAATGAAATGACATCCAACTTTCTTGTTGATCTCAGTGTGAAGATTATGCCTTTCTTATGAAATGATTTTTCTTTAACATAGTTTTCATTGCCTCTTTTACTCTTTTTTCCTGAGAATATAAGGTTGTGGATACAGGAAGCATAGTTTTGAGTGGGTCCCTAGGAGTAACAGTGAGGGGTGCCACCACCATTCCTACCCCTTGATCCTGGACCCATGGGCCACGGCTCTGGGAGAAACAGCCCCATACGCTGGATGCTGACTCAGCATTACAGCCTGTAGTCATGGTCTTTACTTAAAAATGTCCAAGAGGAAGAGACCATCAAACTAAAAACATTATTATCATAACTTCTTGTTGTAGAGACAACATACATTAATATTAAATTGTTCCAATTTTATATTTAGCATGAAAATTAGAATTAGTTGATGAACCATTTTTTCTGACACACTCTTATCATTGCCTTTTTTACATCTTCGTTCCTGAACTGTAAATGACGGTATACAGCATGAAAATCAGAACGGTGCAAAACACTGACACTATCACTTCATGGTCCAAAGCATAGCCAGAACTTGGTCTCACATACATCATAAGGATCGTTCCATGATAAATTGACACCCCCGTTCGGTGAGAGCCACGCGTAGAATAGACTTTTCTCCTCCCATCAATGGAACGAATCTTCAGGATGGCCAACAGAATGAAGCCACAGGAGATCAGCACAATCAGCATAGTGACTGTCTCAGTGGCGCCCACAAAGTAAAAGAGTAGTAGCTGGTTTGTGTGAGTGTCTGAGCAAGAAAGAGTGAGGAGAGGAGGGATGTCACAGAAGACATGTCTGATTTTATTAGATGATCATAAGGAGAGGCTAAATGTGGCCAGTGTGTGTACAGAGCATGCAGGATGCCACCAACATAGGAAGCAATGATAGGGAACACACCGACTGAGTGACATGCTCGCTGAATACAGGAGAGCAGTGCAGACAGCTACAGGGCGATCATATCTCACTGCCACCAAGAGGAAGCACCGTGTGGTACCACAGGCAACAAGGAGAAGCATGTGTGCTGCACATCCAAGGAATGAGATGGCTTTATACTTTGACACAAAACCTGCTAACGTATCTGGGGTAATGACTGAGGAGAAGCAGACACCAGGAGATGAGAGCACACTCAGAAAACAGGACCTGGTGTTGTGGAACCAGGAGTCCCCAATGACTTATAAAGCCGAAGTGTAATTTCCCTACTTAACACAGAGGTAGATGGCTAAAAACAGGAGGAATGAGCTTTCTGCAATTCAAGCTCATCTGTGAAGCTCTTCAGTATAAATATATGACTCCAGAGGCATTCTGCATGCTTATACCTCATCAGAGAAGAGTGAAGATATTCGTAAAATATATAAAATACCTGTGCAACTTGTCTTACACTTTTAATGTGCTTGCATTTTGTTTTATTTTATTTTATTTTGTTTTGTTTTATTTTATGAAATATAAAAGGAGAACAGAAAGGTCTTTTTAATCATGAAATGAGGATTGGATACTGAACACACAATGTAACAATAATTATGCAAATCTGTATGTCCAGAAAAAGCATTGTATCAACACAAGATAATAATAGGGAGAAATTCATCAAAATATTGCAAGTTTTGATTTGTTTTCATTTTGTTCCTTTAGTTTTGTTATATTATTTTATCCTAATGAACATATTTGCTCCTATGACAGTATCACTCTTTTCATGTAAAATGTTCCCTTATGAAAAATCTATCATTTCATTCTCAATGGTTTCAGTTGCAACGTAAAGAGATATTTTTCCAGAAATAGCTTCTTCACCTTCCCAGTCAAAATATTAGGGCCTCACAAAGGAGGACGAAGCCACCAGGTCCTCCCTCCACTGTGTGTCCTCTAAGGGAAAGGCAACCAGTTCCTGGAAACCTCACAGAGCTGCAATTAGTCCTTGAACCTGTGTCCTTGGAAACATGCCATACAAAACAGACCAAGCAATCCTCCTTAGGAATTGGTCCCCACAGAAGACCGAATGTTGTGTGTACCCCCAAAACATGAGGGACCCTGGAATTACCAGCATGAGAGGCAAAGCCACTCGGCTCTCCTTATGATCTCAGGAGCTCCCTGAGCTTCTTTTGGATCAAATTTTCCATTTGACCAGGACATGAATAAAAGTTCTAAGTTGATTTCTTATTTCCTTTACCTCAGAAAAAAAGGGTAAAAAGTGAATAATGCATTATTCAACAAAAATAAAAGGGTAAATGAATGCACTAACATTTAAGCAGAACTTTTCTCAAGGAAAACAAATGTTAAACTATGGAAATTTTTGACTCAAATGGTTTTCCAGTTTGATTCATGAGTAACATGTGAGATTGACAAATTTCTAGACTGACATTATTGGAATAAGGATTTTTTTTCCTACTAACTCTGGCTCACAGTAAGTATTATTCTCAAGACTTTAGTTAAGGTCAAATAAAAGAGGGACATTATAAGACTATGCATATCCATATCATTTAGACCTTATCTGGAGTAACTCCAGGATTTGTAAATGAGAAATAGCAAGTTGATGGAAACAGGGTCTACAAGTAATGTGCATATATTAGAAATACAGTATTTGTAATAAATTTGATTTTGAATGGTCAAATAGGAAATCATCTTCTTCTTTGAAATTAATATTAATATGTGGTCCATAGTTTTAACACACTCTAGTAAAGTCGCCTAGCTTGAAATTTCTTTGTCATGTACAGTGGAAACAAAGTGATGGTAAATAATGCCCTAATATTGTTTTTCTGTAATTGTTCATTTTATCTATAGCGTAGTTTCTCACGTTTTCTGAAATTAAATGTAAACAAGAATACAGTATTATGAAAATGCTCTCTGGAGTCAGTCTATCTTGGCAGAACCATGGCCAAAATTTAATAGTTCTGACTCTGGATTAGTTGCTTAAACTGGACTCTTTTTCTCATCCTAACAATGTGGCTAATGGTGGCACCTTCGACATAATATTCTCATGTGGACTAAATACATCACTAAACAGACACTTTTACAACAGTGTCAGGTATATTCTAACTATGCCATAGTTAGCTATTATTATGTCGTATCTAAATGTCAGTTTATTCCCATTCCTATATATGGCGATCAAACTAACATTTTTTTTCAGTTATATTCTCTACACTTCTCATTATCATCACTTCCTAACACACGACACCAAAGTAAATATGCCATGTTGTTCACACAAATGCAAGACTTTCTGAAGTCACTGCTGCTTATGAGTTCAAACCAGCTGACCACTATGGGCAGAAGGAATACCACACAGGTGACAGACTTCATCCTTCTGGGGCTGACGGATTCCCCGGAGGTCCAGCTGGTCCTCTTTCTGCTGTTCCTGCTGATGTACCTGATCACAGTGCTGGGGAACGCAGGCATGGTGCTGGTGATCTGCCTGGACGTCCAGCTTCACACCCCCATGTATTTCTTCCTCAGTCACCTGTCCTTTCTCGACCTCATTTACTCAACCGTCATCACACCTAAAACTTTGGAGAACTTACTGGCTTCCACCAAGTGTATATCCTATAGGAGCTGCTTCACCCAGATGTACTTTTTTGTCTTCCTGAGTGCCACTGAATGTTTTCTACTCTCCTCAATGGCCTATGATCGCTACATAGCCATCTGCAACCCCCTCCACTACCCTGTCGTTATGTCCACAAGGCTCTGCTGTTCCCTCATCTTGGGGTCCTACTCCATTGGATTTATGGATTCCATTGTCAATGTGCTTTTCGTGAGCAGCTTGCATTTCTGCGACTCCAATGTAATCCATCACTTTTTCTGTGACGTATCCCCAGTTTTAGCCCTGTCTTGCACTGACACGTATGACGTCCAAATGATGATATTCATTGGTGCTGGTTCCACTCTACTGGGGTCTCTGATCACAATATCTGCATCCTATGTGTCCATTCTGTCTACCATCCTGAAAATTACTTCCACTTCAGGGAAGCAGAAAGCCTTCTCTACTTGTGCCTCCCATCTCCTGGGAGTCACCATCTTTTACGGTACTCTGATGTTCACTTATTTAAAACCAAGTAAGTCCTACTCTTTGGGAAAGGATCAAGTAGCTTCTGTGTTTTACACAATCATGATCCCCATGCTGAATCCACTCATTTACAGTCTTAGGAACAAAGAAGTGAAAAATGCTCTCACTAGAATCACGCAGAGAGAGAGGACTCCAGGCATGTAAAGTAACAATAATGTTAAACTTTTAAGATATTTTTTTTTCTTCTCTTTGGTGTATTTACTTGTTGTCTTTCCAGAAATGATTAAATTCTTTAATTTGTTTGCTTTTTGTTGAATTATCCTCTACTTTACCAAATATGATCTTGGACTTTTCTAGGAATACCTCTTTACAAACCTACATTGTAATTGGAATCTGTTAACTGTGTTCTAAAATATGGTCTAAGTATATGTGTTTTTAAGGGCAAATGATGCTCAAAGTAAGTAAATGCAATTGTCATCTTTTAAACTGTATCGTACAACATCTCACACATAGTCTAACTTCAGAAATTTTATTAAGGAAAAGTGCTTCAATTTTGGAACAATAATAACAGTTTCAGAAATTGTTTCATTTATTATATATAGAAGATATAACAGAGTTATGACAAGCATTTGCTGTGGATCCAAACGTTCCAGGATTTAGACTGTAGATGTGCTACCCTTTAACTGTATAGCCTCTATTAACTCCTGAAATTTAAGCCTTCGTTTTGTCAACTGCACAAAATAAATAGTAATTCCAGGTCCACAGTTTTGTTTTAAAGATTACATCAGATAATGGATGTTAAGCATTTAAGGCGATACTGATAAATACTTGCCATGAACATTAGCACTTTTCTGCAAAATTTTTAATGCACAGGATTTTTCCTTAAAGAATATTTAGTTACTTTTTGTAAATTCCTTTTGACATTGAGACATGTCCAAGATTAATTTGACTGGCAAATGCACAATAGCTAAGGAAAATGTAGCACTTCTTAATTGTGGATTTAGAATGGTATGTGTTTGCACTGGTGAGATTTGGAAAATACTGAAACAATTAAGAATTAGACATGCCTTCACAGTTACTAGTGGTTTAGTATATGTTTTTCTAGATCTACAATGATGTGTGTATGTGCATGTCCTACAAATATGAGGAATATTTATTTCATTTTCTATGTACTTTTTTGCAGCTTTTTGCATTCATTTACAAGTTTAACCTTTGATAATTTTGTTGTTGAAACTTGAGATGAATGTGTTCTTGGTACATTGGAAATATCAGGATCCATCTTGCCATGCTTGGACCTGAAATGCTGCAAATTCATCAACTTAAAAGTCTCTTAAGCAGAAATACCTCTTTGGTGGCTACAGGCTGAAGCTTTTACAACCTTATTTTTCTGTTGTGTCAATGGGCTTCAGTAAACTGCTTTTGTTAAATTCTCTGTATGTTTAAAAATCATTACCTTTGTCATGATTTCTAAGGGTTTGTTGTGACCATTACAAAATAAATACTTGAAAAATGTGCTTGACTCATTTGTTTTAAAAATTGTAACAGAGACAAGTTGTAAATCTAAGACTTAACAATGAATTCAGATTTTGTGGCAAACTGTAAACTTTAGTCAGGTAGTGTGCTGAAATTTCTCTTAAAATTTTCCTCTACATAATCTTGGATTGTAGTTTTAATTTTCTTTGCTTTTAAATTGGTTGAAACCATATTTTTCCATTTTCTAAGTCTGTGGATTTCTTTTGTTTGTTTCATCTGTTGTAACCAGATAGATTTCCTCAAGCACTGATGGAATAAAATTTTCACTTTAAAAATTTTATATGATTTTCATTGTGAAACTATATTTGACTATTCTTTTAATACTTTTGAATGTTTAAAATAAAGTAAACTGTCAAAACTGCCAACACTCATATCTTTTGAAAATGAATTATACTCTTCCAGTTTCTATGTTTTAAAATTTCCTTGATCATATGTTAATGTCATTTAAAATTATTATGACTTATTTTCTCTTTGGTATCCACACTGTGTAGACTCTACATACATAGCTACTACTATTTGTTTTGTGTGAAATTGAAGGTTTGTATCTGATCAATATTTATTGTCTAATAATGTGGTTTTTTGGCTCATATCTTCCTATATACACATTGTGTCATTTTAAGAATTTTCAGGCTCTTTTCATTTTTTTAGGTCATTTTTATAAACTGCATTTTCAGTGTGCTTTCATTTATGTCTGTTTGTATGATTAGAAAATATATTCTGTTGGTTCATATTGGAAAAGATGGTCAACAGAGTCCATGATTAAATGTAAACAGGTAAATAATAATAAACTTCAATCGAATATTAAATATAGTAAGACAATGCAAATAAAATTAAATAAGTTATAATTACATTAAAATTAACGAATATACTTCATACTATAATTTATAAAGCATGTAGATAATGTTATAACATATGTTATATAATCTAGGAACAATATGAAAGATGTCAACGACTTGCTTTTGCCTGTAATTTTCCCATTATATTAGTGAGTGTAATATTTCATGTAAGACGTAGTATGATGTAATTTAGGATATATACTTCTTGATTATGGTGCAAAGCCAAAATGGCTCTTTCATATAGATAAGAAAACAAATTAAGACTTGAATAGAGTATGGCTAAAATGTGAACAGCCACGTTTATTTTCAAACAATTGATACATACGGTAATGCCATATTTTGTAGGGTGCTTTCCAAGTGTCAGGCAATATTCAAAGGGCTTTAGATATATCATAAACATAGTTTATCTTCAGAACATAATGTTCATGTAGTACTAGCAATACCCACATGTTAATCTCACACTATGGAAAGAGATCTTTCTCCTTGTTCAGATAGACTGAAGAATGATCCTGGATTTCTCCTATCACACATGCCTAATATCCAGCCAATAGGCATGTTATGTTAAACACAGTATCTGTCTGGAGTCTGACTACTTCTCAACTGTTTCTCTGCTGCCACCCTGGACCTGGATCCATCATCTCAGTCCTGGAATTAGTGCTGCAGTTTCCTAGCTTGTGTCTCTGTGTGACCCTGTCCCTCTGACTCTGATCTCAGTCTAAGAGCCGGAGTGGCAGTGCCACGCAGTGTGCTGGGGCCTGTTGCTCTTCACACATCCTACAAGGCTTTCCATCACACTCAGAGTAAAAGCCAAACCTTGACAAGAGCCCCCTGGTCCAAAACTATCTCAATGCCACTTCTGAGCCCTAATAACTCATTTCTCACTATTCTGTCAACTTCATTTTGCTTCACCACTTGGCCTCCAAACACTTCTGTACACGTTAGTCCTGATACTGCCTGAGATGTTTTCCACTCACTCCTGTTCATTCTATGCCTTCCTTTTGTAGATAACTGCATGCTGTCTTTCTTATTTTCTTCTAAGAACATTCCTTACCGCCTTATTTAAAATTGTACCTGTCCCATCCATTTTCCACATTTGTTTCTCTTTACAGGTAATTCTACCTAACATTTTGAATATTTAGCTTGTGTCTTTGTTTCTTCTCTGCCCCTGCCCCAGATCATGTGAGCTCTGTGAACACAGGATTCTCACTTTGCTCAGTGTTGTATCCCCAGCACCTAGTACAGTGCCTCATAAATGTATCTGAAGGATGAATTTTCCAGATGATAAAACCAGGGCACAGAGAGATTCAGTAACTGGCTCATAGCCCCTCCACCAGGTAAAGAACAGCCTCACATTTGAGACTAGTCAGTTCAGCACTGGAGTTCACATTTTTCTTCATCAATAATTCTACTATTATCACAGTTGAAAAACAGAATATATTATCATATTAAAGAAAGCATCTAGAAAAACACAAGGGACTGTTGAAAGGAAGATTTTCTGGCCGATATTCTCCAGAGCTGCTGCTAGAGGACAGTGTAATCTTGGCAGCACTAGATTAATTTTTTTCAAAAATATAGAAACAGTGCTATTTATAGAAAGAATAACTTTGTAATAGAGACAACAACATATCAGACGATGGTATTGCTCTGGAGAGAAAATCTGTAATAGTCAGGGTACAGGCTATCCTATAAATAGAACAGCTCAAAAACAATAAATTATCCTTGGTTATAAGTTGCAGAGTTGAGCTGACTTGGGTTTGTGAATGGCTGTTTTTCACATGGTAATCCTCGGACCTAGGTTATCAGCATTATGTTGAATTATTTTCTCTCAGATGTATTTTTCTTTTGCATCCTGCATTGTTGAAGAAAATTTATCTAGCACTTCGTGCATGTTCAGTATGAGAGAAAGGTATGCTTTCTCATGTACGACTAAAAATTCCCTACTTTTCTCTTACTGATGTCTTTTAAAGAATAATTGAAATTATTTCAGTAGATACAGGAGGATTCAGACCACCCTTGCCTCATTAGTTTGAAACCCTGATGTGAATGGTAGAAGGCTAAAGTGAGCCAGGAATACTGAAAAATCTTTCAGCTTTGTAAGAGATGTATATTTAGAAACACTTTTGAAGAAGATTATTCTTTCTAACAGAAAATTATTCCCCAATAATAGTACACACACAGTACTTTCAAGGTCCTGAGGCTTGGAACTGTCGGTATTTTTATAACATAAAATTTGATCTACAACATGAACAGTTATATATATCTGAAAGCAAGTTTTCCTCTTTTTAAAATAAAATTTGCATATAAATTCTGGTATGAAACATTTGCATTATCCAATAGAAAAAGTGAAATCCAAGTTATACAGACTATGAGCAATACATGTATATCTATGAATATTGAATATGGCTCTGTATAAACATATTCAGAGGTATAAATATGATACATTTTATCTATGTTTGTAAAATGCGGAATTGAGGTACTAATGAATGTTTTAATTGGGAATATTGTAAGATTTTTGTAAAAACTATTAATTAAAACGAAGACATTTACTTTTCTTGATCTGAACATTGAAAAATGAAATGACATTCAACTTTCTTTTTGGTCTCACTCAATGTGAAGATTATACATTTCTTATGAAATAATTTTTCTTACACATATTTTTCATTGCCTCTTTTCCTCTTTATTCCTGAGGATGTAAGGTTGTGGATACAGGAAGCAAAATTTTGAGTGGTTCCCTAGGACTGACAGTGAGAGGTGTCACTACCATTTCTACCCCTTGATCCTGGACCCATGCACCCCAGCTCTGGGAGAAACAGCCCCATACACTGGATGCAGACTCAGCATTACAGCCTGTAGTCATGGTCTTTACTTAAAAATGTCCAAGAAGAAGAGACTAACAAACTAAAAATATTTTTATCATAACTTTTTGTTGTAGAGATAATGTACATTATTCTTAAATTGTTACAATTTAACAGTTAGCATGAAAATTAGAATAAGTTGATAAACCAACTTTTCTGATACACTCATCATTGCCTCTTTTACATCTTTGTTCCTGAACTGTAAATGACGGTATACAGAATGAAAATCTGAACCGTGCAAAACACTGACACTGTCATGTTATAGTCCAAAGAATAGCCAGAACTTGGTCTCACATACATCAGGAGAATCGTTCCATGATAAATTGACAACCTGTTTAGGTGAGAGCCACACGTAGAATAGACTTTTCTCCTCCCATCAGTGGAAGGAATCTTCAGGATGGCCAACAGAATGAAGCAATAGGAGATCAGCACAATCAGCATAGTGACTGTCTCAGTGGCGCCCCCAAAGTAGAAGAGTAGAATCTGGCTTGTGTGAGTGTCTGAGCAAGAAAAAGCCAGGAGAGGAGGGATGTCACAGAAGACATGTCTAATATTATTAGATGCACAGAAGGAGAGCCTAAATGTGGCCAGTGTGTGTACAGAGCATGCAAGATACCACCAACATAGGAGGCAATGAAAGGGAACACACCGACTTTGTGACATGCTCGCTGAACACAGGAGAGCAGTGCAGACAGCTATAGGGTGATCATATCTCACTGCCACCAAGAGGAAGCACCGTGTGGTACCACAGGCAACAAGGAGAAGCATGTGTGCTGCACATCCAAGGAATGAGATGGCTTTATACTTTGACACAAAATCTGCTAACGTATCTGGGGTAATGACTGAGGAGAAGCAGACACCAGGAGATGAGAGCACACTCAGAAAACAGGACCTGGTGTTGTGTTCCAAGAATCCCCAATGACTTATAAAGCCACAGCCAAATTTCCCTGCATAATACAGAGGTAGATGGCTAAAAACAGGAGGAACGAGCTTTCTGCAATTCAAGTTTATCTGTGAAGCCCTTCAGTAGAAATATATGACTCCAGAGACATTCTGCATGCTTATACCTCATGAGAGAAGAGTGAAGATATTCGTAAAATATATAAAATACCTGTGCCACTTGTCTTACAATTTTAATGTGCTTGCATTGTATTTTATTTTATTTTATGAAATATTAAAGGAGAACAGAAAGGTCTATTAATCATGGTAAGAGGATTGGATACTGAACACACAATGTAACAATAATTATGCAAATCTGTATGTCCAAAAAAAGGATTATATCAACACAAGATTATTATAGGGAGAAATTCATCAAAATATAGCAAGTTTTGATTTGTTTTCATTTTATTATATTATTTTATTCTAATGAACATATTTGCTCCTATGACAGTATCACTCTTTTCATATAAAATGTTCCCTTATGAAAAATGTATCATTTCATTCCCAATTTTTTCAATTGCAAAGTAAGGAGATATTTTCCCAGAAATGGCTTCTTCGCCTTTCCAGTCAAAATATTAGGGCCTCACAAAGGAGGACCAAGCCACCAGGACCTACCTCTGTTCTGTGTCCTCTAAGGGAAAGGTAACCAGTTCCTGGAAAGCTCACAGAGCTTCAATTAGTCCTTGAACCTGTGTCCCTGGAAACATGCCACGCATAACAGACCAAGCAATCTTCCTTGGAAACTGGTACCCAGGGATGACCAAATGCTGCGTTTATCATCACTACATGAGGGGCCTGGGAATTAAAAGCATGAGAGGCAAGGCTGCTTTTCTCTGCTTATGTTCACAGTCACTCCCCAGGTTCTTTAGATCAATGTTCCATTTGACAAGGACCTGAAGAAAAGTTCCAAATTGATTACCTTTTACCGCAGAATAAAAGAAAATGAATGGAATAAAATCCAAACACAACTTTTCCCAAAAACAAACTAACAAACCGATATTACAGTACAGAGATTTTCCAATCAAACAGTTTTCAAATTTAATTTGTGAACGATATGCAAGGTCGACAAATTTCAAGACAGATAATATTGGAATAAGGATTTTTGCCTACCAGCTCTGTCTCACAGTAGGTATTAGACTCAAGACTAGAGGGCTTTAGTTAAGATCAAAGTAAGTGGGGATGCTATGAGAAGAGTACACATATCTATATCATTGAGACCTTACCCAGAGTAATGCCGGATTTGTGGAATCAGAAATAAAGAGTTGATGGAATCAGGGACCATAACGTATGTATTTTAGAAATATCGTATTTGGAGAATGATTTTAAATGGTCAAGTTGGGAAAACATCATATCTTTGGAATTAATGTTAACATGTGGTCTATTGTTTTAATACATCCTATTAAGTAACCTAGCTTGAAATTTCTTTGTCATGTATATTAAGTGTCATGTACACTGGAAACAAAATGTTGATAAATAATGCCCTAAATTGTTTTTCTACCATTGTTTATTCTATCTGTAGCACGTTTTCTCACATTTGCTGAAATTACATATCAACAGGAATACAGTATTATGAAAATGCTCTCTGGAGTCAATCTATCTTGGTAGAATCATGTCCAAAAATTAATAGTTTTGACTCTGGGTTAGTTACTTAAAATGGATGCTTTTTCTCATCCAAACAATGTGGCTAATGGTGGGCACTTAGGGAGAGATGTTCTCAGGTAGACTAAATGCATCACTAAAATGAAGCTTTGACGACAGGGTCAGACTCATTCTAATTATGCCATATGTTAGCTGTTATTATGTCAAATCTAAATGTCACTTTATACCCATTTCTATATTTGGCCATATAACTAAGATTCATTTCAGTCATGTTTTCTAAACCTGTCATTATTATCATGTTCTAGCAACAGAGCACTAAAGTAAATATGCCATTTGTTCATACAGGCACAAGCTTTTCTGAAGTCACTGCTCCTAAGTATCAATGCCGACTTCTCAGCAGTTCAAACCAGCTGACCACTATGGGCAGAAGGAATACCACACAGGTGACAGACTTCATCCTTTGGGGGCTGACGGATTCCCCGGAGGTCCAGCTGGTCCTCTTCCTGCTGTTCCTGCTGATGTACCTGATCACAGTGCTGGGGAACGCAGGCGTGGTGCTGGTGATCTGCCTGGACGTCAGGCTTCACACCCCCATGTACTTTTTCCTCAGTCACCTGTCCTTTCTCGACCTCATTTACTCAACCGTCATCACACCTAAAACTTTGGAGAACTTACTGACTTCTACCAAGTATATTTCCTACATAAGCTGCCTCACCCAGATGTACTTTTTTATCTTCTTGGGTGCCACAGAATGTATTCTTCTCTCCTCAATGGCCTATGATCGCTACGTAGCCATCTGCAACCCCCTCCACTACCCCGTCGTTATGTCCACAAGGCTCTGCTGCTCCCTCATCTTGGGGTCCTACTTTGTTGGAATTCTGGATTCCACAATCAATGTGCTTTGCATGAGCAGCTTGCATTTCTGCCACTCCTGTGTAATCCATCACTTTTTCTGTGATGTATCCCCGATTTTAGCCCTGTCTTGCACCAACACCCATGGGGTTGAAATCATGATATTTATTTTTGGTGGTTCCACTCTCATGGTAACTCTTATCACAATATCTGCATCCTATGTGTCCATTCTGTCTACCATCCTGAAAATTACTTCCACTTCAGGGAAGCAGAAAGCCTTCTCTACTTGTGCCTCCCATCTCCTGGGAGTCACCACCTTTTATGGCACTCTGATGTTTACTCATTTAAAGCCAAGTAAAGCCTACACTTTGGGAAAGGATCAAGTAGCTTCTGTGTTTTACACAATCATGATCCCCATGCTGAATCCACTCATTTATAGTCTTTGGAACAAAGAAGTGAAAAATGCTATCATTAGAATCATGCAGGAGAGAGAGGACTCCAGGCAAGTAAAATAACAGTGACGCTAAACTTTTAAGAGTTTTTCCTTCCCTTTGGTGTATTTCCTTGTTCCCTCTCCAAAAACAATTAAATCTTTTAATTTGATTGTATTTCTGTTGAATCCTCCTTTACTTGACCAAATATGAATATATCATTAGAAATTCACATTGTGATTGGATTCATGAACTAGTATTAAATCTGTGGTCTTATATACATAAGGGCAATTGATGCACAAAATGAGAAAACATAGTTGTCATTTTTCAAACTATGCCATGCAAGGTGGCTTGCATACTCCAACTTTTGAGAGTTTTACTACAGAAAAAAGATATATTTTGGACACAATGACAAAAACAGTTTCAGAAATTGTTTCATTTATTATACAGAAAAGAAACATAGCAGTCATTACAAGAACTGTCTTTGAAACCAAACCTTCCAGGATTTAGATTCCACATCTGCTACCCTTTTAAGCTATGTCAGTCACTGAAACATTAATCATCAGTTTGCTCAATGCAAAATAAAAATAATAAATCCACTCCATAGAGTTACTGTAAAGATTATATCAGTTAATAGATGTAAAACTTTTAAGACAGTACTACTAAATATTGGTCATATCATTAGAAAAAACTTGCATTCCTGCAATAAATTTGCAATGCACCCTGTTTTTTTCTTAGAGAATATTCCCTGGTGTTCATATGTTATTTTTGGTTAATTTAAGTGACAAACACAAACAGCTAAGGATAAACTTAGCACTTTAGCAACTCTGGGTTTAGAAAGATATATGCTAACCTTGGAGAAAATTTGGAGAATATTGAAGAAATCAAGGAAATAGAAATGCCCTCTATTTCTGTTTTTATTATTTCTCAACAAATAAAACAAGTTATAAACAGTTTTGTATGTGTTCTTCTAGATCTACATTGCATATATTACAATTATAAGCACAGTTAGTCATTTTCTGTATGTTTTTGCATCTTTCTGTATACACTTACTAGCTTAACGTTTGGTAATGATTTGGTCTATGAAACCTGAGGTGAATGTGTTCTTAGAACTTGTAAAAAATCCAGACTCTCAACTTGCCATGCTTAGGACATGAAATATGTATTCATCAAGTTAAGAATCTGTGTGCAGAGATATCTCTTTGGTGGCTACCTGATAAACAGTTTACAATCTTATCATTTCTGTCACATGTCAACAAGTTTCAGTAAAATTCCTCTCTGATGAATTTTTATGTATTGTTAATAACCATTGTCTTCCTCCTGATTTCTATAGGTTTATTATGGTCATTAAAAATAAATTCTTGAATTAAATGCATGACTCAATTGTTTCAAAATATGTAACAGAGACAGTTTGCAAAGCTAAGAATTGACAATGAATTTAGATTTTGTGGCAGCCCTTGAACTTTAGTCAGCTAGAGTACTAAAATTCCCTTTTCAAAAAAAAGTTTCCTCTATATCATGTGGAGTTGCAGATTAATTTTCTCTGATATTTAAAGGTTATTTAAGAAGGTATTCTATTCATTGTTTGATTTTTCTGTTTCAACTTTTGTAACTAGAACATTTTCATCCAAATAATAATGTTTATTAATTGTATTTTTTTTGAACTTCACATTGTTTTACTTGTATAACTATATTTTATAATTCTTCCTAAATACTCTTTAAGTGTTTTGAAAACATGAAAAGGGCAAAATATCTTTTAGGAATTAAAAGCTTAAAAAATTTTACTAACTCAAAACTGTCAAAAAGTCTCAAATCCCTTAAAAATGAATTATTTTCATCTACTTCACTTATTTAAAAATTTCCCTTTTTATATGTCAATGTTATTTAAAATTATGCCTCATTTTCACTTTGATATCCATTTTGTGTAGATGGTATATTTATAGCTACTGCTATGTTTTTGTTTGCAATTAGAGATGAGTATTTGATCAACATTTATTATTCAATTATATGCTCTGATGGCTCATTTGTCATCTCCTGTATGTCTTATGTCTTTTTGTATATTTACAGTCTCTTTTCACATTTCTGGTTAGCTTTTAATAAGGTAGGTTTCAACCTGGTTTTCATTTATGCCTATTCCTATCTTTAGGCAAAGTATTCCATTCGTTCGTGTTGGCAAAGATGGTCAACAGATTCTATGATTTTGTGGACAACACTTAAGGAAATGCTAATTTAAGAAATTAGATTCTATTCATATTAAGACTGCACTATACTCATTATACTATAATTCAGAAAGCATGTTTATGTTATGACATGCATGTAGTATAATCTAGAAGCAATGAAATATGTAGATTATTTGCATTTTCCCTGTAATTACCCTGTTATATTAGTGCATATTTAATGTAAGAAGTATGACATAATTTAAGACATATTTTTCTTGTTTATGCTTTTAAGGGAAATATTATTTAATATAAATATGAAAGAAAATAAGACTAGAATAGAGCAAATATATGAACAGCTGCATTTGCTTCCAAGTTACTGATAGATATGGTCATACCGTATTTTGCTGAGTGCTGACCATGTGCCAGGTAATATTCCAAGGGTGGTAGATAAAAAGTTAACATAGTTTATCTTTAGAACATAACTTTCATGTAATACTAGCAGTAACCAAACAGTAGTCTTATATTATGGAAGGTGATCTTTCTCTTTGTTGGGACAAAGACTGAAGAATGATCCTGGATTTCTCCTTCTATCTCACACACCTCTTCTCCAGCCAATCGGCATGCTGTGCTAAACACAGAATCTGTTCGGAGTCTGACTACTTCTCAGCTCTTTCTCTGCTGCCACTCTGGCCCTGGATCCAACATCTCAGTCCTGGAATTAGCGCTGCAGTTTCGTAGCTTGTCTCTCTGTGTGACCTTGTCCCTCTGACTCTGATCTCATTGTAAGAGCTGGAGTGGCACTGTCATGCGGTGAGCTGGGGCCTGTCGCTCTTCACACATACATGTGAAATAAGATAGCACTTTCTATTTAAATATTAGTTATTATTTTAGATTTTCTAGTTTCTTTTTCCCCTCAAAAATTTTCCCCTTCTTGCAATTATCTACTTTGCTGTTTTTTTCTAGTTTTCTGACTCGGGTATGGATTTTTCCAGTGAACAATTTATTAGTGGTCTCCCACATATTTTAGTCTATCATATTTCATTAGCAATATTTCTGAATTTTTTTCTTATTTCTCTTTGATGTAGGAGTAGTTTAGTAATATTTAAAATGCCTAAATTAAAAAATTTGAGGTTTTTTTTTTAAATTGGCTATTCATTTCTGAACAGAACACAATTTTTAAAAACTTCCTTATTCAGATGTTAGTTTTCACAAACATATGCAAGTTTTCATAAATGGTGTACATACACTTACAAAGGAAGAAAATTGTCTTATTTGCTATCAAAACTTAATGCATACCTATCTATGAAAATTAATTTACTGAATGTGTAGTTTTTCTTTATGTATTAATTAATATTTCCTTGACAGAAAATATTTCATAGAGGTATATTAGCTTTTCTGAATATTAGAAGGCTTCCTTCTCATTCTTTACATGTTCTCTATGAGCAGGTTCTTGCTTTTGGATGTTTGTCACTACATTATTCATATGCGTAACATTCACTTCTAAACCTTCACAGAGAATTAAAACCTGTATTACAAAGTATCCTTTTTAAATTTTGATGCTCTTTCCTTCATTCTATATTTCTCAATATTAACATTAGAACAAATGCTTCTCCTATGTGTATTACCTAAATACATATCTTTTCATACTTTTGTAATTATTTTTCTGAAATATTTTGTAATGTATTTAGCTTTTAGAAAACTACAATAAATGTCTTCTCTTTGCAAAGATATATTACATGCATCTACAATTATTTAGTCTTAATGTATATTTTGTCTTGGCTTTGTCATAATGTTCATGCTACAAATATGTGTCAAACACACAGACTTACACAGAGATATGTACACAAAATAATAAAAATATACAGTGGTGGTACTTGAATCCTGAGGCAGCAGAGTGCAAGTGGAGGTCCTCAACCTCAGTGACAAGGGAATGTGGTTACTCTCTAGGACAGTGGACTCAAAGCAGCAATCAGAATAGTCTGATTCCTGAACAAGCATGGCAATGGATGGTTGATCATGGTGTTTCTAAGAGTAAGATAGATAGGAGGCCCACTAAGTTCTGACTTTATCTGTGTAAGCAGAAAACTTCTAGATTAAGTTAACAAAAATCCAATTTGAGCCACAAAAATAGAGAGTTGTGGTCCCTCAATCAGTTCTTGGACTGTGCCAATTTATAGTCCTAGAGCTCCTCATATGAAGGGAAGTCTATGTACCCTTGACGAATGAGCCTGGTATACTACCAAAAATTTAAACTATTAATCTTTCTCCAAGCCTTCCTTCCCCAAAGGGACCTTACCCTTTACCAGGGTAACTGTGCACTGGAATAAAGGAAATAACCAGAACTGATACTAATTCCAGAAGAACCAAATTATCACTGTGACCCAAGAGTCAGAGGAGTAGGCTTTTGGGGACCAGGTGATCAGTGGAGCCTTATCTCCTGTCCATCTCACAGTGGTCCAAGAGGGTCCCTGAACCCATCCTGTGGTTATTTCTCCAGCTGCAGAATGCCTAAGTGCAATTGATCAACTGGTAGAATCCGCACATTTGCTCCCTGCCCTGTGGAGTGAGTGCTACTATGATGGGAAAAGCCAAGTGGGGAACAACTAGGACTGCCTCTACCAAGGAAGAGAGTAAACCAAAATCAATACTGCATTCTGGGAGGGAAATAAGAGATTAGTGCTGCCATCAAGGACTTGAAGGAGGCAGGGGTGGTGACTTCCATGACATTCCCCTTCAAGACTCCTATTTGGCCTTTGCAGAAGAATGATAGGTCTTAGAGAATGACAAATAATTATCATAAATTTAATTCTATGGTTGTTCCAGTCATTCCTGCTGGACCGGATGTAGTTCCACTGCTTGAGCAAATTAGCATATGCGCTGCTACCTGGTGTGCAGCTATTCATCTGGCAAGTCCTTTTTCCTCCATCCACTTCTCTAAGGTCTACCAAAAGCAGTTTGCTCTCAGCTAGTAAGGCCAGCAAGACAACAAGACAACTCGACTGTCTTACCTCAGGGGTACATCAACTCTACAGCCGATGTCATAAGTTGATTCACAGGGACTGGATCATCTTTCCCTTCCATAACATACCTCCTTGATTCATTACATTGGTGACATTATGCTGATTTGATTTAATGCACAAGAGTAGCAATTACTCCACTTATTGGTAAGACTTCCACGTGCCATGGGGTGGGAAATTAATCTGACAAAAATTCAGGGACTTTCTATCTTATTGAAATACCTTGCCATCCAGGGGAGTGGAGTATGTCGAGACATTCCTTTTAAAGCAAAGGAAAATTTTCTGCATCTGACCCTTTCTGAAGCACAGCACTAGCGGATCTGTCTGAATTTTGGAGACAGTACATTCCTTGTTGTGTTACTACCACTCATTTACCAAATGACCTAAAAAGCTGATCATTTCAAGGAGTTTCACAATAGGAGAAGGCTCTGCAGTGAGTTCAGGTGGCTGTTCAAGCTTTCTTTTCTTGGACCGTATGACCCAGGAGGTCCGGTGGAGCTTGGTCAGGAGCAGACAGGCACACTGTTTGGAGACTTCGGTTGGCCCCCATAGGAGAATCACGCTTCAGGCCTTTAGTGTCTTAGAGCAAAGCCCTGCCACTCTCCATAGGTAAATGCTTTTCTTTTTTAAGACAACTCTTGGTCTGCTGTTAGGCCTTAATAGAAATTGAACACTTGTCAGTGGTCACCACGTCATCTTGCCGGCAGAGCTTCCTGTCATGAGCTTGGTGTATGCAGTCCCGACAGGTCATAAATCTGGGCATGCACAGCACTACTTCATCATGAAATGGAAGTACTCTAGATGAGACTCTATATGACAGACCCTGAAGGTCCAGGTCAGTTACATGGACGAGAGATGCCCATGGTCCACATTCCTTCTTTCTCCTAGCCTGACTCTCTGGCCTCTCAGGAGTTCCCTTTAATCATTGACAGAGGTAGAGAAGACTCAGGCCTACTTTGCAAATGATTCTTCACAATATGCAGGCACCACCCAAAGTGGGTAGTTGTGGTCTGTCTCCCTTTTCTGTGACATCCCTGAACAAGTGTAGTGAAAGGAAATCTTCCTAGTGTGAAGAATCTCGAGCAATATAATCAGATGTTCATTTTTCTTTGAAGTACAGATGGTCAGATGTGCAATTATATGCTGATTCCTGTCCTGTGACCAATGATTTGGCTGGATAGTCAGGGACATGGAAGCTAAGTGACTGGAAAGTTGATGGTAAGGAAGCCTGGTGAAGAGGTATATGGGGAGACCAACCTCTGTGTGTTAAATCCTTAGGGTATTTGTGTCCCATGTCAATGTCCGCCAAAGGGCATGCTTCTGTACAAACAATGGCCACATTTAGCTGCTCCTTCTGTGCATCCAAAGAAAGTAGGCATGTCCTTTGTCTCCTTGTTATTTCTTTTCTTGACATGCAGTCAAACAAAATATACATATACACACACACATATATGTGTATATATAATGTGTATATATGTTTATATTTGACATAGTTTATATATTATATACTGATACCCATATATATATATATATATATATACACATACATACATAATTAACAGTTTTTGCTTTTCTTTAAGCTATACTTCTGTTTGTCTTTCAAAAGCCTTAGGTATACTCCCAATAAATATTAACATCACACATCATTGTAATTTTGGAGGTTCTGAATGGATCTACAGAATTTCTATGATTGGGCAGTCACAAGGAAGGATTTTGACAGGGAAAAAAATATAGGATGTTGAACCAAACAGTGAAATGACATTCCCTTAAGCCTGGATGGATCATATTCTGTGGAAGCACATGGAGGACACATGAGGTAACATTTGGGAGGTCCTTCATAGGGCATCCTGAATGACTTAACATTATAATGAGTGCTGAAGGCACTATAAGCAACGTGAGGGTACAGCAATCTATAGGATCCTGAGGAGGTGAGCTCTAATAATAGTGAGTTAAAATCAATTATACAAAAACTAACAACAGTAATATACATTACATCAATGAATATTTAATATGGATCAGTTGGAATACAGTAATCAACATGTAGGTGAGATACGTCTACTGCAAATACACCCACAGTTTTAAACTGCTGCATTGGAGGATGATTAATGCCACATTTGGAAATAGTTCAGAATACACAAACACTATTAAATGAAATCAATACACTTTCTTCTCTAGATCTGATATGCAACATTCTTTGCAATTTTATTCAATGCTAAAAATGCACTTTACTTATAACCAGTTTCTTCCCAATAATTTTTTCATAGCCTCTTTCACATCTTTGTTCCTTAAACTATAGATTATGGGATTAAGCATGGGAATCACAATGGTGTAAAATACTGATACTATCATATCATGGTCCAACGCATAGCTGGAACTTGGTCTCACATACATGAAGAGGATCGTTCCATGATAAATTGACACTCCGGTTAGGTGAGAGCCACACGTAGAAAATACTTTTCTCCTCCCATCAGTGGAATGAATCCTCAGAATGGCCAACAGAATGAATCCATAGGAGATCAACACAATCAGGATAGTAACCATCTCAATGGCGCCCACAAAGTAGAAGAGTAGAAGCTGGTTTGTGTGAGTGTCTGAGCAAGAAAGAGCGAGGAGAGGAGGGATGTCACAGAAGACATGTCTGATCTCATTGGATGCACAGAAGGAGAGGCTAAATGTGGCCACGGTGTGTACAGAAGCGTGCAGGATGCCACCAACATAGGAAGCAATGATAAGGGGGACGTAGACTCTGGGTGACATGCTCACTGAATACAGGAGAGGGTTGTAGATTGCTACGTAGCGATCATATGCCATTGCCGCCAAGAGAAAGGACTCTGTGGTTCCAAAAGTAACAAAGAGAAGCATCTGGGCTGCACATCCAAGGAATGAAATGGCTTTATTCTCTGCTAGGAAACTGACCAACATTTTTGGAGTGACAACTGAGGAATAGCAGGCATCCAGGAATGATAACACACTCAGGAAGTAGTACATCGGGTTATGGAGCCGGGAATCCCCAATGACTAAGGAAACCAGTCCCAAATTTCCGGCCAGAGTAAAAAGATAGATTGCTAAAAATAGCAAAAATAGGAAGACGTTCATCTCAAAATCATCTGTGAAGCCCATCAGTATAAATGTGGTGACTTCAGTCACATTTTTCATCTGAAACCTGTATAAGTCTAAATCCAATGGAAACCCTAACATTTGGGTTTTTAATTACAAGTTCTAAAGGCAGTTTCTTACGAAAACCGAATCCTTCCACTTACACCCTGATGTTTGCCTCTCAGTCGGGTAGAATGATTTTCTGGAGAGCGACGGGACCGGCACCATGGAAGCCGCTGGAGCCGAGAGGATGCATTTTGCGGTTAAACTAAAAGGAAGAAATAATTTTGTTCTGGCATTGACTACATTTGTCATATTAAAAATATCAATTTAAGTGTCTTATTTTCCAATTTGTTTCCTGTTAAATTCCTTACCATCTGGTTTTTATATTACATCATCTTAAAATTCACAAACATGAGTGAACACAGGAATCATTCAATCTTAAAATATTATATGGAAAGTCCACAGCTGACTACTAGCTCTGGATTGGCTGCGGCATGAGACGGCCTTTCGTACTGCTCACAACTGTTAAGATGGGAATCAGCACACTTACATTAAAAGATGGGGTTAAACTTCAATGAGAAGAGTTATGAAAATGATCGAATTTTAAAATACTTTGATATGAGCAGAAAATGAGGCAAGTGAGACTTCCATTTCAACTTACTGTACAGAGACACTTTTTCCAACAAAACCATGCTATATTCTTTTTTTTCTGACAATTACCCTGTTCCATTAGTTTCCATTCCAGAGTGATAAACAGAAGAGCAGGCAATATTCTGGAGACATATGCAACTTGTTAACAAATAAGATACAATTTCCTTTACTTTTCACTTTTTTTCTCAAAATACATATCATTAAGTTGTTAAATATGTCCTTTGCAGCATATAGTACTGTTAATGTTTTTCAAATTTTATCTGAATAGCAATGTGAGATGTTCCTCATTTCACGTGTGCTTATTATCCCTGCAGTGTCCTTAGAACTATTTATGAGATGCATTTCAGCCAAAAGGTCACCATGGCTGTTCTTCTATTATGTTATACTTACTTTTGGAGTTTCTTAAATAACTGTGAAGTTAATGTCATGTGATAAAAGATAATAAAACTGCCCTTACAAGATTTTGATAAAAGGATAAAAATCACTGTTTGCCACACACACACACACACACACACACACACACACACACACACACACAAATAAATTTATTTATTTTTCCCTGATGTCATCTTACTTTTTCTTATTTCGTTGAGTATGAGGAAAAGAAAATGCATGACTTAAGGGAAAAAAGTTTATTAGGCATTTATATTTGGGCTTAAATCTCAGTGATTGACATGCAACTAATTACTGGATCCATCATATTTAGGGAGCAGATTTTGACACGCTGACCTCTGTTTTCCTTCAGGATGCTACAATGAAAAAGTATTGGAAAGAAGTGTAATTCCTGCTGGACACAGGGCCAGGCTGCATTCAGTGACTTACAAGTGATTATATTCATGATGTGAAACACACTACAGTTTTGTTATATTGAGATGCCCATACATCAAGAAGAAAATTAAGAAATAAGCTTAAAAGTGTTAGAAAGAGAAGGAAACCACATGCCTTTATTTTCCCATAGATCCATGTGGAAGATGTTTCTAATGCATAGATTAAATTGCCTCATAAACATGAGTCTACAAAATGCAAAGTGTTCATTTGATTCTTAAAAAATCTAGAGTAAAAAAATAATAACCTTAAATTCTGATTTCTGTATAAATCCAGGAAATTTACAGAATACTCATGAGAACACATACACACAAATATAATAACATATAATTAGGTTTAAACTGTTCTATAAAAATATCTTATAAAGAAATCAATTAGTGGTATAAATATGTATTAATGTATTTTTTGGGCATCACCAAAAATACATTTCTGTTTAAAAATTCCTATTCTTTTTCTTTTTCTCCCAGACTTCTCTTCTTCCTTTCTGTTTCTCTCCCTCCTTCTCTTTCTCAAATCCTTTGGACTACATACAAAAATATTCATTAAAAAGAGTCCTCTATAAAACAGAAATTAGACAGATAGGAATAATCACAGTGAAAACAAATAAAAATATGCAAGCAAATTTTGAAAAATGTAACAATTGGTAGTCTACTGAAAGTATCCATCACGACATACATGCTGACCGATAGACACAGGAGAAATTTCAGTGATTTACTTCTGTAACCTTTACTTAACTAATGTGCCTGTGATAAGACAAGAATGAAAGATTAGGATCATTAAGAACTGGACTCTAAGACCTCATATTAAAATGCCACATTTAGCACCTAGTGACAGCGGGAGCTCAGGAAAGTTAAGAGTAACTTTTAATATTTTTAAGCATATTTTTATTGAATTAAAGTTGATATCAATATTGTATTGGTTTCAAGTATACAACACAGCAGTTTAACACACACATTATGAATTCCTTACTCCAACTAGAGCAGCTGTTATCTGTCAACATGGAAAGGTGTCACAGAATCATTGGCTGTCCTCTCCATGCTGTACTTCCATTCCTTTGACCAACTTATTTTATGACTGAGATTTTTGTGCCTCACACATTCCCCATCCATTCCCCTATGGTAACCACCAGTCACTTCTCAATGCCTATGAGCCTACTGCTGCTTTGCTCATTTTATTTTTTGTTTTTAAATTTTTCATGTCCTTCTAAGCCAAAGAATAACTAAGACTGACCAAAAATTCAGGCGTATCTTGTTCAACTACATAAACATAGCGTGATTACAGGCTGTCTATTTATCAGAGGAATTAAAGTATGTTTTATTAAATTAAAATATTAATTATATGTGAAAGATGCATACACATGAAATATTACTTCCAAAATTTACTTAACTCCAATAAAAAAAATAGGGAATTATAAAGTCAATTTTTTAATGAAAGTATCAAGAAGTTAATGGGTCTCAAACAGGAGCAAAGTATCGTTACGTTATACATATATTTATTATATGGTACTGAGTATATATACAAATACTATTTTATTGAGATTAAACAGTGAATTCCAATATTCTGTGCTGTAACAAACTGAAACTATTTCTGTCACTGCATTCTGTTTGGGGGCATGCCAGTAAAACAATAACATGCTTAAATTTTCCTGATACTTTTGTCAATGTAATTTTCTGGAAATCTTTGATGTCTCTGTTCTTGCCTGCAGTTCAAGAAGGTGGTTTATGAATGAAACTGTATAATTCCAAATTGTGTCCCTTTAGAGCTTTTGTACACTTCAGGATAGGAAACTGGGGTCATGAGAGAGAAAAAGCATGAGGTTTAGCTACTGCTCCCAGGTTGCTCTTCAAACAGACATTTCTGTTAACTGATATTTAAGGAGTTAGAATTGGTTGTGTTTATGTCTTGTTATTTCACTTGAACAGAGAGATGCTACAAATACAAAAATGTAGACAGTGATTTTTTAACAAAACGTGATCAATCTGGAAGACTAAAATGAAATCAGTTTCTCAACTTTCATGGTCAAAAAATGTGAAGTACCAGACAGCCATGAGAATACAATTTCAGACTCTGAGCTCCAAAAGAAGGAGAGCTATGATTGTTGCTACTCACACTATTAAGTGGCTGCTAGGGGGGTGGTAATTTTCTGCACATTATCTAATATAATCTGTGTAGCAGCCTACAAACGAAATAATTCAGTGTCCTTTTACGGATGAGAAAACTGAGGCACAACTGGACATAAAACTTGGCCAGAGTTGCACAGTTTCTGAAAGAACCAGGATTCAAGCCTAGATTTCTCCAACTTCAAACCCTATATTGTTTTTCTTGACTGTATTACAACCCCATGTGATATACCGAGTTCTGGAAATGTTAACACTGAGACAGCATCCTTGCACATTGAAATAAACAAAAAAAAAGAAACTAAAGCTGCTTCTGGATCAATTAGCTAAATGGTCAAATAAATTTAAAGTTTATTTGTATTCTTTAAACATTAAAAATATTATGATCCCAAAGTAGCATCTACCCAATGGCTGCATATATCAAAATTGGTTGTCATATTTTATTGAGTTAATAATTTTCTTAAACTGTAACTATAACCCCTTGATTCTACTCTGACTACATTGATTGCAATGGTTCTTCAAGGAAATTAAGGCACATGTCTAATTTACAGCTCAATTGAACAAAATATGTAGGAAACCTTTCCTGTTTTCTCTGCTATGTTCCCTGAAAGGCATATGATCAATTTTTGATACAGCTTTGAGTTAAATAGAATCTTCTCTCTTAAATACAAATATTATGTTATATACACTTGTTTCAAATTCAAGAGTAGTTTCTAAAATATTTTATAAGTTATTAACACCTTTCCTCTTACCTGTGGAAATGAACTATTCACTCAGTTAAGTTATGCTGTAAATAGCATGCATTTAGATTCTTACACCGTTTTATTGAGTTCTTAAAGTTCACAGTGATGCCCCAAGAGGAAAACAGACTAATTCTTTTCTAACACAGAAAAGTACCATGATTTGTTTTCATTTTAAACAACTGAACAGTCCTGGGTAATGAACCACATGATGAAAACGATTACATGAATGCACTCTGACCTCTGGTTTAAAATGATTCCTCAGTGGGAAAGAAAATTAATGGTACAGGACATAGTCCTAGCTCTGATACTAACTAGCTGTATGTCATTAGGTTGATGATTTAAGTTTCTAAAACCTAGTTTCTTCTTCCTGGGAAAATAAACTTTTTAATTATCCTGTAAATATGGACATAATGAAATATAATATGAAAGCATAGCCTATGACAGAATTTATAATTACTTAACAAAGAGATCTATATTTTTTATAAATTTTAAACCACCACAGTTATAAGTGGTATGAGAAACAGATATAAACTCATTGAGATTTTGATTTGGAAATAAAGTATAAATACACAAATAGAGAGTATTGGCAGGGAAGATGGGGAAGTATATAGAAAATTATAATATTGTATGTAATAGAACATAAGAATATTAGAGAAACATCAGAGAAGATTCAAGCATTTTTAAGCTGTATAGGGTATTGTCTTAGAGTTCCCATATGCTAATTTAGACAAGTAACTGGCTATGTGCATAAGAAACTCTTAGAGAAATTGTGGAAAATACATGGATGCCTAGACTCCACACTCAGAGATTATAAATTAGTAGATAGGGAATGCTGCTAATGGAATCTGAATGCAAATAAAAAGAAACCAGATTAATTGGCAGACATCCCGACTGTGAAAAATGATCTATTAATGAAATAAAATGAAATTGATCTATAGATTCAATGCAACACCAAATGAAATTAAAGATGTATTTTTGCAGCATTCACATTCTGAGTCCCCATTTTATATGGAAAAGCAATGAATTTTAGAAAAGAAGAATAAAGTTGGAATGTCTGCATAATTTGATTTTAGGACTACCATAAAGCTAAAATAATCAGAGAGTGAAATTTTAATAAAACACTGACACCTAGATCAGCAGAAAAAACTAGTCTTCAGAAATCATTCAAACAAACATGGTCAATTGATTTATATCAAAGTTGCCAAGAAAAATCCATGGAGGAAGGAAAGTACTTTTTTTAAATAAATTTGAAGAACAACTTAATTCCACAAAAAAAGAAAACACTGACTATTGTGCCACCCATAAAACTTTCTTTAAAATGAATCTTAAATCTTAATATAAATCCTAATACTATAACATTACTGGAAAATACATAGAGAAAACTTAGGACATTTGTGTGACCATGGTTGAGTAACAAATTTTTAAATATATCTCAAACGCATGAACCGTGGGAGAAAAAAAGTGATAAATATTACTTCGTTACAATTAAAATCTGCTCTGTAAAAGACATTGCTGAGGGGATAAGTAAATATAGTACAGACTTGTACAAAATATTTGCTGAACAACTATCCAAGGAGGGACATTTATCCAGAATATATTTTTAAGACTCTAAAAAATAAAAAAATAAAAAAAACAAGAAAAAGGGCATAAACTTGAATAAACATTTCACCACCAAAGATACACAGATAATAACTAAACCCATAGTAAAGCGTTATACACATGTATTGTTAGGGAAAGAAATGTACTTTAAAACAACAATATGATCCCATACACCTATCAATATATATGGGTGAAATTTAAAATTATATTAACTGATAATATAAAGTGTCTTATGATGTAGAGCACTTGGAACTTTTATCCACTGCTGATAAGGAATCAGCCTCTTTAGAAAACAATCTGACAGTTTCTTATGAAGTGAAACATACCTTTACCAAATGACTTACCATATCACTTGGCAATATGACTTGGCAATACCATATGATTTGGCAACGTGACTTGCCATATAACATGGCCCTATTACACCAAATGACTTACCCTATGACTTGGCAGTCTGACTCTGCGATTTACCCTAAAGAAATAAAAACACATATGAACACAAAGAATGGATTCCAATGTTTATAGTAACTATATTCACAATATTCCCAAGCTGAAATCCGATTATCCAGCAGCTAGAGAATGGATAAACTAACTGTGGTACATCCATTGGATTGCATACTGTTCAGCAATTAATAGGGATATTATTGATATATTCAAGTACACAGACAGATCTCAAATATCTTGTTAAGTGGGAGGAAACAAATTCAAAAGGTGACAATGTGATCCCACTGCATCACATTCCAGATAAGGCAAAAATATAAAAATGGAGAATACACTCGCTGTTGCTGGAATTGGATGGTAAAGGCAGGTGACTGACTACAAAATGGTATGACAGGGCTTTTTAGAACAATGGAAATGTTCTATCATCTGATTATAGTTATACAATAGCATATGTTTGATAGTGTTCATGTAACTGGCACCTAAAATGGTGGATTTTCTTAAATTATATTAAAATGTAATCACCCTAACTTTAAAACTAGCTATTACATAAATTAATCCTTGCTTCAGAGTGGGGATTTTCTTTGTAAGGGAGATTGTGACTAGAAGAAAGTATAAGGGAAGCATCTGGGGTAAGTACTGGCAATGTTCTCCTTCTTAGTCTTGTTTTTTTATAGGGTTATGTTTAGATTGTGAAAATTCATCAAGCTGAACACTTGAGATGTAAATACTTTTCTATATGTATTTTTTCCTTCAATGAATATTTAAAAAGGAAGCAAATGCTTATTTTGTTGTAATTTTCTAGCAAACTCAATAAGCCCCAATACTCAATTGCTCTTTGATTGCCTTCTGATTCTCTTTTTATTGAGAAAGTTAATAAATATTTTCTTTCTGTCATTTTATATTGGTATGAGTCATATCTTTAACATTTTGAAAATTATATTTTAGCATTTCTCTGTCAGTTTTTCTCAAACTCTTAACTATCTGCATGTCAAATTGACTTTTCTTGTCTCTTCTGTCTTCTTGCTCCTTCACTGGGCCTTCAACAGTTACCACCCACTCTTGTGTTTTACTGAATCATTCTTGATGTATGATCTTTTGAATTTCTAGTTAATTTCTGTGTCCTCTTAATCATGTCTTCAAGTCCTTCTGATGTGTAGCCACTGCATTTGTAATATACAAATATTACTTTACTATTTTGAAAAAAACTCAACTCTTTGAAATTTTCTTTAATATTACTTTAAGATAATTATAATGTAGTCAGGTCATAGGGAAGGCAGTATAGCACAGAGGATACAAGTAGTGACTCTGTAGCATCTTATTATGCTGATGGACAATGACTGCAATGGGGTGTGTGGGGAGGGGAGGACTTGATAATATGGGTGAATGTTGTAACCATAATGTTGCTCATGTGAAACCCTCATAAGATTATATATCAATGATACCCTAATAAAAAATTATCATATTAGTTTTTTCTGTAGTCTTACTTTATTTATGATTTTAGTAAATTTTGGAACATGATTTTTATTGTTATCCATTTGAAAGTTACATACTAATATATTACATTCATCTATTTATCTACCTTCTTCCCATGTTTAAATGTGATGGGCATTTTGACTATCATAAGAATTTATATAGTTTGCAGGTAGTTTGTAACTTGCATGATCGAAGGATCCTTGCACTTAAAATATTGTCTTACTGTATAAATACTTAAACTCTCAGAGCTAAGCCTAATTCATTAGCATTTCTATGGAGTTCCTTGAGTCCTACAACTAGACTTACCTTCCAAAGTGGTACTCTATACCTTAGTCATTATACGTTTCTGTAACATAACTTTCTGACACCTATGTATTCCAGAACCCCTTTCCTTATTTCAAACTTTCCTTCCCACTGATTCTGCCCTAGTCATTGACATTTGGAAGGAAGTATGTGCTGCATATTTTGGAGATCTTCAGTGATTTAGAGCACCAATTTGGGTCTCCTACAGGCCCTTTGTAACACCCTGCTTCAGCCTGGAGCTGGGTGGGGAGTCTTTCATCTACAACTTGGAGAATGTAAAGACTTTTACATTTTCCCAGTTTGATTTTGCTGAGATTCCCACTGAGTAAATTGTCCTCTCCTTTTTATGATGGATTTTTGAGATTCCAAGTTCACCAAGTGTCACAGATTTGTTAACACGTCCCTGTCCATGTTAATCCTGTGCTTGGTGGAAAACTGCTGATTCCACCATTATTCTGCTGCTTTGGGTGTCTTGACACCTTAAAAATCCTATTGTGGATATTAATAGAGGGCTTTTGGGACACGATTTTGCCCAAATAGTCATCTTTTTTCTTTTGTGTTTCTCTTTTCTTCTTTTGAGTTTGTTGATTTTATGTCTTATTTTAAGGAAGTGTTAACATATAAATTTGAGGTTTATTAATGAGAATTTTCTGTAATTTTCTTCCACTTCCCCTGTCTCTGTTTCATTTACTTTTCTTTTTTTTAAGAATTTATTTTTTTACAGCAGTTATAGGTTCACAGCAAAGTTAAGAGAAAAGTACAGAGATTTCTCATGTAGCCCCTGTCCCTACATGAGCACAGCCTCCCCCGTTATTCATATTCTCTATCAAACTGGTACTTTTCTATAATTACTAAACATACATTAACACATCATAATTGACCAGTCTATCCCTTAACTTAGGCTTCACTCTTGGTGTTGAAAAATTCTATGAGTTTTAAAAAATGTATAATGACATGAACCCATCATTAAAATCTTGTATGAAGTATTTTCTCTGCCTTAAAAATCCTCTTTGCACAGCCTTTTCTTTCTCCTAACCTCAAACTACTGCAAACCACTGACATTTTCAATGTCCTCATAGCTTTGCCTTTTCCAGAATATCATACAGTTGGAATCATACTATACATAACTATTTCAAATTTGGCTACTTTCACTTAGTAAAATGTATGTTTTAATGGCTTGATAACTTTGCTTGGTTTCTGTACTGCATAATAATCCATTATCTGGGTGTACCACAATTTTTGTATTTATTCACCAACTAAAAGATATCTGGTTGCTTCCAAATTTGGCAATTATGAAACGAGCTACTACAAACATCTGTGTAGACCATAACTTTCAACTCCTCTGGGCAAATACCAAGGAATGTGACTGCTGGATCACATTATAAGAGTGTGTTTAGTTTGTAATTCTTTCCTCCCTTCTCTTTTATCATTGCTGGTAGTTAATTTCACTTATATATAAGCATACATAAACATGTATATACCTAAGCATATACAATTGAATGCTTTTGTCCTATTAATATATTATTTCACACAACTCTCTTCTTGCTTGAATTGTGGTTTTGATAAGCATTTGATAAAATATCCACACCACCCAAACCAATCTAACGATTCAAAGTCCTAAAATCCATGAAGTACTAAAAAAGACCTCAGTATCCAAAGAAACCTTGAGGAAGAAGAACAAACCTGGACTTATCACATTTCTTGATTTCAAAATATACTACAAAGCTACAGTAATTGAACAGTTTGTTGTTAGTGTAAAAAGAGAAATATAGACCAGTGGAACAGAATGAAGAGCCCATAAATAAACCCACACATGGATGGTCAATTTATCTTCAGCAAGAGTATCAATAATACACAATGGGAAAAGATAGTCACTTCAACAATCTGTATTGGGAAAACTGGATATCCACACACACAAGAATGAAATTTCACCCTTACCTTATACAATGCACAGAAGTTGACTTGAAAGACTTAACCATAAGATCTAAATGATCTAAAACTGTAAAACTTCTAGAAGAAAACATAAGAGTGAAACTTCATTACACTGGGTTGGTAACAGTTTCATGTATACAACACTGTGAACACCAGCAACAAAAGCAAAATTAGAAGAGTGGGACTACATCAAACTAAAACTCTTCTGCCTAGTAAAAGAATCAATAGCATTTAAATGTATATCAAGAATTATGTTTCATTTTACTGGAGGTGGCAAGTGGGGAGATCAGTTACAGAATGAAGCCATGGTGTTCTAGGAGGCAGTGTACATGGTGAAAAGTGCTTGCAGTCTGGGGAGAACTAGCACTGAATTTTGGCTCTGATACTTAATAGCTTTACAAGTTGCCATAATGGTGAAATATAGTAATGTGTACAAAAGCACATTTCTACTGCATGTACTCAAAAGTGCCTGTTATGTTTCTTCTCTTGTGCAGACAATTTCTTTCAATTTTGAGCCAAAGTATTTGGAATTTCCTGCCTTCATTAAAACTGCATTTTTACATGTGTCTTTACAGTAATTTTACTTCCATAATTTTGGAGCCTAACGGCTGCCACAATGAGATATTAGAAACCCAAGATAAAGAAGGAACAGTGTATCCTGCCCTAAGGTACGGAATATGTTAGAGAATGATTTGCAAGTTGTCACAGTTTCTTGATCAATGTTAAAATCACAACAAAGATAGATTATGACACTGGAAACAAAAACCTCATATTTTATCTCAGAATTTTAAGATGAATATTGCACTTAGGCATTCACTTAATTATCCTTTATTTCATCAGTCAGTCAACAAGTATCTTGCGAACATCTACTCTTTCCTGGGTATTATTTAGAAGCTGTTTAAAGGCACACTATTTAGAGATACCCTCTTCACTTATAAAGCTTACACTATAAAATTCCACACAAAAAGTCAAATAAAAAGTATTATCAGTATATAATTACAATATTTATATAGGCTTGAGTAATGATCACAGGTTTATATGGAAAAAATATATATTTTCCATCCAAATAATTTAATTACAAAATAGAAATAGAACCAGATAATGATGGATGCCTTATAAATTTCAATTTAAAAAATTGATGTCTTCTTACAGCCATTCACATTTTAATTCATGTTGTATTTCATCTGGGTTTTATGATAAATAGACCAGGATTAGTTCTTGACCAGAATGGAGGCTTTACATTCAGTTCTATTCCTATTCTTCGTGTTAAAATTGAACACTGGGGACAGAATACAATGCTTTTTAACTACTGAGTTTTATCCACCCAGGACCAGCAGCAACATTTCCCAGCTAACACAGGAATGCAATACAAAACAACCAACCAACCAAAGGATGGAATCATTGCACGTGACTGTTACTCAGTGCGATCACCTATGGGAGTCCCTAGACTGTCTATCTCCACATTTTCACTCGTTGGGTGAAATTTTTTGTGGAGACTTGATTAATGAGCAATCAGTTGGTCTTTCCTTGGGGAATAAGAACCTTATCTGGGAATTCAAGTTCAGGAACAAGGGCCATAAACAAACAAATTTCAATGTGAAGATCTTCAGGGACCTCAAACACTTCCAAAACCCTTCGGCGTGCTTCACGCAGCAACCTTAGGAGTGGGTCGCAACAGGTCTCTGTGTGCAGGTAGGTGAAACCCAATAATGTACTTATTACTGATTCTGGATGTGAAGACCAAGTATCTTGAAAGCTTTCTCAATTCAAAGAAGACTCAGGACTGAAACGATATCTGCTCTATTCTCTTTTCCTAGTGACTCAAATATCTGCCCATTGATTGCTAAGTAGAAATGATGGTGATACAACTTACATAATAGCGTCTGACATCCTTATTCATAAATTAGACTGCTTGAGAACTTAAAAATAATCATGAAAAATTTTTTTAGGAGTATAATTCAACTTACGATAAAACAATGCTTCTTGCCTTAGAACTGGCAGAAATGGTGGTTTAGCAGGCACTCTACACCAGATGAGAAGCTTCTTAAGTGTCTTTCAGCTGTAAGATTCTGTGTCTCCAACAAAAGACCTACTAAATGATTTAATGTCCATAAAAACAAATTTATCTCCCATTTTCGATTTTTACATTGTCCAGGATTATTGACTTCTAAGATGGAAAGTTTCCCTGTTGCCAATATTCAGTCTCTATATTGCTGGTGGATATGAGAGCTCATACTGAAATACAGTTTGTCCCTAACACACCCCATGTTTAAATAAGTTTAAGACAAGTTCCAGAGGTGGAGTTAAATGGAACATACTCTTGAAATCATATCAGAAGCTATTTAAAATTGAATATGCAATATTCTTTTTTATCCAAATTGTATCTCAAAATGATTAACAATAGGTATACTTTTAAAGCTTTATTTACTAAGAATTTATTATTTTAATAAACTTTTACATTTTATTTTTAAAAATGAACTTAAAATATATGTTAAAAAATTAAAATAGCTCTTTCCAAAAACAAATGCTTAATCAAACAGGATTCTAAAGAAAAGGGAGAAAACCAGTGCTGTTCTACAAAAAGTTTTATTTTGGTGACATATACTTAATGAAATAAAGAGCAATCCTAGCTTTGCCATTTGTTATGTTTCATTAGGAGAGGGAATTACTAATGTGTAAGGATATATGTAATTTTTTGAATATGTAAAATTATAATTCACTTGCTGTTTCTATTTCAACTATAAAAGTCTTCAGTTAGATAGAATGAAATCCTGGGACTGAAATAGGAAAATATATTAAAAACATTCCTCTGAGATCGGGAACTAGACAGGGATG
The DNA here is from genome assembly GCF_030020395.1 of Manis pentadactyla. Taxonomy (NCBI): domain Eukaryota; kingdom Metazoa; phylum Chordata; class Mammalia; order Pholidota; family Manidae; genus Manis; species Manis pentadactyla. The sequence goes on along the minus strand of NC_080027.1, from coordinate 20,329,253 downwards.
CCCACTCTCTCCACTGTTATTTAACATAGTACTGGAGGTCCTAGCCACGGCAATCAGACAAAATAAAGAAATACAAGGAATCCAGATTGGTAAAGAAGAAGTTAAACTGTCACTATTTGCAGATGACATGATACTGTACATAAAAAACCCTAAAGACTCCACCCCAAAACTACTAGAACTGATATCGGAATACAGCAAAGTTGCAGGATACAAAATCAACACACAGAAATATGTGGCTTTCCTATATACTAACAATGAACCAACAGAGAGAGAAATCAGGAAAACAACTCCATTCACAATTGCATCAAAAAAAATAAAATACCTAGGAATAAACCTAACCAAAGAAGTGAAAGACTTATACTCTGAAAACTACAAGTCACTCTTAAGAGAAATTAAAGGGGACACTAACAGATGGAAACTCATCCCATGCTCGTGGCTAGGAAGAATTAATATCGTTAAAATGGCCATCCTGCCCAAAGCAATATACAGATTTGATGCAATCCCTATGAAACTACCAGCAACATTCTTCAATGAACTGGAACAAATAATTCAAAAATTCATATGGAAACACCAAAGACCCCGAATAGCCAAAGCAATCCTGAGAAAGAAGAATAAAGTAGGGGGGATCTCACTCCCCAACTTCAAGCTCTACTATAAAGCCATAGTAATCAAGACAATTTGGTACTGGCACAAGAGCAGAGCCACAGACCAATGGAACAGACTAGAGAATCCAGACATTAACCCAGACATATATGGTCAATTAATATTTGATAAAGGAGCCATGGACATACAATGGCGAAATGACAGTCTCTTCAACAGGTGGTGCTGGCAAAACTGGACAGCTACATGTAGGAGAATGAAACTGGACCATTGTCTAACCCCATATACAAAAGTAAACTCAAAATGGATCAAAGACCTGAATGTAAGCCATGAAACCATTAAACTCCTGGAAGAAAACATAGGCGAAAACCTCTTAGACATAAACATGAGTGACCTCTTCTTGAACATATCTCCCCGGGCAAGGAAAACAACAGCAAAAATGAGTAAGTGGGACTATATTAAGCTGAAAAGCTTCTGTACAGCAAAAGACACCATCAATAGAACAAGAAGGATCCCTACAGTATGGGAGAATATATTTGAAAATGACACATCCGATAAAGGCTTGACGTCCAGAATATATAAGGAGCTCACACGCCTCAACAAACAAAAAACAAATAACCCAATTAAAAAATGGGCAGAGGAACTGAACAGACAGTTCTCCAAAAAAGAAATACAGATGGCCAACAGACACATGAAAAGATGCTCCACATCTCTAATTATCAGAGAAATGCAAATTAAAACTACAATGAGGTATCACCTCACACCAGTAAGGATGGCTGCCATCCAAAAGACAAACAACAACAAATGTTGGCGAGGCTGTGGAGAAAGGGGAACCCTCCTACACTGCTGGTGGGAATGTAAGTTAGTTCAACCATTGTGGAAAGCAGTATGGAGGTTCCTCAGAATGCTCAAAATAGAAATACCATTTGACCCAGGAATTCCACTTCTAGGAATTTACCCTAAGAATGCAGCACTCCAGTTTGAAAAAGACAGATGCTCCCCTATGTTTATCGCTGCACCAATTACAATAGCCAAGATATGGAAGCAACCTAAATGTCCATCAGTAGATGAATGGATAAAGAAGATATGGTACGTATACACAATGGAATATTACTCAGCCATAAGAAAAAAACAGATCCTACCATTTGCAACAACATGGATAGAGCTAGAGGGTATTATGCTCAGTGAAACAAGCCAAGCGGAGAAAGAGAAATACCAAATGATTTCACTTATCTGTGGAATATAAGAACAAAGGAAAAACTGAAGGAACAAAACAGCAGCAGAATCACAGAACTCAAGAATGGACTAACAGGTACCAAAGGGAAAGGGACTGGGGAGGATGGGTGGTTAGGGAGGGATAAGGGGGGGAGAAGTAGGGGGGTATTAAGATTAACATGCATGGGGGGGTAGGAGAAAAGGGAGGGCTGTACAACACAGAGAAGGCAAGTAGTGATTCTACAACATTTTGCTATGCTGATGGACAGTGACTGTAAAGGGGTTTATAGGGGAGACCTGGTATAGGGGAGAGCCTAGTAAACATAATATTCGTCATGTAAGTGTAGATTAGTGATACCAAAAAAAAAAAAAAAAAAAAAGGGGCAGTTCCTGTGTGGTAACCTCCAACGAGTTCTACACAAGGGTATAAAGGGCATATAAAAGTGTAGGCAAAGGGTCTGTTTGTGTTTATACAGAGGATCAAAGCCTAATTGGGCTACCCCGAAAATGAACTAAGATATGATATGAAAAAGAACTTCCAACATCTGCACCCTCTGGAAGACTCATGCCAGAAGATGATCATCAAAAAACCCCAACAAAGATCCACGCACTGCTACAGCTGTAGATGCACTCATCCCACCAGTTCCTGGACCTGCCATGGGAATGAGGAAGGAGATATCTAAGCTGGCCTGTGCATACAGTAAAACAACAAAATTGGACTGGATCTATACTGTTGGAACTCAACCAAGAATTAGGAGAAGTGCAAATTGTAGTGCTCCAAAGTCTTACAACTACAAACTATTTATTGTTAAAAGAACATATGGCATGTGAACTGTCCCCAGGAATGGGTTGTTTTAATTTGTCTGATTTCTCTCAGACTGTTCAAGTTCATTTGGACAATATCCACCATATCATAGATAAGTTTTCACAAATGCCTAAGGTGCCTAACTGGTTTTCTTGGTTTCACTGCAGATGGCTGGTAATTACAGATATGCTTTGGTTATGTAACTATACTCCTATTATGTTAATGTGTGTGTGCAATTTAAGTAGTAGCTTAAAACCTATACATGCTGAAGTTACTCTACAAGAAGATATATCAAAGAAATAATCAATCTTCCCATGTTTTCTTCCGCCTGCTACTTCTATAGCTTTTCTTTTTCCTTCCTAATTACAACCCTTAAATAGAATTCGTGCCTCATATCAAATTTACCGAGTATCATAATTCTTCCAAGTGGTAAAGATACCTCAAGACAAATGCTGGGCATAGAAGCCACAGGGCATAAATATGCAAAGAAGTAAAAAGCTAACTTTTTCAAACAATAAGGCTTCTCTCTCACTTACCAACTTCACATTTCCCTGTATGGCCCCGGAAGATGACTGGTTAGCCAGAGACGGGTAAGATTCCTCAAGGGAGGAACAACCTAAGACAGGCACAGTCGCAGGGGGGCCATCAGGTGAGAAATTGGGGATCAACAGAGGTGAGGCTTAGAACCTCACCCCCCCGTTCTGAGAGAAATCTTCTGCATACGTGGATGTTTTATTGCCCTTGTCTAGCTTGGATTAACACATAGTCTACAGGCACACACCTGATCATCTACATGTGCTCTCTTACAACACTAAACTATGTTTTCTACCTTTATCTTGTATCTACCTACCACTTCAGCATTTTATTAAAAATAATAATAATAAAGAGAGAAATGTGGTATCCACATATAAATCAAGTATAAAAACCAAATGAGTATTCATATTTGAACTGACTGTTTATAGTTCATAATGCATGAGCAAAACCGAAAGTTTCTGTGATGACTGCCCTTGTACTGTTCACTATGTAACTTATTCATTATGTAAGAATTTGTTCTACATTTAAAAACTTGTTTGTTATGCCTCAGAAGATTGGAGACTGACAAAAATTAGGCTTGGTGTGGAATAATGATTGTGCATTGAGCATTGACTCCCCTATACAGAATTTTATTGTCGTTAACAACCATTTGATCAATAAATATGAGAGATGCCCTCACAAAAAAAAAAAAAAAAAAAAAAAGGACAGACTTCCAATGGTAAAATAAATTAGTAACCGGGATGTAATGTATAGCATAAGGAATATAGTGAAGATATTGTAACAGCCTGGTAGGGTGATAGCTGGAACCTAGAATTATGTATATAAATGTTCTACCACTGTGTTGTACACTTGAAACTCATGTAATGTAATACTGTGTGTCAACTACCCTTCAATAAAAAATAATTATTAAAAAAAAAAAAAAACATTCAAAACATGCTAATAACAGTCATTACTGATACTAATTATTTTGCATCCATTGTTAACAGGCTCTGTGCTAACTAACTTTTATATGTACATTACATCATTTATTTCTCACAACACAAAGAATTTAAGTAATGGGTAAAAATCCCACAGTAAATAATTGGTGGACTACTAATCAACCAACAAACTAACCATCAAACAAGCCAATAAATGACATTAAAAAATAATCATTAACAATATCCTCTATAGACTCTTTGAGGAACTTAATCTCATTGAGCCTGACTTGTCTCATAAGACATAAAAATAATTATATCCATCTTCTAGGATACTCCTGAAGAATAATGAAATCATCATTTCAAAATGCCTCATATAGTTGTGGCCACAGAGTTCACTACACGCTAAATAATGCTATCGCTCTCCTCCACTCATTTCTTTATATGGGTAAAAGTAGTCAAAATTTAATAAATCAAACCTATAAGTAATATTTTTTAAAAAATCCTAATAGGTTTTAAACAATTTAAAGGAAAGATATAAACTGGAAAGGAAGGGATGGTAGAATTAAATAATAGAGAAAAGTCTGAGCAACTAGAAATCAGAGTGATAGGATGGGACTGGCTTACTTAGCAGAAGAAAGGAAATATGACTAAGTAAAGTGCATTCAGTTTATGAATGATACTATCAAGGAATATTATTGAGGTGTCATCTGTAGTCAGCTAAAGCAAAGGGATGTGGCAGATATCACTAGGAACATCTCAGTGTACTGACAGTGTTTCCCACAGAAATACTGAAATTCTCAAGGATGATGACAAAATATGGGCTGAAGAGAAGGTCTGTCAGCTAAAGAAAACAAGACTGGAAGTCACTGGCTCATCAGCTTCTTATAGGTAGCTATGTTTCACAATTAAATATACACCCAGGCACATGTATATATGTAAATACATATATAAACATGTATGCACACATACACATATTCATGAAATATATTTTAATATAATTAATGTATGTATATAAACACTAATACGTATAATAATATAATAATCTATTTCATTCAATATATACACCCAACAGTGAATTAAAAATGAACAGCTTAGTTAAGCAGTTTTAAGAACCTGAAATTCGTCTCTGGAGAATTTGTATTTCTGAATTTTGTGAAAGGTTTGTGAGAATACCAGTTAAGATGTGAGACCTAAGGTTTCTGAACAGAAACTGATTTCTAATGAGACATTTAACAATCTAGCATGTAACAGAAAAACAATTTTGCCGTCTGTTAATCTCCTTCCATTTTCCCTATTAAGGGATGAAAGCTACAACATAAATGGCTCCAGGGAATCTCACCGGGGTGACTGAGTTCATTCTCATGGGGGTCTCCCACCATCCAGAGCTCCAGATTCCACTCTTCCTCGTTTTCCTGGTGATCTACGGGCTGACGGTGGCAGGGAACCTGGGCATCATCACCCTCACCAGTGCTGACTCTCAACTGCAAACCGCCATGTACTTTTTCCTTCGGCACTTGGCTATCATCAATCTTGGCAATTCTACTGTCATTGCCCCTAAAATGCTGGTTAACTTCTGGATTTTGAAGAAAACCATATCTTACTATGGATGTGCAACCCAGTTGGGTGGATTCATAGCTTTTATCGTGGCTGAGATTTTCATGCTGGCTGCAATGGCCTATGATCACTATGTGGCTATTTGCAACCCCCTGCTATACATGGTGGTGGTATCTCGGCACATCTGCCTCCTGCTGGTATCCCTCATATACCTCTATGGTCTGAGCACAGCCCTGACAGTCTCTTCCTGTGTTTTCTCTATGTCTTATTGCTCTTCCAATGTGATCAACCATTTTTACTGTGGTAGTGTCCCTTTGTTAGCATTGTCCTGTACAGATACCTACATTCCAGAAACAGTAGCGTTTGCCTTTTCAGGAACCAATTTATTTTTCTCCATGATTGTTGTTTTAATGTCCTACTTCAACATCGTCCTTGCCATTTTGAGGATACGTTCCTCCGAGGGGCGACAAAAAGCCTTTTCCACCTGTGCTTCCCATATGATGGCTGTCACTGTGTTCTACGGGACTCTCCTCTTCATGTATTTGCAACCAAGGACCAACCACTCATTAAATACTGATAAAAAGGCCTCTGTCTTCTACACCCTAGTGATTCCAATGCTGAATCCCCTCATTTACAGCCTAAGGAACAGGGATGTGAAGGGTGCAGTAAAGAGGTTCCTGGATAACCCATGCCATTATTCAAATTAATGTAAATTTGAAACTATAACTGTCAGGTAGAAAGGTAGACATAAGCAGGTGGAGGGAGAATAAAGCCAGTAAAGCCCACTAAAGAGGGCTCAAAGACTTAATTCGATAAAATCAGAAGGCAAGAAAAACCTCGCAGAAGTAATTAGTTGAAATGTCAAAGATTAGGAGTTACTTAGAATGTCCAAACATTCCCCAGATGGAAAAAACAACATACCCAAATGAGAAGTCTCCAAGCTCAAACTCTCCCCAGATAAGAGAAAATAAAATACACAAATACAGGTACAGACATCATCAGAGCACCTCCTGACTTCTTTTTATCAATTACACTGGTGGAGGGCAGAGACAGGAGAAAAGCACCACGATTATTTTTCCAAAAGTGTATAGTAAGAACAGGGAGGATTTCATCTTAAAGCTAAGAGTCCATTTCAAAAACCAGGGGGTTAGGAAGGAAGATTCCAAACATATTCTTTAGTAAACAATCACTCCGTCCACTTTGGAGGCAGGTGCAGGTGGTGTTGACTGGTGTGTTCCCAGAGGGCAGTTACCCTGGAGAGGAATGGACCAATTTCTGTAAATTAATTCTGCAAAATTACTGGAGGATTGATAATAAAAGAGATTTAATGCCTCATACCAGAGATAAGCATTTTGAGACCACTTTACAAGTTTGTACCCCCTGGCCCTTTGGAAGTCCTTAAAAGAGGGAACCCCCATGCCTCCTCTCTGAGAAAGATAAGGAAAATATTCAACACAGCCATCAAGGTCAGCAAACCGCTTTTTCCCTCCAGTTGGCAAAGCCCTCCCAGCTCCCCACTCCCCTCCTCCGGGCTCCTCTTCCGCCCTGCACATGCCGAAATGCCACATATCAAAATAATATAAATTGCTCCCCTTGCTTTGTGTTCCAGGCTCAGACCTTGGGAGATGACTCCCTTCCGGGCCCACCCGTGTAAAACAAACCTCAACTCTCCAAGACCTCCGAGTGCCGCTTGGTTCTTCCATCAGTGATCCAGTCCAGATAATCCAGTATTCTCCGTAACAAGGACACCCACGCTTTTTCTCTATTTGATTGTATGACTTTAAATAAAACTTTCTCACTGCTCAACTTAACTGCGTTTTGTCTCTGTGCTTTTCCAGTGGTAAGCATCTTTGTGTCTTTACTATTTCATTCTATTTCCAAGTCTTCACTTAGTCTCTGCTTTACTCCTGATAAGTAGGGAGGGGCTACTGAGAGCTCAGATTTGGGCCGGCAAGTTCTCCTTGCTTGGGTGACCCAGACGGAACTGTTTCAGGAACCTGCCTGAGACTGTCTTTTCTTTGGGAAGTTCTCAGAATATAGTCTTACTCCATCCCATGCTCTGTGGCTCCCCAAATCCCAGGGTGGGGAGGGCTAGCCCCCAGCCAGGCAGATCCAAGCGGACAAGGGACACCAAGTGACCCTGGCTTTAAGAGATGCAAGGGAATCTGCCCTACACCAAGAAATATTTTGCAAACTTTCCCTCTGCACCTCTGAATTTTCCTGCTCTCAGCTGCCTGCAAGGCTGCTGCCATTCATTTCTACTCTCGCCCTAATGAATTCCTTCCTTATCTACACCCATCCAACCTTCTCAGGTATTCCTTCTTATTCAGTCAAGAACTCTCCCCCTCTAGGATAAGGTTTCACCTGGTGCACCAAGAGAAAGCTGTGTCTGGCAACAATACCAGGCCTCCAAGGCCAAGTGTTATCAATCAAAGACTTCTCTGCCCTGCCAAGACCCCATAAAAGAAGCCTCAGAGTAATCTGCCTGCACCTGTCTAACCTCAGGCAGGCCCGCTCTGCTGTACAGGGTGAATTAAAATTCACTTTGCCTGCCTAACTTTTGTTTGTTTGGTGTCTTATGCTATCTACCTTCACTCTCCGAACTGACTTCTCCCCAGCACTATCTTCCTTTAAGAGTGTTCATTTGCTTTTGAAAATCTTGCTGAGAGAAGAGACCATTCAAGATTTAAAAATTCCATTAATTTAAATGACAAAATCTTAATCCTTTTATTGCAACCTCAAATACCCAATTTTCCTTTGTGAAAAATACACTAATTGACTGAAAAACACACATTTACATAAGTAATAAAAATAACTTGAAAATGAATACATTTTAAATGTAAATTATTGAAGGATTTTTATAATTTCTAAACAAGGAAGAGAAACTCTGATAGCTGGTGATAGAGGTGAGAATTATTTCTTGGAAGGTGATAAGGAGTCAGATCTTCTTTGCCACAGATATCTTTTGTTCAGCTGTTTAAAATTTTATTAAGTTTTTGCAGCATTTTATCTACCAATTTCTTAAGCTTTGGGGGCCCATTTTTATCTTGCACTTAAAATAAATTTGTATCAGAGGAAAAATAAACCTTTAGGAGAAAATTAATACTAAACAAAATTCTTACATATACTTAGAATAGGACATGTGGAAAATGGAAAAAAATATGTAAAGGGGGTTACTTTTCTTCCCTCTCACTTGGTGTATGTATGTAAAGTGACATGTTGCTATTCTATCCAAATTTGACAAAAAATAAATTTTCTCCAGATCATTCTTACAGCAAACATTGTTGTATAGAATTGATGGTCTTTATTGTGGAGTCATAACAACAAACAAACAGCATTTTTGTTTGGTGTGTTTTGGAATAAAATGTTTTTAGATAAAAAAGTTGAGTCATTGTCTTCAAAGTGATGCTAATTATGAAAGACACTCATAACAAAAAATAAGTAAAAGTAAATGTTTATTAAGTGGCATATGTTTGTCCATGTAAACCTTTATTAACATACAATGGAGTGAGAAAGAGTGGGTGTAGCATTAGGAAAAAGGCAATATCTGGAAATAAATTATATTCATGAAATCTTTAGGGAAATCAGAAATAAGCCATATACGGGGACCATGAGACTCAGATCCATGACTTAATTTATGATATTAGTCATAAATAAGCTGAAAACACTGTATGATGTATATTTCTAGTCTCGAGGGACAAAATTAGCAAAAATTTGATAGCATTAGCCTTCAAGACTTTTATGTTTTATTACTTATAAGTATATAAAAGTCTATAATGTCTATTATTTTATGTTTATCTATTTGCCTTTATTTTGTTATGGTTGTATTTAGCTTCACCCACCAAGTGTATTTCCCAGCAGAGAACTATTCTCTGAGTCTGGTAAGGAGAACAGAATTGAAGCAACAGGACTAAAGTCACACTTGCTTTCTATCAATCCCATGTATTAAATAAATGAAAATCTGGAATGAAAACTGGAGTTCTGCTGCCTTTCAATGCGGTTTACATATACGTATTTTCTAAAAGTAGTTGTGTTGTTACTTGTACTAGTTCCCTAATGGTACTGCAAAAAGCACCACCAATTCAGTGGCTTGAAGCGACACAAAATTATTATGCCATTGCAGGGGCTGAGGGCACGCTGGTCCAAGATGTGTCACTTAGGCATGAAGATATTCAAAACTGGAAATCTCTGAGGCCCACATAACTGAGTAAAAAGCATGTAGGTGGGAACTGTTTCAGGGAGAACCGTCACCTTAGCTAGCTATATTATAGGGTAAACTAGGTGTGGGAGACAGAGAAGAATGCGGCTAAAGCTGTAAAGTTCCTCTTTGCACAACTTCATTGCTTCTGGGGTCCACCAAGTATTTTGTTTATCAAACATTTACTCTTTTCATATTCCTGTGAGTTGCTTCCCTTGTCCTTTGAAGTCTCAGGCCCCTGCCCCCTTCTCCTTTGCACAGGATGACATGTAGACCTCGTTCTCCCTGACTGTCCTTGGAATCTCTGTCTATGGTTTCCTGTACTCACTGTACATAATTAAACTTTGTTTACTTTTCTGCTATTAATCCATGTCATGGCAATTTGATTCCTAGACCAGCTAGAAGAACCTCGAGGGGGAGGGGAAATTCCTTCCTTCCCAACACTATGGCTCTGGAGTCAGAAGTTCAAAAATGAGTCTCACTGGTCTAACATCAGGGTTATCAGCAGGCTGCATGCCTGGCAGGACCTCTGGGAGAATCTGTTCTCTTGCCATTTCCACCCTCTAGAGGTTCCCCACATCCCTTGCCTGGTTCCCTTTCATCGAGCAATCCCACCTCTCTGACCTCTGCTTCCACTGCTGCCTCATTTCCTTCTCTGACTCTCTCGCCTCCCTCACTTTCCTGTGATTATGTTGGTCCCTCCCAGGTAGTCCAGGAGAGCATCCTCACGCCAACATCTTTAACTTAATCTCATGATGTGAGCTTCCAACATGGGGTTGTTCATGTCAGGCTTGCCTGATTTCCCGCCGACTGCCTCTGTAAACATACACCACCCTGAAAGGTGTGCCGGTGAACACCTGAACCAGGTAACGCTGTATGCCAGGCATGCCTGTGAATGCCTGAGCTGGGTAACACCACACGTGGACTGTCCCTTCTCATCTCTGACCCCTGGATGGATGGACAGGACATATAAGGGACTGGACACCCCATGTGGCAAGCTTGTCCCAAATGTCCCTGACACAGGACCACAGACGTGTGCTCCGAGGCTTGCTCCTACTCCATCATGGATTCGTCACTCCACTGGAACTGTCTCTGCTGCTTCACATTCCCCTTGGGAAAGAGGAGAGGCTGATGGGGGCAGCCCAGACCTGAATCATCCACTGTGACTGGTATTGATCTGTGATATGTGTGACTTTCAGATATGCTTAATCTCCTGCTTTGAGTGTTGTGTGAAAGGAAATTGCAACATGAACTGTATGATTTGTGCAACCTTAAGGGTGTTAAGTTCATTACTCCATTGCCCTGCAGATCCATACTTCCTGACCCACTCACATCACCTCATTAGCAAATCTGTTTTTTTTCTGGAGGACAACCTGTTCGCAGATTCTGAGTGGAAGGACATCGGCATTCTTGGTGGGGTAAGAGGATCATTATTCTGCCTAAACATCTACATTGATATTGGCATATTTTGTTAAAGGTGACAACCTAAAATCTTACACCTGTCTCATTCAGTGGTACTCATAGTCTCACAAGAGCAAAGCTTACACACAAATACCCTTTCTACATTACATAGCTTCAAAATTTTTTCTAAACAAAGTAGACACAAATCCCTCTTTGAATGAAGGATAAGCAAAAAGCACTGGGTTCAAAGGTTCCTAAAGTATATGTACACATGCACACACATTCATGTATTTGTTAGGCAGAAAGTAGATATGAGCTGTGGAGGAGAATAAGGCCAGTAAAGCCCACTAAAGGGACTCAGAGAGTTAGCCAGATAAAACTAGAGCCAGAAAGGACTCACAGAGTTAGTGAGTTAATCAGTTGAAGCTCCAAAGTCCAGGAGTAACTTAGAATATCCAGATACTCCCCAAATAAAGAAAAGCATCTGAGTGCAGCCCATGTCTGCATTGTATCAATTAGATCATGCCATTGTAAGATTTACTTAAATCTGCTAAAAGGCCCAGTTTATTCTTTAACTTAACCTCTATGGTGTTTTTTCCTGTTCCTCCAGGCCCAATTAAGTTAACTTTGTAACAAGGGCAGGAAACAGACCTAGGAAGTGTAAATAAACCTATGTGGACAAAGAAATGCTGACGTCCCAAACCAACATAGTCACCTAAATAACCCTATTTTTTTTTTTTGTAGATAATTATTTTTTATTGAAGGTATTGAAGGGTAGTTGACACACAGTATTACATTAGTTTCAGGTGTACAACACAGTGATTCAACATTTATATACATGATAATTCTAGGTACCATCTATCACTATACCAAGCTGTTACAATATTTTGACTATATTCCTTATGCTATACATTACATCCCGGTTACTTATTTATTTTACAATTGGAAGTGTGTACTTTTTTTTGTGTGTATGAGGGCATCTCTCATATTTATTGATCAAATGGTTGTTAACAACAATAAAATTCTGTATAGGGGAGTCAATGCTCAATGCACAATCATTAATCCACCCCAAGCCTAATTTTCGTCAGTCTCCAATCTTCTGAAGCATAACGAACAAGTTCTTACATGGAGAACAAATTCTTACATAGTGAATAAGTTACATGGTGAACAGTACAAGGGCAGTCATCACAGAAACTTTCGGTTTTGCTTATGCATTGTGAACTATAAAGTCAGTTCAAATATGAATATTCATATTTGATTTATATGTGGATACCACATTTCTCTCTTATTATTTTTAATAAAATGCTGAAGTGGTAGGTAGATACAAGATAAAGGAAGAAAACATAGTTTAGTGTTGTAAGAGAGCAAATGTAGATGATCAGGTGTGTGCCTGTAGACTATGTAATAACCCTATTCTTATGACAAAACTTCAAAGGAATTATGAATCACCTGTATACATCATGCTTTATGCCAACCCTTACCCAAACGCCTCCTCCTTAGGTTGCCCGCATATCCCTTTCTTTGAGTGTGTCATCTCTCTGTCCTAGTTCAGATAAGGAGGGAGGGGCTGCTGAGAGCTCTGATTTGGGCTGGCAAGTTCCCTTCACCTGGGTAACCCGGACACGCCTGCAGCTGGGCGATCATGCTCTCCAGTAGCCTGCCAGGAAGTCTCTTTTCTTTGCCATTGGGAAGTTCTCAGAACATAATCTCACTCCATCCAATGCTCTGCAGTTTCCCCAAATCCTGGGTGGGCTTAGTTCCCATGCTGTGCAGATCCAAGTGGACACTGCATGCCAGGTGACACTGGTTTCAAGAGTTGACAAAGGATTATGCCCTTAGGTGAAGCAGCAGTTCAATGAGCTTCCCTTTCCTCCACTTTCCCTTCCTCTCTGCTTGATTCAAGTAACTGTGCCTTTATCTACCTTGACTCTGGCCTGCTCCTCCCTTGCAGTGCATTCAAATTAAACTTTTATTCTGCCTCACTACTGTGTACCTGCCCTTCAATTCTTTATTGCAGCAGGGACAAGAACCAAGGAAAATAAAATCAATCCCCATCCCCAACATATTCACTTGCAACACATTTATCAGAAATGATGAATTATCTCAGTCAACCAACCAGACAGGCATATCATCCCAGCACCAGTTTTCAATGTAATAAGATAGGAAAAATAATTTATCTGCCAACTTGGATCTCTTGTTGGCCAAAGCTCATCCTCTGAGACTTTAAGTCACCTATACTTCCAGGTTACACCTACCTGGCTGCATAGGAGGTTCCATGAGATTTGGAACCATACAGCGACAACAAAACCTTGTTAGTAATTAGGGGAGACAGGAGATGCAATTCATAGTCATGGAGCAAGGTCTGAGAATACCTGTGAAAGTTAGGAAAGATGTTAAGCCCCTCATTCTATAGGTACACCAGAGGCAGTAGCTTTGACCCAACTCCGCCATACAGAGATGCTCTAAACAGAAAGTTTTTCAAGTTTGTAAATCTTGGGTGGCACACACTGAACCCCTCTAAGAGCATGAAAATAAGAAAAGCCATAAAACTTACCCAAATTCACTGTAGTAAATGCTTTTTTATAAACTTGAACCAAAAACTTACTAAAGGACTATTTTCCCAGCAATTCGTTTTGTTTTGAAAGACTGTGAACATAAATTTCAATATTCTACATATAACCCAAGATTCTCTAGTTTAAAGATTTTTCTACTACCTCAATAATAAAAGATAACAGAACTCAGCGACTTGGCCACAACTAAGTGCAAGGAGGATGAGCAATAGTCTAGCCATGTGTCCAGGTAGAAAGCAAAAAGATTTGATGACCAGTAAGCCCACCTCTGCTACAGCGTGTGTGTCAGTGTTTTACGTCATTTCAGCAACTACTTTAACAGCATTACTCAAGATTGTCAATCTTCTCATTATTATAGACATTCAAATACTGAAAGTATATTAAAATGATGTGTCTGATATAATCTCTGAACTTTTTAGTAGATATGAGTTGCGCTCAGCATATTTTTCTATTGCAAACCCAGAACAGATTTCAATTACTTTACAAATAATGTATTTAGTAAAACAGTATTAACTCTATAAAGTTAAATATGATTTAATTATTTAGTGCAATACCTTAGCATATGTACAAGAAGTACACATGCATAAATTGAATGTCCATAGTGTGAAATTCTTGTGTATTAATGGTAGAATGTATTTAATCAGATAAGTGTTTAAATAGACCTATCTTTATTTAAAGCCATTAAATGTGTTTATTTTTCCCAAATCAGGGGCCCATTCCAGGAGAAATTTCACAGATGTCTTCACTGAGGGATCAGTGAGGCCACAAAGAGACAGTTGTTAATACATGTAGAAGTCAAGCGATGGTAACTAACTAAAGGCCTATTACTAGGGGAACAAACATATATATTAAATGGGGGAAGACCCATATTATAACAATTAAAAAAATGAGTCAGCAAAATATTGGTGTGTATACAGTAAAATGACTATAATTTAAATGCATGAGAAACGTTAGATTCAAAACGAGTTATATAACAACATATGTGTACACATTAAAACTAACATTGTATTTATTTTATAAGGCTGTATTTCTTTGAAAGGAAAGATATCAATTTTTGTAGAGGAGGTACCTATGTGGGGAAGGGAAATTGAATATGGGGATGGGAGATTAAGACTGAGTATGACTATGGGATATAGAATGAAGATACCATTAAATCAGCTTAGTCCTTTTGTTTAGAAAAAGAAATAAAAATAAGAGTCACACACAAATTCATACTTTTTCATTCCATCTGAAACTTGAAGACTCTCTAGGACATGTTTAAAGAGTTTTGTCTTCATCCTCAGACAGAAAACTTGGAAGAAGATATTGTGCAAATGACTAAAAGTTTATATGATTTATAGATGATTTAAACATGTATCCGAGAAATAATATACTTAAATACAGATATCTGAGTGAGTGAAGAAAAAACAATAACAAAGGAAAGCAGGTGAATTGTATATAAAGAACATTTCCTCACTAGGGAAATAAAAAGTACCCCGGATAGTTAACGAAGACCAGAGGCATCATTTCCTGTTGTCAGGTGCTTTGAGAATAGCCAAAAAATTGCATTCAAGCTCCCAGGGGAATGTCTCAGAGGGGAGAGGCAGCCATAAATTCTTCTGCCTGTAGTCAGGCTAGTAATTACATGGGAGAACAGGAAGCCATTCCTCATTTTAAGTGAGTAGATGGTACCAATTATCATGATTACTAGATTAGCTCCATTGACTATTTTTTTGTGCCTGCTTCAGTTTAAATTATAGATACAAGTACAGTCCTAATGTTAGACTCAGGACTTTACCCTATGCACAATAATGATCTCTTTTCATAACTACGTTTTCCAGAGTAATGATATGTCTTTATCATTATTACTGTGTTTTCTGAAGGTAATAAGGTACATCATTTCTATTTGTTACTATTTCTGTATTGTATTGCATATTCTAAACCATCAGCATTCTGAAAGGAGAGTAAGCATATTTGGAAAGCTTTTCTAGAATGTTACCTGCACAGATATGCTGACTGTCAGGTCAGTTATTGGTGCTGAGTGTCCATGCCTCAGACAGTAATAGCTTCTGATTGAGCTTCCAGTTACTCGGTGATATGACATTATTGTTATCTCTTATCATCATGCATCCACAGTTTCATTTGTGCTATAGATATTTGTGGCTTAATTTTACTAATATCATACAAAGGATTGGAATATATACAATTCCACAAAGAACCAACCTTGAGCAGAGGACATAGGTATATAATGTTTATTTGGCAGGTGATTCCAGGAAGCAAAAATGAGGGAATAGGGAATGTGAGACTGAGAAGGTAGAAAGGGAATGTAGTGTACAATCAAATATAGATGACTGCTGTCAGCTGCTAAGGTTCTATCCCCCGAGGTGCTTCAATGTGTCCTTCAGAGCTCTTGTAGATGGCTAGGAAGGTCAGGGTATTTATCAATTGATTCCTGTTCCTTATCTGTTGAGTATTGCTCCTGGACACATTAAATGTCACTCACTTCCAAACTGTTTTGCATATGATCTAAGCTAGCTCTCAAGACATTTTACCTCTAGGGAAAGAAGTAAAACACTTGAGATAAGAAGCTGTCAGCATGCCATAAAAAATCTAGCATGGCAATAGACCATGTCCAAGGTAGCCTAAAATGACAACGAATGGGGACATGGATGTGTCTGCTGTGGTAATATTTGCAATAGTAAGTTAAGGACAAAGCCAAAATAATATAATATGAACATTTTGGCTTTGGCTAATAGGTCCACCAGACCACAGTAATAGGACATCTGTGTCCCTACTATCTTTGTATTAAATTTGCTTCCACTGGTAGTGGGCCTATGCATCTTTTAATATATTGATGGTGGGGACAAAACTGAGTTTAAAATCAATGCAACTGCAGAGTCAAGAAAATCAATCCTTGGGAGAGTTAATAGGCACATGGATTCTACTTTCAGTATCGGTGGGCTTGCCACACCTGAACCCCTTCAAAACTGCAGGAATGGGTATTTCCTTTCCTCTCTCCTAATGTATCTAAATGCATTGAGGGAAGTTTTCTTCTTGATCTCTTGTTCTTCATGTGATAAATTGCATATAGCACAGGTAAATAGGGAGAATTGTTTTTTGAAGAATAGGATGAGGAGGATTAGAAAAGTCTTATATTTGAAAAAATTTATGTGTAATTAGAAGAGGTTTATATTTGATTCTTTATCCACTAATGCCACCTAATTGCAGACTTACTGTTCCCTTGCTGAGCTAATGAATATATTTTACACAATAAGGGGTGGAAACATATATCAAAGCCCATGGCCTTTTTAACTGTACTGGATGACAGAAGTATGGGTGTTTGTCTTTTTTTTTATAATTTTAAAATGATCAACTTGTGTACATATTTCTGCCGATGCTAACCCACCCAAAGACTGCGGACCCTGATTTACTTTTGGAGCCATTCAAGATTCTTCCGTTTGTTTTTTTTTTAATCTCCCTCTCTCATCCCACCCTTCTTTGAATGTGAGCACAATATTGTTAATTTGTCCAACCCTTTTATCTCACTTGAGGTCATTTGCAAAATTGTATAGAATATTTAGCTGAGATAGGGTGTTCGCGTTTGCCTAAGAGGACAGCCTTGGGCTTCATGTCCCTCCCCCACCTCCACCCAAGTCCTGGTGCTAGTGTGGAGTCTATGCAGTGTTTTTATACTCTGAATAAGTTTGTAATACATATAGATGTTTTCTCCATGAAAGTTTGAAAGCAACCATAAAACAATCTGAAGAAGAAAGGAGTTGGGAAAGTAGAGGTAGATAAAATGTAATCCTTAAATTATGTTAATTCATAAAATTGATGTTTCCTTGATGGATGATGAAAAAAAGATACAATAGTATTCAAATTAAAATTTACGGAGTATACTTCTGTTATATATCAAAGCCATACCCAGTTGGCTTTATCTGGATCAAGTAATTATTTGTTGTGTCTGTATACATTTAGAGAGAGAAATTTTGAGTACTTCAAATGAATCATGCCATATCTACATCCCTTGTTCCCCATAACTTGATCATTTATCCATATATTTCATGTAATGATATTGTTTGCCCATCTCTGATATATATGTATGTACATTTATAGCAGTTTTACAGGTGATTTTAGGTGGTGCATTAGCAAATACATTTTAATAGTTTTTAAGTCTATTAACAGGTGCTAGAAATATGTAATTACAACATAAAGCCCATCATTTCAGAGATATGATTGTTAAAGTCAAAGCAAATGTGGGAATGGCTGCTAACTGCTCTTTCTTTTTTTGAATAAATTACAGATGCAGGCCTTATTTCATTTACAACATCAAAAATCAGACACTTCCAAAACAGGTACATAAAGGCGGATGTTTCAAATACACTATTCTACAGGAAATAAAGTTGTCTATATACCTGCTACTGGGTATGTCAGGGACTTTTGCAAAGTAGCTCAGTTATGTTCTATCACCATAAAATCACTAAACAATGTTCTAAACTCATGATAGCAGAGTGAAATGAGCATAAAATTTAAAAAATTCTCATGGATGGTGGGATGAGAGTACCATTTAGGTATGTGGAATGATGTTGGAGAAAAGGAAATTGAAGTCTACTGGATGAGTTAACAATGGGTTTCTTTGGAGACTGGAACGAGGGTGCAGGAGCAAGAAGCACGGGGCCGGCAGCTTCATTGTAATTCCTTCTAAAATGTGTATGTTTTAATGAGTTCTATGAATTTTAAATGAAACATTTGTGAAAAAATTCCCATTCTGGGCCAGATGTTTCTAATGACATATTTTTGACAGGACCGTAAAAGGATGGTATATATCTTGTTATTACAACCAATATATGACATAAAAATGTAGAATCGCTACTACATCTCTTTGGTTGTATGATTTCTAATTTTGGGTCCAGCTTCAGTAATGGAGGTGAGTCTCATTCTAAACCACTAGATCTAAAAAATTTTGGATCTATTTTACCTACAGCGGCTTTGCATGCTAAAATTTTAACAGATGATATCTTCTGAAGCCGAATGACTCTCTTCTGATGGTTCTTCCCACAGTAATTCTCATTAATGGCCCAGATGGACAAACAAAATCAAACAGTGGTCAAAGAATTCATCCTCCTGGGGATCACAGACCGCCCTGAGCTGCAGGCCCCCTTATTTGGGCTCTTCCTTATCATCTATCCGATCTCAGTGCTGGGCAACCTGGGCCTGATCATCCTCACCAAGGTGGACCCCAGGCTCCAGACCCCCATGTACTTCTTCCTCAGACACCTGGCTTTCATTGACCTCGGTTATTCAACAGCTGTCGGGCCCAAAATGTTAGCAAATTTTCTAGCTAATCAACACACAATCCCCTACAATTGGTGCGCTACACAGTTAGCTTTCTTTATCATGTTCATCATTAGCGAACTTTTCATTCTGTCGGCAATGGCCTATGATCGCTATGTGGCCATCTGTAACCCGCTGCTGTACACGGTCATCATGTCGCAAAGAGTGTGCTGGGTGCTCGTGGCAGTCCCCTACCTCTACAGTGCCTTTACGTCTCTGATAACCACCATAAAGATTTTTATTTCATCCTTCTGTGGCTATAATGTTGTTAGTCACTTCTACTGTGACAGTCTCCCCTTGTTAACTTTGCTGTGCTCAAGCACACGGGAAATCGAGTTGATAATACTGATCCTTTCAGCATTTAACTTGCTTTCTTCCCTTCTGATAGTCCTTGTGTCCTACACACTGATCCTTTTGGCTGTCCTCAGGATGAACTCCGCAGAGGGCAGGCACAAGGCCTTCTCCACCTGTGGGTCCCACCTGATGGTGGTTGTGATATTTTACGCGACTCTGTCCTTCATGTACGTGCAGCCCAAATCCAGTCATTCCTTTGACACTGATAAAATGGCCTCTGTATTTTACACTTTGATAATACCCATGCTGAACCCCATGATCTACAGCTTGAGGAACAAAGAGGTAAAAGGTGCCCTGCATAGGATATGGAAAAATCTGTGCAAACTCCCCATATAAAGTCCAGTATTGAATGTATATACAATTAATTACATACATACTACTGTTTGTTATACATGGTGATCCTTTAGAACAAAGGAATGTGTAAAAGGGATGGAAACCAGAAACATTTTTCTTGTTTTCAACTGTTAGATGTTCAAGTGCTGATCATCCTTCTTGTATAAACTTTGATTTATTTTCAAGTTTCAGGGCCAGACAATAAACTCCAGATCACTGTCTTCATATTGTCAAGTACTTGTGGTCCAACTGAAAGGGAGACTTTTTAAATACATCTCCAATTAGATAATCTTTTAAGGCCTTTATCTTGTCACATTTTCTTTGTGTCTTTCACATCATTTAGAATCCAATATCCATCATGCTTGCATACTGACATGTTTCTGATGGCCGTTACTGTGTTTTATGGTAGCATTTATACAGAAGTGAATAATCCATCAATAGTATCCACCTGAATGACACTTTATCTCCCCTATATTGGGCAGCGTCTCAGATTTCTGTTAAATTATGATGTATGAACATGTATATACTTGGGGAAGCAGAAATAAAGTTTAATTATTTTCATGTGGTATAACTGTGTATATCAAATATCCAAAAGATTTTTGAAAATGATACAGCCAAGGAGTCATTATATAAAATACACAAGAAGTCATACAACTCAATACCAAAAAACACATATTCTGAGGACCTGAATAGACATTTTTCTAAAGACCTACAGATGAACAATAGGCACATGAAAAGATGCTTAACGTCACTAATCATCAGGGAAATGCAAATCAAAACTGCAATGAGATATCATCTAACACCTGTTAGAATGGCTAGCATCAACAAGACAAGAAATAGCAAGCACGTTGGCAAGGATGTGAAGAAAAGGGGATCCTTGTGCACTATTGGTGGGAATGTAAACTGGAATAGCTGCTGTGGAAAACAGTGTGGAAGGTCCCTAGGAAATTGAAAATAGAAACACTATATGATCTAGTGATCCCACTCTTTTGGTTATTTACCCAAAGAAAACCAGATGTCATGGCTTAAACTAAGTAATTACAATGTTTTTATGTTTAGGGAAGCTTATTCTTTCTTGAGCACCGAATGATCATCATGTTGTAACTAACAGTTTTTGGACAGCAGGGCATCTCCCCTTCTGCTACAACCCGTTTTCTCATTGTTTGCTTCCTCCCTCACAATTTGTCACCATGTCGCCAACATTTAATGGCTCAACCATAGGAAACCACAGGACAGCAAGTCACTGTGGAAAGCCTTTCAGACAAGCACACAGGACTGGACAGAATGGCTGACAGAGAAGAAGGTGCTCCGTAACAGGTAGAACTCTCTCACTTTGCTACTCTAAACAAAAGGGAGGAGCCATAGTCCAGCTTTTGTCCAGGATGAAAGGAAATAAGATTTGGTGATCAGCCAGCCCACCTCTGTTACAGGGTGTGAGTGCTTTTTGTGCCATTACAGCAACTACTTTATCAGCATAACTCAAGACTCTCAATCTTATCACTAACATAGATATTTAAATACTAAAGCTATATTTACATGATGTATTTATTTGTCTTGTTATAATCTCCAAACGTTTCAGTAGACATGGATTGTGTTTAGTGCATCTTTCTACTTTAAATCCAGACCAATATTTGGAATGTAGAGTAAAACAACATTAGCTCTATAAAGTTAATTTGATTTAAATATTTCTTGCAATGCCTTAGTGCATGTATAGGCAGTATATATTCATAAATTGGATGTCCAGATATGAAATGCTTGTGTATGGTAGAATGTATGTTCATGGAAAAAAAAGTCAAAAGAAATCCATCCTTATTTAAAGACAGGGACCCATTTCAGGAGAAATTTCAGACATATTCATTCAGGGATCAGTGGGGACCACACACAGAACGTTGTTAATACATGTAGAAGTCAAGATATGATAACTAACTAAAGGTCAATTTACTAGGGGAACAAACATTTATTAAATGGGGGAAGGCTGTATTACAGCAATTTTATTAAACAGAAGTCAGCAAAATATCAGTGTGTATGTAGTAAAATGACTGTAATTCAAAATGAGTGAGAACCTTTATATTCAAAATGAGTTATGTAACAACATATGTGTACCTATTAAAACTGCCATTATATTTACTTTACAATACTGTATTCCTTTTAAAGAATGTATATCAACTTTTGTGTAGAGAAAGTAGGTATGTGAGGAAGAGAAACTGAGAGTGGGGATGGGAAATTGGCACTGACTGATTATGTAATATAGAATTAAGATACTGTTAACTCACTTTAGTCCCTTTGACTAGAAGAAGAAAAATAAGAGTTACAAATTCATACTTTTCATTCCATCTGAATCTCTAAGACTCTCTAGGATGTGTTTAGAGTTTTGTCTTCATCCTCAGACAGAAAACTTGGAAGAAGATATTGTGCAAATGACTAAAAGTTTATATGATTTATAGATGATTTAAGCATGTATCTGAGAAATAATATACTTAAATACAGATATCTGAGTGAGTGCAGAAAAAAATAATAACAAAAGAGAGCAGGTGAATTGTATATAAAGAACATTTTCTCACTAGGGAAATCAAAAGTACCCCAGATAGCTAACAAAGACCAGAGGCATCATTTCCTGTTGTCAGGTGCTTTGGGAATAACCAAGGAATTGCATTCAAACTCTCAGGGGAGTGTCTCAGAGGGGAGAGGCAGCCATAAGTTCTTCTGCCTGTAGTCAGGCTAGTAATCACATGGGGGAACAGGAAGCCATTCCTCATTTTAGGTGAGTAGATGGCACAATTATCATGATAACTAGATTAGCTCCATTGACTGTTTTTTGTGCCTGCTTCAATTTAAATTATAGATAAAAGTACAGTTCCAATGTCAGACTTAGGACTTTACCCATGCACATTAATGACCTCTTTTCATAACTATGTTTTCCAGAGTAATTATATGTTTTTACTGCTCTTACTATGTTCTTTGAAGGTAATAAGGGACATCATTTCTGTTACTATTTCTATATTTGACTGCACTTTCTAAACCATAAACATTCTGAAAGAAGACTAAGCTTTTTGGGGAAGTTTTCCTAGAATCTTAGACCTTAGAAAAATGCTGATGGTCAGGTCAGTTATTGGTACTGTCTATACTCCAGACAATAATAGTTTCTGACAGAGCTTCCGGTTATTCACTGATGCAATCGTTATCTCTTATCAACATATCAACATGCATCCATAGAGTGCCATAGTGATATGGATATTTGTGGCTTGGCTTTACTAATACCATTCAAGAGATTGGAATATATACAATTCCCCCAAGAACCAACCATGAGTCGAGGACTTAGGTATGTGATGTTTACTTGGTAGGTGATTTCGGGAAGCAAAAATGAGGGAATAGGGTATGTGAGACTGAGAAGGGAAAAAGCTGATAAAGTGTACAAAAGAGCATAGATAATTGTCAGCAACTAAGGTTCTGTCACTTGACATGCTCTGAACAGAGTTCTTCAGAGCTCTTATAGATGGTTGGGAAAACTAGGGCATTGATGCATTGATTCCTGTCTCTTATCTGTTGAGTACTGATTGCTCCTTGATGCATTAAATGTCAGGCACTTCCAAACGGCCTCAACATAGCACCCAAGTGAGCTCTCCAGACACTTGACCCTCACAGAAAGTAGTAAAACACATTGTATTTCACCCAACCAGATGGAAACACATCAGACTTATGGCCTTTAAGCTGTATTAGGTGAAAGCTGCATGGGTAGTTGTCCTTATTTTATAATTTTAAAATAATTAATACATGTATATATTTCTGCTGAAACTCAATGACCCAAAGAGTCTTCAGTCTGGCATATTTTTAGAGCTGTTGAAGCTTCTTCCTTTTTTCATCTCCCTCACTCTTCCCTCCCTCCCTCCTTGGAAAGTGAGCACAGTTTTTTCAGTTTAACCAACCTGTGTATCTCAGCTGGGGCTCTTAAAAAATGGTAAAGAATATTTAGTTCAGGTTAGGTATTTGCCTTTGCATAAGAGGACATCTTTGAGCTTCATCCTTGAGCTCATCCATCGAAGTCCTGGTGCTGCTGTGAGTCTGGGCCTTGACCAGATAAGAATCAATTTTGTTGCTCAGTTTCCCTGCTTTTTTTTCCAGTGTTTGGGCAGAGCTGGTGGGAGGAGTGGCAGGTAAACTACCAACGTAGCTGAGTTTCAGAGGAACTCCAGGCATTTGTCAAATTACTATAACTTAGATGTTGTGGTGAAGAGGTTTGCCATGCTGTACAAAGTGCAGTGGATTTTTCCTTTCTTCGAGTACAACTTCTTTTGCAAATGGCATTAGACTTCGCCATTTGTTTCCTTGTTCCTAGTGAATGCTTCGTACTACTTTTTTAAAGTAGGACCAGATTTTTTAAGGTGACCAGATTTTCGGATAGAGTAAAATTTATGACGTAGATTTAATCTGCCAAATTAATGTTGAATTTCTTTTCTGATCTCCTTGAAATACTGTTTACTTAGGGACACACAGAGCTTCTAGTTTTTAACACAGGAAAAGCTTAAGTATTTACTTATGACATTAAGCTCTTAGCCAGTCTAGGATTGATTTTTGGATGGATGAGCTAAAAATCCATTTGCATCCCCTTCTATGTGGATAATCATTTTCTTCAGCTCCACTGCACTGACCGTGTTGGCCTCACTGTCCTAACTTGCCACCTCTTACGTGCACTACAGGTCTAAGCAATCAGGGGCTTTTCCTGAGTTATCTGTTGTGTTCCAGTGATATGTTTGCCCATCCAGTGCCAATATTGTCTCAATAACTCTAGCTTTCTAAGTTTTAATATCTGGTTGTACCGGTCTTTCCAAAGTGTCTTGCTTATACTTTAAAATTCGCACTTTCTAAATACATTATTTAATCAGTGTCTAACTTTATAAAATCGTTAGTGAGATTTTGATTAGCTAGGAACTGAGTAAACAGAGTTATTTGAGCAGAATTAACATTTTTACTAAGAAGTTCTACAATCCAGAAACAGTATTTCTACCAATTTATTTAGGACTTCCATAATGTTTCATAAAAAAGTTTAAACAATCTTACTTTTAAAAGTTTGCTCAATCTGACTTTTAAGGATATTCTATTGAATTATGGACTTTCCCTTTTATTCTTAGTTTTTATTGTTTCTGCCCATTCTGAGTGGTATTAGTTCTTTACCTACCACATGCTTGTTATTTTTCTACTTCAGTCTAATAATGTGGTGAATTATTTTCATAGGTTTTCCAAATCTATGAAACACAGATTTGAACATAGTATATATCTTTTTTTTAAAAAAAACAGGATTTTGCTGGCCTTCAAGGATGTGTTGCAGGGTGGTCCTCATTTTCTTATACTCCCAGAAGACTTTGTAATAAATATAGATGATCTTTTCCCATGAAAGCTGGGAATCACCTTCTAAACAATCTGAAGGAGAAGCGACTAGGTCATGTAGAGGTAGATAAAATGCAACCCTGAAATTCAAACATGTTAATTCAAAGCACTCATGTATTCTTGATGGATGATGATATAAAGGTAAAAGAATAATATCTAAATAAAATACAGTAAATATACTCCATTTTTATTAAAAAATCAAATTGATACCCAAAAGATAATGCCATTTAGATATGTGGAACTGCAATGAAGAAAGGTAAATCAAATTCTGTTAAATGAGTTAGCAATGGCTTTCTCTGGAGACTGGATTGAAGGTGCAGGGGCAAGTACTTTAATTATTATTCCTTCTAAGATGTGGTATGTTTTAACCAATTACATGTGTTTTAAACGAAACACATTTTTGAAAAAATATCAGGATTTATGCTCTTGGCCAGAATTCTCTGATGATATATTGGGGACAGAGCCATAGAGGGACCATATCTACCTTGTAATGATATCCAGTATGTGACTCAAAAAATGAAATGTCTACTGTATATACTGTATACCTTAACTTGTTAGTTTCTAAGTTTGTTCCAGGTTCAATAATGGAGGTGAGTCTTGTTTGAAATCACTCCACCTCAAATCATTGGATGTATCTTATCAAGAGTGGCTTTGCATACTAAAATTTTAACAGATGATATCTTCTGAAGCCCAGTGACTCTTCTGATGGTTCTTCCCACAGTAATTCTCATTAATGGCCTGGATGGACAAACAAAATCAAACAGTGGTCAAAGAATTCATCCTCATGGGGATCACAGACCGCCCTGAGCTGCAGGCCCCCTTATTTGGGCTCTTCCTTATCATCTATGCGATCTCAGTGCTGGGCAACTTGGGCCTGATCATCCTCACCAAGGTGGACCCCAGGCTCCAGACTCCCATGTACTTCTTCCTCAGACACCTGGCTCTCACTGACCTTGGTTATTCAACAGCTGTGGCACCCAAAATGTTGGTAAATTTTCTAGCTAATCAACACACAATCCCCTATAATTGGTGTGCTACACAGTTAGCTTTCTTTATCATGTTCATCATTAGTGAACTTTTCATTTTGTCAGCGATGGCCTACGACCGCTATGTGGCCATCTGTAACCCTCTGCTCTACACGGTCATCATGTCACAAAGAGTATGCTGGGTGCTCATGGCAGTCCCCTATCTCTATAGCATGTTTGTTTCTCTTCTAATCACTATAAAGATTTTTATTTCATCCTTCTGTGGCTATGTCATTAATCACTTCTACTGTGACAATCTTCCCTTGTTAACTTTGCTGTGCTCAAGCACACGGGAAATCGAGTTGATAATACTGATCCTTTCAGCATTTAACTTGCTTTCTTCCCTTCTGATAGTCCTCGTGTCCTACACACTGATCCTTTTGGCTGTCCTCAGGATGAACTCCGCAGAGGGCAGGCACAAGGCCTTCTCCACCTGTGGGTCCCACCTGATGGTGGTAGTGATATTTTACGCGACTCTGTCCTTCATGTATGTGCAGCCCAAATCCAATCATTCCTTTGACACTGATAAAATGGCCTCTGTATTTTACACCTTGATAATACCCATGCTGAACCCCATGATCTACAGCTTGAGGAACAAAGAAGTACAAGGTGCCCTGCGTAGGATATGGAAAAATCTGTGCAAACTCCCCATATAAAGCACAATATTGAATGTATATACAATTACAGTATAGACTATTTGTTGTATATAAGTCTTTAAAAAGCAGGAATGTGTAAAAGGCAGAGAAAACTAGAAACATTTTTCCTGTTTTCAACTTGTTCTAGTAGTGATCTTCCTTCTGGTATCAACTTTGATTTGTCCTTAAGTTCACAGGCAGAGTTGGAAGTTCACATTACTAGTCTCACAATACTAAGGACTTATAAGTAAAGGGAAGTCTTTTTTAATGCATTTCTTCTTAGATGGAGTTACCATTATGTAAACCTGTATAGAGGTTCAACAAAAAACACAAATAGAACTACCATTCACAGTTACAGCAATTACACTTCTGGGAATTTATCTAAAGAAAACAAAACCAGTAATGTCTAAAGATACGTGCACTCTTATGTTTATTGTAACATTATTTATAATAGCCAAGATATAGAAGCAACTTAAGTGTCCAGTTGGATGAATGGATCCAGAACGTGTGGTCTATATTGACAATGGAATGTTACTCAACCATAAAAGAGAATTAAATCTTGCGATTTGTGACAACATGGATGGACCTACGAGGTATTACGCTAGGTGAAATAAATCAGGCAAAAAAAGGTAAATACCAAAAGAGTTCAGTAATGTGCAGACTCTAAAACACAAAACAAACAAACAAAATAGAAATAGACTAATAAGCACAAAGAACAGATTGGTAGTTTCTATAGGGGTGGGGATGGGAGATGGACAAAATGGTGAAAAGGATAAAAAAGTACAAACTTAGAATTATAAATTTGTCATGAGAATGAAAATACAGCATAGGGAATATAATCAATAGTATTGTAATATTTGTATTATGACAGGTGATAACCTCACTTATCATGAGCATTTAGGAGTGTCTATGAATGTTGAATCATGATGTGTATCTGAAACAAATATAGTATTATATATCAGTTATATTTCAATAAAACAATCTTTGGAAAATAAGAGCACTAATTACTAAACTTTAGTATGTGTATTTTGTATAATGCAGCAATTCCATTCCTGAACAATGATATCCACTGCAGGATAAATAATAGAATGTTTTTGGCAGATATAATCATCATAGACATTTAATGTTTGTCAAGGGTACAGTGGGTGGATATATAATGGTGTATTTATAAAATGTATTCTATGTAACAATGCAAGAAAAAGGAGATGGAGGAGAAGCAGGGAGAAGATGAATGAGTATAGTATTAGATGAGAGACACCAGACTCTCCAAAAATTGTATCAGTATACACAAATATAAATAATATTGAGCTATACACATACAGGCACTTTATACGAGTCATACATTGTTTTAAATGTATACTACGGTTAAAATACCATGTCATTAAGCAATAATGCATAGTTGATTCCACATTTGAAAACCTATTACCCAAATTAATACTGTTATAAATAAAAAGAAAACATAAAATAGGCTTATGATGAAATTCAACACCAATTTGCAATAAATTGTCCAGCAGAGCAAAATAGAAGAAGTCAGTGTTACAAATGATGTCTATAGAAATCCTACATATAGCAGGGAGGGTGAATAGGTGAAGGACAGGTAATTTTTAGGGCAGTGACACATCCTCTACGATAGCATAATGATGGATACAGAGTCTTACATTTCAAAACCTACACAACACTTGTAACACTGAAACACTGAAGAATTTTCCCTCTGCTACTGGCCCCAAGACTAGGAGACCCATTTCACCATTCATACATAGTACGTATTGGACATTGTAGCAGGTTCACCATGATAATGTAAGAGGCAAAAGCTATAAAGATAGAGGAAAACACAAGGTGCCTATTTTGTAGTAGGTATTTATGATTAGCTACATAGGGAAAAAATCTATAATTTGAATACATATAAATAATTTATTAGAAATGATGAGTGAATTTGGTAATTTTCTGGATATGAAACAAATTTAGAGATCCAATTTCATTTCTACATCCTATCCACAACAATTAGAAAATAAAATGAAAGGAAAAGATAACATAAAATGATTAGAGCAAGAAACGTAACTTATGAATAAATCTAATAAAAATATGTAAGACCTCACTCATGATATGTATTCAAAATTTAACAAGACGTTTAAAGATAAAAGAATTTTTCCTCCTTCCCTCCCTCCTTTCTTCCTTCTTTTGATTCTTTCTTCTTTCTTTTAGAACTTTGAAATTTGATTATAAAATTTATGCAAAAAAGTGAAACATCAAAAATAGAAACGTAACTTAAAAGAAAGAGAATAAAGTTACAGGATTTGCACTATAGATATCACTGTTTATTGCAAAGCTTGAGTAATTAAGAAAACATTGTCCTGAGGACAGAGGGTCCAATCAGTGAAACAGGGTAGTGATTCCATAAACAGACCCACACATACCCTCTTACCAGATGTATGATAAAGGCATCACTATTTTCAGAAGACAAATGGTCTTTTCCATAAATGCCATTAGATGATTTGTCTATTTACTTTGAGAAAAGAAAAGAATTTGGACATCTACTCATATCCCATACAGAATCAATTCTACCTAGATTAAAGATGTAAATGTGAAATACAAGCATAAGCATTTTAGAAGAAAATATAGTGGGATGTCATGTATATTGTAATATGTGCAAATGGGAACAGAATGCACAAAGCAGTAACTATATAAGATTTTAAAAGATTAATTGAGCTATTTTAAGAAATTCTGTTCATCAAAATTAATAGTGTGAAAAGGGAAGCTATCATAGTGGGAGAGAATATTTTTATCAGACCTACATAATCAACCACATATATCTGACAGAGGACTCATATGTGAAACATAAGCATTATTCTTACAAGTCAATAAATAGTTGACATGAAATGTAATATAAAGATGACAAGTAACATTGACAAACACTTTTCAAAAGAAAATATCTAAATGTCTGCTAAGCATATGAACAGTTTCTCAGTTTCATGTAGCATCAAGATAATGAAACTCATATGGATCATCCAGAAGGACTGGGCAGAAAAGAATAGAAAATATTAAATCTTGGTGAAGACATTGAGCAGTCATAACTATTTGCACTGCTTGTTGGGGCACACATTGATATAACCACTCTGGAAATTCATTTGGCGCTATTCACTGTTGCTAAATATGCATATCCTATGATTCAGCAATTTTAGTGTAAGGAATAGACCCAAAGGAAATATATTTGATATTAAGCCAATCTCAAATAAATATTGGTGTGGACACAAGGGTTTGGAGGTAGCTGTTTTTAATTACCATTACTTGTATTGTGTACAAGTTAATAATTTTTTAAAGTATAAGTGATTATCTTTAATAAATACATGACAAAATCCAATTATTATTATTTTATAAATACACAAGTGAAAAAAGGTTTTATGTTCATCAAAATGGAATACAATAGAATGTTCATAATATTTCAAGTTATAAAACCTCTAAATTAAAACCAATTCTAATATTTAACAGAGTATTGGATAACTGATTTGTGGTATAGTCATAAGATGGAATTGTACACAAAAATAAGGATGAGCAATCTAGAACAATCTGTCACAATAGATAAGGTGAAAGAACCCATACACAATGAAATAACATGTTTAGGATATCTTTTATATAAAGTGACAAAAATAGGTGAAAATAATCTATGCTGTTAGAATTCCGCATAGTGGCTATTACTGTGTGTTTGTGTGTGTATGTGTATGGGTGTGTATTAGGGGATAGTTCGTGGTAAAAAAGAGAATGAAGGATTTTCCGGGGTTCTAATACTGTTTTGTTGTTGTTGTTGTTACTGCTGTTTAATATGGATTCTGATTACACAGATGTGTTATTTGTAAAAATGTATTTATGATGCATGCTTTTGTTAACATGTATATTATACTTCAATACTAAGTTCAAAACACTACACATAAGGGGGAAACAACCACATGTATGTGCTTTTCCTTTGTGAATTTTTAAAACAATGCACTAAGTATTGCTCAACTATTTCTCCATTATGTCCTCTGAGCCAAATAAAAAATTTTAAAAGCCATTGTATTAAAAGGAAACAATTAAGTTCAGCAAAAAAATAAGAATAAAAGGTTGAATTTCAGCATAAGCCTATACATTTGTCTCATATAGAGTAAACATCACACTGTTTTCATAGTGGCTGTACCATTTCACATACCCAACAAAAACGTACTGGGTTTCAGTAGGAAAGACATAACCAAGAGAAACTATGGAGAGGTACCTAAGATACCTGTGTATGTGTGGGCACATAAAGATTCCTGTATAATTAGCAGATATCCCACTGCCTTTGCCTGAAGCTTTCAAATGCTTTAGGCATAATTAACAAACTGTTCCATCTCCTCAGGGAAAATCTCAAAGAGGGAAAGAAACCCATAAATTCCTGTTGGGTTATGTTAGGAACACAGAGGGAGGACGGAGATATTCCTCATTAGAGGTGAGTGGACTGCACCTGTTTTCTGTAACTCAGGTCCAGTGACACTTGGTGGGCATCTCTCCTACTGAAATTTTGCTTTGTAATACCCCACCTTGGCGATCTAACCACAGCTTTAACAATCTGCTGTGATACTGGAAGTTTCTCGGCTACTACGATGTCATAAACATCTTTATTATGTTTTCGATGATCGCTGGACATTTAATTTGGTATATTAAGTTTGCACTCTTTGAATAGTAAAAAAAATCCAAGCCCTGAAAAAGGAGTTAGTATTGTTAAGAAACTCCACCCCCAAGACCTGAAGACTTTCATGATTATTTTCTTTCACTGGGACCTCTAATCAGTGTCAAATATAACAGCCTATGTACTATTAATTGAATGGGTTTTACAATTTTTAACCTCAAGGAATAACAGATTATCATGGGGTTTTTCAGTTACATCTAAAATTAAAATTATCTCAGTACTTGTGTAATCCTTGCAATTTCTCCGTTCAAATACACCATGTGTTTCCAAAATTTACCAATATCATTGAAAGAATCATTGCAACTTGTAAGTCACCACCTTAAGTTGGAGATGAGGCCAAGACATAATATTAAAGCATCAACTCATTTCACTGCATAGTGCCTCCATCACACTTTAACATCTCTTTAGTTAAGAGGACTGCATCTCACCCTTACCAACAAACTTTAGGAGGGTCTTTAAATTCCATCAATGTATCCCTTTATTTACTTAATGGAGGTCAAATGGAGATTGGAACTAAGATTAAAATCTGCCCAAATACAGATTTAAGCAAAGAACAGCCCTTGTGAAGGTATAAAGCAGAAATGGGTATTTTGCCTAAAATTAAGATATCTTTTCCACTCCTTATTTATAGAGCAGCTCTTTCTAAAGCTCTCTTTAGTCTCACTCAAAAGTTACTTTGATGTTTATATAAATGTATTTACATGGGTATTTTTATTAATATTTCATTGTAGACAGTTTATTGGCACTTATTTAGTGTTGAAAGCTATATTTGGCAGGAGATGGAGCAGGGCTGTAGCATGACTGAAGTTTTCTAATCTCTTCAGTTAACCTAGTTTTACAGTGAAGGCCCATGCTACACTCTTGCCCATTGTACTTTTACATATTTTTTCAGGACAAAAAGATTTCAAATATCAAAAACAGATCATCTTCAATAAACACATAAAATAATGTAAACATAAATAGAGATTTTAAAAAAAGAGTTTAGGCTTTACATAGAACTCTCAAGATGGTGAGAAAATATATTTTCTCTTAGCTCACACAGAGGGAAACTGGAATTTACTAGCACAAATTTAGAGAAGAGCACACTTTTTAAAACTCTCATTTACTCCATGTGATTTATAATGTTTTCTGTATACATTAAATATATGTCCCTAAATGCATTATCTCTTGAGAATTAATTCAGTGTTCCTCAAAAAACCACAACAGATCTGTTTTCCATCTCTGTGGATTTCCCTATTTTGGAGATTTCATAGAATAGAATTGCATGAATTGTATACATACAATACGTGCCCTTTTATGTTTGGCTTATTACATTTAACGTGTTTTAAAGACTTATTCATGTTGTGGCATGGATCAATATTTCTTTCCTTTTATAGTTTATTGGATTGTATGGATATTCCACATTTGTTATCCATCCATCAGTTTATAGGTATATGGGTTGTTTCTATTTTTTAACTATTAGAAATTATGCTGCTATGAACATTTATCTCTAAGTTTTTGTATGCACACCTGTAGTTTTCTATAGTTTGGGGTATATATGTAGGTATGTAATTGCTGAGTCATAATAGTAAGCCTACAGTTAGCATATAGAGTAACCATCACACTGTTTTCATAGTGGCTGTACCATTTCACATTCTCAGCAAAAACGTACAAAGGTTCTAATCTCTCAACACCTTGCCAGAGTTTGTCATTTTAAGTTTTTTGATCGTAGGAGGTGTGAAGTGTTATCTCGCTGGTGGTTTTGGTACACATTTCCCTAATGATTAATGATGTGGAACATGTACTTATTGCCCATTTGTATATCTTCTGTGGGGATTGTTGGTTCAAATCTTTATCCTGTTTTTTAGTTTGGTTGAGTTTATCTGTATATTCCCTATACTAGACCCTTACAAGACAAATGATTTGCAGTATTTTTGTCTGCTCTGTGGTTGAGTTTTCATTCTTTGATAATGTCATTTGATGCACAAAAGTTGATTTGTTTTTAGGTTTTTACAAAGTACAATCTATCTATTTTTACTTTCATTGTATGTGCTTTTGGTGTCATATCTAAGAAAACTGTTGAGAGCTTAGCTGAACTGGGAGAGAATTAAGCTGCCAGGTGTTGGAGTAACCAATTAAAGCAAAAATCCAAAAATGAAAGATTGAAGTCTTCATTCACTTACTACAATGGTAATCTCAGCCACACATCATGAAAGTTAATGATTATTTTTCAATTTGTTCCCAGTAAAGGATTCCTGAATGGCTATGATGGACAAACACAATCTAACGATATTGAGTGAATTCATTCTAATGAGAATCACAGAAGTTCCTGAACTTCAGCCTCCATTCTTTGGGCTTTTCCTTACTGTTTACATGGTCGCAGTGGTGGGTAACCTGGGCCTGATGATCCTTACCAAGCTAGACCCTTGGCTGCAAACACCCATGTACTTTTTCCTCAGACACCTGGCTTTCACTGATCTTGGTTTTTCAACAGCTGTAGGACCCAAAATGCTAGCAAATTTTGCTGTTGATCAACCTACAATTTCCTATAATTGGTGTGCTACCCAGCTCACTTTCTTTAGTATGTTTATCACTAGCGAACTTTTCATTCTGTCAGCGATGGCTTATGACCGCTATGTGGCCATCTGTCAACCTCTGCTCTACACGGTCATCATGTCACAAAGATTGTGTCAGTTGCTGGTGGCAGTACCCTATGTATACAGTGTATTTCTGTCCTTGTTGACTATCATAAAAATTTTCATTTCATCATTTTGCAGCTATAATGTCATCAGGCACTTCTACTGTGATAGTCTCCCATTGATATCTCTGCTCTGCTCAGACACCCGTGAAATTAAATTGATAATTCTGATCTTTTCAGCTTTTAATTTGGTGTCATCTCTTCTGATAGTTCTTGAGTCTTACATGCTGATCCTTATTGCCATATTCAGGATGAACTCTGTAGAAGGCAGGCACAAGGCTTTCTCTACCTGCGGATCCCACCTGACAGTGGTAGTCATATTCTATGGCACACTCTTCTTTATGTATGTGACACCCAAATCCAGTGATTCCTTCGATACTGATAAATTGGCCTCTTTATTTTACACTTTGGTAATACCCATGCTGAATCCCATGATCTACAGTTTGAGGAACAAAGAGGTGAAAAATTCCCTGCATAGAACCTGGAGAATGCTGGCAAATATTGGACTTAAAGTTTGCTGTAAGATATGCTAATAATCAGTTATGTGCAAGCCGGTGCATACTGTAAATTGTATTGCTTTAACCTTGTACTGTTACCACCATGGAATGGGCAAGAATGAATGAGTGAGAAGAGCAGAAATAAAGAAAAGCGTTCACTAATTCTAAACCAAATCTATCACTAACAGATGGATGATTCCTGCTCATACTTTGATTATCAAGCTATATGTAATCACAAATTAGGAGCTATTTCTACATGTTCTCTCAGGTAGACAGTCTACATGTCTCCTTCATTAAACATTTATTTTTATAAAGCCAGGGACTCTGCATTAACAGTTTTACCTGTAGGGCCTAACACAGTAAAAATCACACATGCAAAAAGATGCCTGATAGATCTTAAATAAATGGATCGAGTCAAGGATATAAACATATATTTTTAAAATCTCTCTCATTTGGGGGCTTATGAAAAATACAGGAGATAGGCAGAATGGGAATATGTTGTACTGAGCAACATGAAAATGAAATAGAACAAGTAGCCAAGATAGGAATTAAATTTTAATTAACGTCATCAGGAGTCCTCTACAAAGATGATGTTTATAAACAAACACTTGGAGGTTGAGTGAGTGGACAAGTGGACATCTAGGGGGAAGACTTTTCTAGGGAGAGAGAATTGATAAGGCATCAGTTCCTAAAACAGTGTGACTGTTGTGCTGAGGAGAATTGGAGACAAAGGTTGTTGGAGCATAAATGTGATTAGGAAACTGAAGAAACAATGTAGATTTGTATCATAGAATTTCACCTTTTAGGACATACAAGCCACTCTAAAACTTCCTTTTATTCTAATTGATAAAAAAAAAAACATTAGAGGATTTTCTGCCCATGAGTCAATTAATCTATCCTTGATTAACAGACAGGTATGACTCCTGTGCCAACAACAGATTGTAGGGCACTCGGATCTGGAAATGGAAATCCTGAGAGCTTTAGTCATGATACATACAGAAGAGGACAGAGGCATATATACATGAATTTATTTCTATATATATATATATAGAGAGAGAGAGAGAGTGATTTTAAGGAACAGACTCATGTAATTGTTGGGACTGTCAAGACGACACCTGTGGGGAGGCTGACACGCAAGAGTGGCTACTGCAGTCGGGGGCACAGAGGTGGGATACTAAGGTAGAACTTCTGTGTTGTTGTCTGGAACATCTTTTTCTTTGGGGACCTCAGACCTTGTTCTTTAAGGCCTTCAACTGTTTGGATGAGACCTCCCCACACACATTCTGGAAGGTAATTAGCTGTAAAAAGTAGTGATTTAAAGGTGAATCACATCTACAAAATGTCTTCCCAATGACTAGATTGATGTTTGACTAAACACTGTACACCATAGTTTAGCCAGGTGGACGTGCAAAATTAACCATCAAAATGGAGGCAAAAATAGAAAGTTAATCAAGAGTGAAATACAAGAATGCCACTCACAGACAAAACATCTGACTCGCTGGTGAATAAAAATGGATCTAGGCCATTAATCAACACCCTCCCCTGCATTATGTTAAGCTTTCAAATGTTTCAGGGATAATCAAGAAATTGCCTGGCACCTCCTCAGGGAGAGTCTCAGCGGAGGAAAAGGAGCCATAAATTGTTCTCAGTCTGCCATGCTGTGAAGCACACTGGGAGCCAAGACAGGGATTTCATCACAGGTAAACAGAATGGTTCATCTTTTGCTATGTTGTGCATATACCCAAACAGTTGGGGCACTTGCAAGCTAATGCTTTTATTCAATGGCCCATAATAGTAAAATAGGAAGATTTCTGATTCACCTCTGTGTGCATCTCCTGTTAATAATGCATTAACAGAATAGGCCTGTTCAATCTCACAATTTTGAAACTATGAATTCTTTTACTTCAGTCTGTCATTCATTCTTTCCCGATATATACATTTTTAATTGGCTGTTTGTTAGGGATATTTTCTATCATTTTTATTTTATTATACTCGTGTGGGTCTATGTTATATGCTATGTAATGAAGTACAGAGGGGTTCTTTGTGGCAGAAGAACTTGAAATAACATCCTAGAATGGACATCTAACATATGAAGTTTTTATCATTTTTTTCATTCTTGGTATGTATGTCTATGTCTATGCCTATATCATCTATATTTAACCACAAAAGGTTTTCCACCTTGGCTCTATTGATATTTGAGCCTGGATAATTCTGTGTTGCGGGGGCAGCACTTATAAAGTGGGACAATTAGCAGCATAAAGGGGTTCTAACCATGCTATACTAGTCTTTCCATCCTTCCAGTTGTGATAGCCAGCAGGCCTCAAAACATGTCAAATATTCTTTAGTAGACACGTCTTCTCCTATTGAAAAACCCTGTTCTACCTTTTCCTCCAACCTTATCTCTATCACTGTTTCTATGCTTCTCTCTACATATATGTTATAATACATATATTTTATGTGGGAGGTAATTTATTTTTAAAAATCCTAAATTGAAAATTCAGATTTTTAAAATTTATTTTAGCTGTGTATACTTCAATTCCACAAGATGATATTAAAAGAAAGCTTTTTACTACACCAATGTCTCAATTAGGAATAGGCTTCCCAATAAACCTGGATGGAAAACCACAATCTAACAGTGCTGAATGAATTCATCCTCCTGGGGATCACAGACTGCCCTGAGCTGCAGGCCCCCTTATTTGGGCTCTTCCTCACCATCTACATGATCTCAGTGCTGGGCAACTTGGGCCTGATCACCCTCACCAAGGTGGACTCCAGGCTCCAGACTCCCATGTACTTCTTCCTCAGACACCTGGCTCTCACTGACCTCGGTTATTCAACAGCTGTGGCACCCAAAATGTTGGTAAATTTTATGGTGGATCAAAATACAATCCCCTATAATTGGTGTGCTACACAGTTAGCTTTCTTTATCATGTTCATCATTAGTGAACTTTTCATTCTGTCAGCGATGGCCTATGATCGCTATGTGGCCATCTGTAACCCTCTGCTCTACACAGTCATCATGTCCCAAAGGATATGCTGGGTGCTCGTGGTAGTCCCCTACCTCTACAGCATGTTTGTTTCTCTTCTAGTCACCATAAAGGTTTTTAATTCCTTCTTCTGTGGCTACAATGTCATCAGTCATTTCTACTGTGACAGTCTCCCCTTGTTGTCTTTGATTTGCTCAAATATTCATGAAATTGAATTGATTATTGTGATTTTGTCAGTTTTTAATTTGACTTCCTCTTTACTGCTGGTTCTTGTGTCTTACATGCTCATCCTTGTAGCCATTCTCAGGATGAACTCTGCCGAGGGCAGGCACAAGGCTTTTTCCACCTGTGGGTCCCACCTGACAGTGGTCACAGTGTTCTACGGGACTTTGCTGTTTATGTATGTGCAACCTGAGTCCAGTCATTCCTTTGACACTGATAAAGTGGCCTCCATATTTTACACTCTTGTCATCCCCATGTTAAATCCCTTGATCTATAGTTTAAGGAACAAAGATGTTAAATATGCTCTACATAGGATGTGGAAAAAGTTATTCAGTTTCTTTTCTTAAGTTCATTACACTATGTGGTTCCTATGATTAGGTTTCAACATTAAACATTGTTATGTGTTCCTTACTTCAGAGGGAAAAGTAAAGACAAATGAGTTCAACATCTATTTAGAGGTGACTTCTATGTACAGTCATACTTCTAAGTGTCTAAATACATTAGGGAACAACAATGAACACATTTTCCTTACTTGAGAGAAAGAGATGATTATAATAAACATCATAATTATGTAATTAAGTACAGTAGGATGGGTTAGGAGACAATAGATTATAACGCCAGGCAAGGAGTGTGGGCATGCTATGTGACCAGCAGGTACAGAAGAGGCTGAAATGATGCTTGTGTTTTTCTAGATTCTTAGAATAAATTTTCCAGTATTTATGTATTTGTATATATGTATGTTTTCCTGTAGGTACATAATTTCTGGTTAGCCTCTTTATGCTTCTGTGGAGTATGTAAAATACCCTTGATTGTAGTTTCATGGAAGCTTAATGTATTGCATTAATTTGAAGTCACAAGTCATCTGAATTTACTCAAATGTTCCCATTTCCTGTGAGGATCTTTGTGTCCTGCTCTTTTCTCATTAGTGCCACTATTTTCACATATGAGCCCTGAAGGGTCTATTAACTCAACATATTTGGCATTTAAACAACCCAGAACATCAATGTAACATCTAATTTTGTCTACATTAGTCCATTTGTCTATAATAGTGGATATAGCAATTGAGCAAAGTTTTGGTCTGCCATAGAAGGTTCCAGGTTTTTTGTATGACTTTTCCTATCAGCTAGATGTTGATTCTTCCCTACCTGTTTGTATCTAATGGATTATTATTATTTTTTATCTCTCTGAAGAACAAGAATAATTATTGATTAATAGTTATATTTCAGTTGTGTTTATATCCTTGCAGATGAGGTTTACCGTATGATAAATTAGTGGATTCCCTCACTTTCAGAAGGCTTACTTTCCACAAAATTTGGCTCAAATGAATGAGTACTGTATTTTGATTAAGATGCATGGCTTGACTATATAGATTTGATTATCCTACAATGGAGGAAGCTAAAGGAGATGATCCCATGATTTGGACTATGCTTTATTTCTAATGAATTTATTAAACAGTATGTACCAATTTATACACTTGTCATTCTTTTAGAATACTTCTTGCATAACCCTCCCAAAATCCCTAATGTTTTTTTTATTTATTTATTTATTTATTTACAGATAACAGTTTTATTTACATTGCAGAGACTGTTTTCTGAGTCCACTATGATGGAATAAATTACCTGTGACACCAGTTTATCATAAAAACAATTCATTTGAATAATATATACATGTTTATATATGTCATGAGAATAAATACTACTAATGCTTTATGGTTTATTTTTTAATTATTAAGAGAAAATTACATACCTATGTATGATATATATATATATATATATGATAATATTTGTTTCCTGTATAATGTATGTTAGAGATACAGTGAAATGTGAATAATGTGTGAATTTGAAAAATAACTGAATAAACATAACCCAATCCCACTGTAAAAAAAAATCTTAATGTTTCTTTTATTATCCCTCTGATTATAAGCCAAAAGGAGAAAAAAATGTATTAAGATTTACAAATTTGATGATATATTTCATTCATTTAAAATTTAGTGTCTATTTCATTACTAAGTAGACACATAGTTTACATCAGAAAGTATTCTATTTTCCATAAGATATAATAATTTGAAAATCGGAAACTAGTACATAACATAAAAAGTTGCTTGGCATGATAATTCATTAATGAATTTCAACTTAATCTATAATAAGATAGCACTATATATCATATAGAACATATAAAATATCTAGTTGTTGGTGAGTATGTGCAGGAACTAAAAGTTTCATACCATGTTTGTGGAAAAGTAAAATGGTATAAACATTTACATATTTAGAAACCGTTTCATTTAAGATTTACATCTTAAAAATTAAACATGCACCTAACATAATATTTAGCCATTCCATTGTTATGTTTTTACCCAAGAGATATGAGAGCACATTTCATTACAAAAATGTGTACACAAATGTCCACAGAAGGTTTATTTATAATAGACACTGGAAACAACAGAAATGTTCTTCCACTTGTGAATGGATAAACAAATTGTGATACAGCCAAGAAAGTAAATATCACTCAACTACAAAAAGTAATGAATTATAGGTACACACAAATATGGATGACTCTTAAAATTATGCACGGTGAAGGATGCCAGACTTAAAAGAGTGAACAATCTAAAATATAACTTACAAAAAAAAATCTGATATGCAAGCTCATCTATAGTTACACAAAGCAGATAAAACAGGAATCCATCAAAATGCAAGAAATGGCATTAAAGGTGTGCAGCTTAGAAAGGAAGAAATGAGACTGTCCCTATTTGAAAATGACATGTTGTCTATTAGAAAACTTCAAGGAGTCTCCCCACAAATGTGAATTCAGCAAAATGATACAAGATCAGAAAGCAAGGTAATGAATTCAGATAGATAATAGGTAGATAGGTATTAAAATGTAGAACTAAATTTTAAAATACCATTTAGGATCACACAGATATAATGAAATACTTAGAAACTCAGAAAACATGTGCAGAATCTGTCTGCTGAAAAGCTTGCTGATTAAAGAAATCAAAGATCTGAATATATTGCAAGACATAATGAGTTCATAGATTAGAAAGTTCAATATACTAAAGATACCAGTTCTTCCTAACTGATCTATAGGTAACACAAACCCCAAAAAATCTCAGCAAGATATTGTGTAGAAACAGATGAGTTTATGCCAAAATGTATATGAGACATTAAGGACTTAGCATAGCTAAAACACATGTTAAAATATAGAATAACATGTAAAAAAATGCTCTACTCCCTATTAGGACAACTATATGGCTATAGTAATCAATGTGATATGACACTGGTGGAAGGAAAGACATAATAAATCAATGGAAAAGAAAAGAGAAGTAGGCCAATGCAAAATTTCAGAATAATTTTTCATGAAGGTACAAAGTTAATTCCATAGAAGAATAACCTTTTAAAAATCATTCTGGAATAATTACACATCCATAGACAAAAAACAAACAATGTTGACCTAAACCTTACAGAAAATATAGTAAAAATAGATAACTTAAATGTAAAATACAAAACCATAAACTGTTTAGACAAAAGCATAGGGGAATCTATAGGATGTAAGAGCTAACAAAGAACTCATAGACATCAAAAGAACAATATACAAAATACATATTGTTAAGTAGCACTTCATCAAAATTAATACAATCTAACAGTCACTTTCTTGGAAATGATTCCCAAGGAATCAAAATATATGTTCATACAATCATATTCACAAAATGTTCATAGAATCTTTATTCATAACAGTTGAAAAACGGAAATAACACAAATGTCTTTCAAAAAGTGAATAGTTTAACAACTGTACCATTGATAGCCTGGGATTCCATTCAGCAACCTGAAAGGAACAAATGATAAAAATAACAAATGCAGGGGTGGACCCTGAAAGATTTCATTTAAGTGAAAAAAGCCAATCCCCAAAGACTATAAATTGTACATTATTTATAAAACATCCTTCAAATTACAACATTATATTAATGGAAAAAAGATTAGTGGCTGCCAGTTGTTAGTAACAACAGCAAAGGAGGAAAACAAGTGTGGATTTAAAGGGGAAGCAAAAGGGAACTTCGTGGTGATGGAGCAGCTCTGCATTTTGACTGTGTGCTGGTTACACCAATCTGAACATGTGATAAAATGCAGAGTGAATTTACACAAACACACAAAAGATTACAACCAAACTGGTGAAATCTGAACAAAGTATGTGTATTATACCAATGTAAATTTCCCTGTTTAAAATCATCCTATAGTTATGCAGGATGTTACCATTGGGAAACACGGGGTGAAGATTACACAGGACCTTTATGCATTCTTTTTTATAATTTCATGTAATTATTTGAATATAAAAAGTGTTTGAAAGTAGCAAATTAAAGTTGTCTTTATCAGGTGAGGGCAGGAAGATTAGAGTGGAGTTAATATGTATGAACACTAAGAAATTCTAGGAGTGTCGGATATGATTGTCATCTTCATGTTTTGATAGCTCTATGGATATGCACATATGTCAAAATTTATCAAATTTTGCACCTCATATATATATGCAGCTTCATCAGTGTCCAAAAATAAGGGAAATGTCACAATAGAAACAGACTACTAATACTTGTATGAAATGTTAGCTACTGGATAACTTAGAAAGAAAAAAGCAGTATAATACATTATATGAAAGAAACATGATGCTACAAGAGGGACATAATTCATGAGCTTACCAGGATAACTCTGTTATTAATAGGAGAGTACATTGGTATAAATAGCCTGATATATTTAGGAAAATTAATAAATATATTCTACTCCATCTTATCAAGATTATATCATATGTTTACATGCATAAATAAATATATATACTTACATATGTGTTTATATATAGATACATACTATGTACATATATTTACATCATTTTAGGGGACAAGCTCAAGGCTGTTTTTAAGGATATACTTTGTAATGGTTTGGCCATAGGTGAGAGTTAGAGACAAATGAAATACCTATTGATAAAAAAAAGTGAAATTTGTTAAATATATACCATAGATTATAATACAGAAAGAAACAAAAAAATCATAACATCGATGCATAATACAGTGAATTTAGCAGCAATGAAATTTAAAAAACAATAATATGTACACAGTTACATATATATATATAATATTACATTTTTAGTAAGATAAATTGATAATCCAGGTATATATCAAGCACAGGAGAATATGTTTCAGGGTGGGAAAGAAAAATTGGAAGCAGGATGAACAGAATGGAATGAATGAAATACCACAATGTTCAAAGGAAATACAAAACCAAAAGAGAAGTGAGAACCAGTTAATGAAGTCAGCTCACTATGAAATGAGAAGAATGAGTAGTTTCTGTCTCAGAGATGGGGGAAAAAGAATGAAAATCAAAGACACAATATATTGCATTTAAATAATGCACAATTTTCATTGCATTTAAATTTTTTAAATAATGTATTAGAACATAATTTTAGCATTTATCCACAGTGTCACATATTTGAGGAG
Organism: Manis pentadactyla; assembly: GCF_030020395.1. NCBI lineage: Eukaryota > Metazoa > Chordata > Mammalia > Pholidota > Manidae > Manis > Manis pentadactyla. Next base: position 20,285,865 of record NC_080027.1, on the reverse strand, counting down.
ACCGCTATGGAAATGGGGACCCTAATGAATCTAACCTAAGTATATGACATTTTTATCAAGGGTCTTGTGTGTAAAAATGGAAAGTGAACTAAAAGTGAAAAAAGTAGCAATCACATTAATAATTAGCAAATACACAAATAATAAACTTAGTCATTGGTGAATACAAATTGTCCTCACCAATTAATAGACAACCTCCAGGCATTGTGTTGTGCTTCCACATCCTTTGGGGATACTAAGCAAATTGCTTGGCATCTCCTCAGGGAGCGTCTCGACAGGTGAAAAAGATCCATAAATTGTTCTGAATATGCCATGTTAAAAAACACATATGGGAGTCAAGAGAGAGGCTTTCTTACAGGTAAAAATCATAGACTATTTCCTTGGTTGATATGACATTAACATCTCCAGTGTTTCAAGGACGTTTGCAGAGTTCCACTTTAATTCCATGGCAAAGCCAGAGCAGAGTGGAACCATTTCTGATTCAGTTCTCTCTGTTTTCTAATATCCACAATGCCTGGGTAGCAACAGAACTTCTCTACTGTTTTCTTCATATCATTGTTTTGAGTATGTTCACATGGGTTGAGGGGCTAAATGCATCTTTGAAACTTCATTGTCCTTCTGTTTATATTAGGTATGTGGAAATGTATATCAGTAGATAGTAGTATTAGATAAATATTCAGTAAATGCAATAAAAAGCAGTACAAATTTTTTTTCTTTTTTGTTTGCTTGTTTCTTTTTGTTTTCCTTTCCAATCATGGAAGGCTAAAAAAATTAATACACTTTTTAAGTACCAATTTTCTGTAAGGTAAGTAAAGGCAAAAGCGTTTCCTCTTGCCAGTTTTGAGGTTCTGTAGGACCAAATCGCTTCTTCATAGTTTACTGTCTGTTGAGCAGTTGACTTTTACTTTTCTAAAGCTATTCTCTTTCAGATAATTATATCTGTTTTCTGTCATTTTCTTTCTAGAAAATGAGGAATTTGCTGAAATCTCTTTTATATCTGCTTATAGTTCACTCAGAGACTCCTGACTCTCATTTTTATTATAAACTCTATCAGTCATTCTTTTTTTTTTAAATGGAATCAGTGATACCCACAATTTTTAAAATTCTCTTTGGTTCTCTGACTTTCATATGTCATCCACCTCCTATTCTGGTATAATTTTGTTTCCTTATGTTTAGCGTAGTTAGATACATTTTATGTGATACATTAGTAGTTATACGTTTATCTGTATTATGGGCTACCTCACTGTTTGAAGGAGCTCCTGTGTGCCTAATGTGCAGGTGGATTTCAAATCATACCCAAGAATCCATGTATTATCTCATCTTCAGTGTACTTTAGTTTGTACCTATGGTATTGTGTATCAAGTATGTCTAACAGTTTTTTCTTTAAACTACTATATCCTTTAATCCAAAGGGATTTTTATGAAATTTCATTGTGCAAAACCACTGCCAGTGACCTCTTCTTATCCCAGTTTTCTCAGATTTCATCCTACTCCCCTAGTTTCTTGCATAATAAAGTGCATCAGATTTGTTACATATTACTTAGGATATCTCAATTTTAATGAAAGCCCTGCAAGGGGAGGAATAATATTTCAAACAAATTTATATTATAATAACTTAAATGAAAATGTTATAATCGATATGAAAATTTGACAATAGGTTATCCATGAGAATAGCAACCTGACTGTTCAAATTTACACGTGAAATAGGGGGTAGGGTAGTGACTGGGTAAGTTCCATGTGTTATGTCCTGCAGCTCCTCATCTATTCGCATGATAGTCATGACAATGAAGTTGGATCACAGTCTAGAGAATGCACATATGTATCTAAAGAAAACCTCTTTCAGGTAAGTTACTATCACCATTAACAACAAAACTAAACAAAATAAAAACAAAAGGAACCAAACAGAAACCTATGTAACTTGATATTTGAGAACTGTTTCCAGGTACTTAGACATTGAATCACTGAATCTTCATTTTAACCTCCTAACAACACTGCAAGGAAACATTAGTTTTATATGAGAATAGAGAGTTTCAGAGAGTTTGCATTATTTACCTAAATTATTATATATTTTGTATATTGTATATATAATATATTATATATTATAATATTCATATTATAAAGTAAGGTACAGCAGAAGCCACACTACCTACACACATCTACTGGTCTGTTTCAACACATAAACAAAAATATTTCCCATAGTGATCTATTATACTTTATTATTCACATGCCTGCCAAATATCTAGCCAATGTGCCAACTTTCTGGCCAGTTCCTTCTACAGGCATAAAATCTTTCAGAAGACTAAGTCTTGAGTATTGAGTTACATGCATTTTTGGATTTCGGGGTTTGAAACTTATATCATATAATTAACATGTATTGTGTCATATTATTGGTATATTTTATAAATGACATGATGTGATTATATCATACAAATGATAAACACTTTAAGAATAGTATAAAGATCACCTACATATCTAACACCCAAAGTTTCAACACTGTTTTAACTTATTTTCATGTTTGCTTTGATAGCGTTACCTATGTATACTTATTGCCTGTCTATGTATCTACCTATGTATTTATCTTTCTATGTCTGTGCATCTAATCCGTTGCATCAGGATCTCTGATCTTTGCACTATTGTCACTACTGACCAGTCATGTTATGGGCTGGATGTTGGATGTAGTAGGATGGTTAGCCTTTACACATTAGAATTCTACAGGCACCTCTACTCTCAGTTGTGACAACCAAATGTCTCTATCACTGGAAAATATGCTTTGGGAAGTAAAATCACTACAGCTGAGACTCACTCATCTATTTCCATATACCTTTCTGTCTCTGTTTATATATAATTTAATGTGTGGGATATAGGTTTATTTTCAAACATGCCAAGTTGGAACATTTAGATGTATTTTACTTATGATACTAAGCATACTAAAACATCTTTAGGAGACAATACAGAAAATCTATTGACTGTGATGCTATCTCTATCTCTATCCAGAATAGGTTTTCCAATAAACGTGGATGGAAAACCACAATCTAACAGTGCTGAACGAGTTCATCCTCCTGGGGATCACAGACCGCCCTGAGCTGCAGGCCCCCTTATTTGGGCTCTTCCTCACCATCTACATGATCTCAGTGCTGGGCAACTTGGGCCTGATCATCCTCACCAAGGTGGACCCCAGGCTCCAGACTCCCATGTACTTCTTCCTCAGACACCTGGCTCTCACTGACCTCGGTTATTCCACAGCTGTGGCACCCAAAATGTTGGTAAATTTTCTAGCTAATCAACGCACCATTTCCTATAATTGGTGCGCTACACAGCTAGCTTTCTTTATCATGTTCATCATTAGCGAACTTTTCATTCTGTCGGCGATGGCCTATGACCGCTATGTGGCCATCTGTAACCCTCTGCTCTACACGATCATCATGTCAAAATCAGTATGCTGGGTGCTCGTGGCAGTCCCCTACCTCTACAGTGCATTTCTTTCTCTGTTAAACACCATAAAGATTTTTATTTCATCCTTTTGTGGCTATAATGTCATTAATCACTTCTACTGTGACAGTCTCCCCTTGTTAACTTTGCTGTGCTCAAACCCACGTGAAATTGAGTTGACGCTACTAATCTTTTCAGCATTTAATTTGGTTTCTTCTCTCCTGATAGTCCTCGTGTCCTACACACTGATCCTTTTGGCTGTCCTCAGGATGCACTCCGCAGAGGGCAGGCACAAGGCCTTCTCCACCTGTGGGTCCCACCTGACAGTGGTAGTTGTATTTTATGCGACTCTGTCCTTCATGTACATACAACCCAAATCCAGTCATTCATTTAACACTGATAAAATGGCCTCTGTATTTTACACCTTGGTAATACCCATGCTGAACCCCATGATCTACAGCTTGAGGAACACAGAGGTAAAAGGCGCACTGCATAGAATATGGAAAAATCTGTGCAAATTTCCAATGTAGAGTTCAATTTAGAATGCATATACAATTAGTTAGATGTAGAGCACTGTTTTTTATACCTCGTAAGACTTCAGAAAGAAGGAATGTATAAGAGACATGAAAAACTAGAAACATTTTTCCTGTTTTAATTTATAGATGTTCATCCTTCCGTTGTCAACTTTGGTTTGTCTAAACTGTATATCTGTAAAGGGGTTTATATCCAAATACATAAAGAACTCATACAACTGAACACCAAAAAACACATAACCTGATTTAAAAATGGGCAGAGAACCTGAAAAGACATTTTTCCAAAGAAGACATACAGATGGCCAACAGGGACATGAAAAGATGCTTAACATCACTAGTCAGCAAATGAACACCACAGTGAGATACCACCTCACACAGGCAGAATGGCTAGTATCAACAAGACAAACACTGAGTATTGGTGTGGATGTGGAGAAAAGTGGAACCTCAGGCACCATTGTTGAATATGTAAATTGGAGCAGCCACTGTGGAAACAGTATGGAAGTTCTTCAAGAAATTAAAAATAGAAATGCCACATGAGTTGGTAATTCCACTCTGGTTATTTACCCCTGAGAAAACAAAAACACTAATTTAAAACAATATATGCAACCCTATGTTTGTTGCAGCTTTATTTACAATAGCCAACATATGGAAGCAACCTAATTGTCCATCAATAGATGAAAGGATACAGAAAGTGTGGTTCCTAGAGACAACGGAATATTATGCAGACATTAAAAAGTGTGAAGTCTTGTCATCATGACAACATGCATAGACCTAAAGGCTATTACACTAAGTGAAATAAGTCAGGAAGAAAAAGACAAATACCATATGATTTCTCTTATATATGGAATCTGAAGAACAACAAATGAATACAGAAAAAAGCAGAAATAGGCTCTCATAAATACAGAGAACAAAAAGGTGATTGCCAGGGATGGGGGTGGGAGGATGGGAAAATAGGTTAAGGGGGTAAAAAGATACAAACTTCTAATTGTAAAATTAGTAGGTCATGGAAATGAATGCAGTATAAGGAATGTAGTCTATCACATTGTAATAACACTGTATGGTGACAGACAGTAACTAAATTTATTGTAGTGAGCATTTCATAATCTATATAATTGTCAAATCACTGTGTTGTACACCTGAATTTAATATAATATTGTATGTCAACTATAGTTCAATAAATTTTTTTGAGTTAAAAATAATCCAAAAGAATCTTCAAGCTAAAACATTATAAACAATAAGTGAAATTTTCAATGGTAATAGATATACGGTCAGCATATAAAAGATCAATTATTTTGCTATATATTGGCAAAAATTTGGTAAAAATAAAATTTTAACCCAACATTTACCCTAGGAAAAGTCTCTAAAACACCTAGGGTAAAGCCTAGGGAGTTACAGGCATGACTTCATTGCTAGAAATTACAAAACATAATTGAGCTACAAAGAAGACATAAATGTAACAATAGGCCATGTCCATTGGATGGAAGAAATACACATTGTGATGAGGTCAATTCTTCCTAAATTTTCCTATGGATTTAATGCAATAAAAATCAAAATTCTAACTGTATTTTTAATACTTAAGTCGATATCAAAATTTATGTGGAAATGCAAAGGATCATGAATAGCCAGGGAAATCTCTTAGAAGAAGGAAGACTACAGAGAACTTCCGGTAACAGATATTCATTACTTTTGTAAAGTTAGATTATTTAAAAAATTCTGTCATCATGTACATATGGACAGAGAGACCAAAAAATAACTGAGGATTTAATAATGTGGGTTACTGTTAAACCACTGTGTTGTATACTTGAAACCAAAACAAGATTGTATATCAACTTTTCTTCAATAAAAAAATTCAAAAAGTATATATATAAAAATAATATAAATAAAGTCACAAAGTAGACTCATGTATGTAATTTCACTTGATTAAAAAAAAAATCTCCCCTGCAATGCAGTGAGGAAAGGAAGGCAATATAAGGTGACCTAGATCAGTTAAGCTCCTATGTAAGACATGCTCCTTACTCTTTGACTTGCATCATATGTAAAAACTGAGATGTAATATGACACACAAATGTGAAATTTAAAACCACAATGAAAAGCAAAATAATATCTTCAAAACTTGGATAAGAAAAGACTTCTTAAATATAGTATACAAAATATAAAAATAATTTTAAAAAGTAAAATCAAGTATAAAGAATAAGTATCACTGTAACCAAAATAAATATTTGTATTTATCAAAATTACCGTAAAAGAGTAAAAGAGAAATCCTCAGAGAAAACATTTAAAAACATATATACCATACAAACTATTGATACAAGTAATTTGTGGAAAACAAAAAACAAAATAACAATTGCCTAACTTCTAAAATCAGTATAATCAAGAAAGATTTATTGCATGAGATTTATAATGCTTGTTGTATCCTTTAAAAATATGTCCCTTAGTGTGTTATCTCTTGAGAATTAATTCAGTGTTCCTGAACAGTTGCATCTAATCTGTTTATGGTCTATATGGATTTGCCTATTACTGATATTTCATATAATAAAATTGTACAAATTGTGGCCTTTAATACCTGGATTATTTCATCAATGTTTTAAATACGTATGCATGTTGTAGCATATATCAATACTTCTTTCTTTTTATGCATTATTAATATTCTATGGTACAGATATACCATATTTGTTTTCTGTCCATTAGCTGATGAACTTTTGGGTTGTTTCTATTTTAACTATTATAAATAATATTGCGGTGAATATTTGCTTACAAGTTTTTGTATGAACAGTAGTGGTTTTCAAAACTTTTAGATATGTATCTAGGGGTAGAATTGCTGAGTCATAATGGTGATTCAATTATTAACGTACAAGTAAACATGAAACTGGTTTCACAGTGGCTGAACCATTTTAGATTTCCCAGTAATATATACAAAGGTTCTAATTTCTTCAACCCTTGCCAGTATTTGTAATTCTTTTTTAATATCTATCCCATGGGTATGAAATAATATCTCAATGTGGTATTGATTTGCGATACCCTAATGACTAATGATCTTAAACATCTTTTCATATACTTACTGGCCTCTTGCATACCTTTGTGAGAAATGCCTGTTCAAGTCTTTTGCCTATTTTTTTTAACTTGTGTTCACTTTTTGTTGCTGAGTTGGAAGGGTACTTCATATATTTTCTATACCAGACTCTCATGAAATATATGATTTCTATTGTGTGGGGTCATCTTTTCATTCTTTCATAACATTGATGTTATGAAAGTGTGACTGTTTTTTTTAACTATCATAAACCCCAATTTGCTATTTTTATGTTTGTTGTTTGTGCTTTTCCTGTCATATCTAAGAAACCTGGCAAGAGCTAAGCTGAGCTGGAAGAGAGAGAATTGAGATGTCAGGTGTTGGAGTAGTTGATTAAGCAAAAAGCCATAAATAAACGATTTAAGTTCTTACTCACATATTACAATCTCAGTCATATGTCAAAAAAGTTAATATTTTTATATTTATTCTCAGTAAAGTTTCCTGAATGGATAAACACAATCTAACAATTTTGAGTGAATTCACTCTAATGGGAATTCCAAACCTCCTTGAACTTCAAAATCCATTCTTTGGTCTCTTCCTCAGTGTTTATCACTTTGGAATGGTCGCAGTGGTGGGTAACCTGGGCCTGATCAGCCTCACCAAGTTAGACCCTATGCTACAAACATCCATATGCTTTTTCCTCAAACACCTGGCTTTCACTGATCTCAGTTATTCAAGAACTGTAGGACCCAAAATGCTAGCAAATTATGCTGTAGATCAACCTACAATCTCCTATAATTGGTGTGCCATCCACTCAGTTTCTTCAGTATGTTGACCACTAGTGAAATTTTCATTTTCTCAGAGATGACCCATGACCTCTATGAGGCCTTCTGTCACCCTCTGCTCTACATAGTCATCAGGTCACAAAGATTGTGTCAGTTGCTGGTGGGAGTACCCTATCTATACAGTGTATATTTGTCCTTGTTGACTATCATAAAAATTTCCACTTCATCATTTTGTGGCTATAATGCCATCAGTCATTTCTACTGTGAGAGTCTCCCACTGATATCTCTGCTCTGCTCAGACACATGTGAAATTAAATTGAAAATTCTGATATTTTCAGCTTTTAATCTGGTGTCACCTCTTCTGGTAGTACTTGAACCTTACATTCTGATACTTGTCATACTCAGGATGACCTCTGCAGAAGGCAGGCACAGGGCTTTCTCCGTCTGTGGATCCTATCTGATGGTTGTAGTCATACTCTATGGCACTCTCTTCTTTGTGTATGCGCAGCCCAAATCCAAATCCAGTCAATATTTTGATACTGATAAAATGGCCTCTAATTTACACTGTGGTAATTCCCAAGTGAATCTCAGGATTATAGTTTTAGGACAGAGAGTTAAAAAATGTCCCATCTAGAAACTGGAGGAAGTGCACAGTTATGCTGCATAAAATTCTCCCTTGGATATGATAACAATAAATTATGTGTTACACAATATATATTACAGCTGTCAATTATTTACTCTGTGGTGTTTCCTCAATGGGTTGGCAAAAATCAATGTGTATGTCATAAGAACAGAAATTAAGAAAATTATTCACTATTTTCAAACCAAATTCTTTCACTAACAAATGGATTATTCATGCTTCAGATATTAGCCTACATTTAGTTTCAAATTAGTTGCCATTTCTACATGTTCTCCCACATAGCCAGTCTACATGTCTCCTCCACTAAACATTCTTTTATACCTAAACCAGGGACTCCGTGTATTCCATTCACAAATTTATCTGTCCTGCCTAACACAGTAAAAGTTTTAAAAGGTGATTCATAGATATATCGATGGGTTTATTCAAGGAAATAAAAAAATATTAAATTTAACAACCCAGATCTGTCTATTTATGAGGCTTGCCGAAAATAAAGAACATAGGCGGAATTAGAAGTGGGCTATACAGTATGATAAGTGGCATTGAGAAAGATGAATATGAAATAGAGCAAGTAGCCAGGATGGTGGTTAATCTTTAATTATAATTCATAGAAGTCTGCTACAATGATGATATTTAAACAAACTTTTGGGGTTTCAGTGAGTGAACCAAGTGGATATCTAGGGGGAAGACTCTTAAAGGGATAAAGAACTGAAAAGGCATCTATTCCTAAAACAATATGACTGTTGTGTTGAGGAGCATCAGCATCAAGGTGCATGAGGCATAAAATGTGAGTAGGAAATAAAAGATATAGTCTAGACTCACTTCAGTAAGTAAGATTATCTTCAGAAGAGACACTCTCTTAATAATCTAGATCTTACTTCTGTAGAAGAGAATAACTACCTCTAACCGGAGCACTGCTCTGGACTCACCTCAGAGAACATAAAAGTAATATCTGAGAGGATCAACTATTTCCAAATAACTATATCCTTGAACAAAGTTCAAGAATATTTGAAAAATATAAAATTACCCAGCATCCACCAAGGAAAAACTCACAATGAATGAGACACATTCTACAATTATTAGGTATTAAATAAGCCAGAAAACAAGATAACATATTGAATACAATGGCCAATTTATTAGAGCTTCCCAAGAACTAACACACTATGTGAAATATCACTTAAGGACAAAAAATAAGGTTATTAGAATTGCATAACACATTTTTCAAAAAGGTAAATGGAAACTTGGAAGGTATTTTTAAAAAATGAAATTAAACTTCAAGAGATAAAGTTTATGAGTTCAGTATGAAAGGTACATGAGATTGTATTCATTACAGATTAGACATTGCAGAAGAAAAATTTAGTGAATTTGTAAGTAATAGAAAGTAACAAAATGAAACACAGAGTGAAAATAACCAAACACATGAAAGGAGCAATAATAGAGGAGAGATAATTTAAAGTAGCCTTAAATTTAACAACCCAGATCTGTCTATTTACGAGGCTTGCATAAAATACAGAACACAGGCAGAATTAGAAGTGGGCTATACAGTATGATAAGTTGCATTGAGAAAGATGAATATGAAATAGAGCAAGTAGCCAGGATGGTGGTTAATCTTTAATTATAGTTCAGGATTACAGTTTGAGGACAGAGAGTTTAAAAATGTCCCACCTAGAACCTGAAGGAAGTGATAAAGGAGCGAATACATGTAATAGAACTCTCCACAGAGGAGAAGCATTAAAACTATTTGAAGAAAATATAGGTGAAAAATATCCAAATATGATAAAAACTAAAAACCCTTTGATTCAATAAAATTAACCAACCCAGGGTACACAACATACAGATGACTACTTGGAGACACATCAACATCAAATTGCTGGAATCAATGATAAAAACCTTAGGCAAGGAAAATAGACATTTCATATACAGAGGAACAGAGATGAAGATATTGAGCATCAGAAACACTATGGGTGAGAAGAAAAGGAGCAACATCGTTAAATCACAGAAACAAAGTAACAGCTAACCTAGAGTTCTGTTTCCAGAAAAAGAGCTTTCAAAAAGGAATGCAAAATAAGACTTTCAGGTGTATAAATGCTAAAGGAATCTCTGACAAGCAGACCTGCAATTACAAGAAAAGAAAAAGGAAGCAAGTTGTTAACCGCCAGGGGTCTAAGTGGGACACACGAACTGTCCGGGCTCCTTTTTTTAACATCTTATAATTCCATAGCTATTTCAAATAAAAAGTTAAAGAAATCAAGTCTAATGCTCTCCAGACATTCTGTGGTAGAAAGGGATAGAATGAAATACTACATAGACAGATGCTATGGAACTTGGGGGGTGATGGATATGTCCACTACCTTGATTACTTTGATTGTTTTTCAGATGCATACACTTGTCAAAACTTTTCCATTTTACATATGTGCAGTTTATTACTTTCAATGATACCTATGTGAAGCTGTTTTAGTTAATGATTAAGCATGCCAAGAGATCAAACAAAAAACAAGGAAGTGAACAGTATAAACACACATTTTATAATATTATCCAAATAACAATAAAGAGCATAATACAGGCCCTATCATAGATGTGAGTATCCAAGAACCTTATCTATTTGTTTGTGTAAGAGAGTATTGGTATAACCAACCTGACATACTAAACAAAATAGATGCATTATATTTTCTCCTTCCAAAAGATCTTGCTACTGTCTGTATGCTTGTGTATGTGGGTATATTTGTAAGTGTAGGTGGATCTATATGTATATCAACATAGACACACACACACACACACACACAAAGAGGCAGACATATGATGTGCATCATGGACAAAAGTTTACAACAAATTAACATGGCAAGTCAAGGCTTTTAATTGAACTCTATGCTGTAGTAGTGCTGGTGGTAACTGAGGGCAGAGTTGATCAGGTAGCTCCCAACAAACAAGAGCTTCATGAAATTTGTTGCTTATTATTGACTGTTTGTGGCAAAGAAGAGAAAATTCATAACATCACAAATAATTAAATAACTTAAAATTCAACAATACAATTCAAAGCAATAAAAGCAAAACATATGCACATAAAATATTGTATTTGTACAGAATATACTGGTCATCCAGGGTCTATATCAAGCACAGCAGAATATGTGTCAAGGTAGACAGGATGAATTATGGTGAGTGTTGGAGATGACAGAAAAGAAGAAATATTGAAACGTACACAGGTAAAAAGAGATGACCTAAACAGATGATATGCACTAAGAAAGAGAATGAGAAGTTGGAGTAACCAATTCTCTTCCCTATCGTCAAATAGAAAAACTAAAAAGTAGCAATAAAAAAATGTAAGTAACCAACACATTACATACATGATATAATACTATATTTTGTTCATTTAAGTGTTTAAATTATGTAATAGGACAATGTTTGAAAATAATTCTATTGTGTTGTCAATTTGAGGAGTCATGATAAAACTGGAGGAATACTGAGAAGCTTGTTGTATTTATATAAATATATTTATCAATTTCCTTATATGGTTCTGTTTATAAATTATAAATATACTAGAGAGAAATAGAACCAAGAAATTTATATATATATAGAGAGAGAGAGAGAGAAAGAGAGAAGGAGATTTTAAGGAATAGACTCATGTAATTGTTGGGATTAAGAAGGCAAAATTTTGGGGCATGCTGGTGTATTGTGGAATACTTGAGCAAACAGCTCCCTACAATCTGGAGCAAAAAGGTAGGAAACTGAGGCAGAATTTCTTTTCTTTTTAATTGAAGTATAGTTGATATACAATATTTTATTTGTTTCAAGTATACAACACAGTGATTCAACAGTTATACACATTACCAAATTGGAGTAGAAATTCTTTATCGGGGTCTAGAGCAGAATTCCTTTTTCTTTGAAAGAATTTTGTTCTGTGTTCTCTAAGGCCTTAAAATGATTAAATGAGGCACCACCCAGATTCTGGAGAGTGATTGGAGCACAAAATCTGTTGATTTAAATGTGAATCACAACTAAAAAATATGTTCACAATATCTATACTGTTGTTTGACTAAACAACTAATCACCATACCCTAGACAAGTGACACATAAAATTGACCACCAAAATGGGGAAAAAATAGAAAGTTATTCAAGAGTAAAAAGCATGAATCTAATACACAAACAAAACACCTACCTCACTGGTAAATTCAAATTGTTCTAGACCATTAATAAACACCCTCTCCTGCATCCAGTTAAGCTTTCCAATGCTTCAGGGATAATTAAGTAATTGCTTGGTGTCTCCTCAAGGAGAGTCGCAGAGAGAGAAAGAATCCATAAGTTGTTCTCAGTCGGCTCCCTGAGGAAGCACACGGGCGCCAAGACAGAGTTGTCATTACAGGCAAGCAGCATTTCGTGTGGTGCGGTGTTATACCGATACCCAAATACTTTTTGGTAACAATTGCAAGATAACACTCTTTGCTTATGCAAAGCATAGCAAACAGGAGGATTCCTGATTCTCCTCTGTGTGCATCTATTGTTGGTAACACGTGACAGAATTGAATGGCGCTGCTTTTTTTTTTCCCAGATTGCTTGTCCAAATAATTTCACAAATGCTAATAAGCATGTTGGAAATGTCGGTGCCATTTTGTTTATGTAAATGTAAGTTCCATATAAATACTTAATTATATGAATGAAAGAAGTTAACACTGAGGGACAAAAGAGCCTAACTGAAGAGTCAGGAATACAAAGTAAAAGTAATAGAAGAATTATGAAACTAGATATTCAGTTTCTAGCTTAATGTCCTTCCAAACCCTCATTTAGTGAGTTAGACTCTTACTTTCTTCCAAAAAAATATTGTAATAATTCACTATTTAAACCAATGTATAAATGTGAATTGTTTCTGATTCTTGAGCAAAAAGAGGAACTTGACCTATGCTGAAATGTAAAAAGCAATTTTAGAGGCCAAGAGAGATTTAAGTACCCAGTTTTACGGTGATGGTACAATGTGCAGTATGTTTAATTTCCAGTGCAATCTGTCAGAAAGTCCTCATATTATTTTCTCAAAAAGTATAGCCTTAAAAATAATGATCTGATACTCAACAAGATAATAAACTAGGGAAAAGTAATTTGATGCTTTCCATAGACATCTAAAGCTGGTGAGAAAAAGTGTGTCTCCTCCCTTATTTCAAAGGGATATTATGCTTTCCAATGTCATGTTTTTTCCTTTAGCCTTCCAACATTGCACTTAAATAAGATTTGTATTGCTTTTTATTCCATTCCTTTACAATAGTGTTACCTAACAGCAGTTCAGTATTTCTGAAATAAGAAGGTACTTGTGTTCAGGGCAGACATCAGAAACTCACAGTCTTACAAGAAATGTTTTGTATGAAATATGAGTGGATTTCCTATAAACACATTTAAAATATATGGTAAAGGAGCCACGAATATACAATGGAGAGAAGACAGATTCTCCAATACATGGTGTTGAGAAAACTGGACAGCTACATGCAAGAAAATGAAGCTGGATTACAGTCTAACTCCATACACAAAAACAAATTTGAAATGTATTAGAAGAGCTAAACATAAGGCATGAAACCATAAAACTCTGAGAAGAAAACATAAGCAAAAATCTCTTGAACATAAGCCTGAGTAGTTTTTTTCTGGACACATCTCCCCAGACAAGGGAAAGAAAATTAAAAAATGAATAAGTGGTACATATCAAACTAAAAAGCTTCCAGTGTGGGAGAATATATTCATAAATGATTTAGCCAGTTAATATCCAAAATATATAAAGAACTCATATGACTCAACACCAAAAACATGAATAACCTGATTAAAAATGGGTGGAGGACCTAAACAGACATTTTTCCAAAGAAGACATACAGATGTCTATTAGGTACATGAAAAAATGCTCCACATTGTTAAACATCAGGGAAATGCAAATCAAAACCACAATAAGATATCACCTCATACCTGTTAGAGTGGTCACTATCAAAAGACAAGAAATAACAAGTGTTGGCAAGGATATGGAGAAAAGGGAACCTTCTTACACTGTTGGTGGGAATGTCAGTTGGTGCAGCCACTTGGAAAGCAGTATGGAAGTTCCTCAAAAAACTTAGAAATACCATTTGACCCAGGAATTTCACTTCTAGGAATTTACTCAAAGAAAACAAAATCCCTGCTTCATAAAGATAATGTACCCTTATGCTTATTGCTGCATTATTTACAATAGCCAAGATATGGTAGCAAACAAAGTATCTATCAGTAGATGAATGGGTAAAGAAGGTGTAGTACATATACACAGTGGAATATTATTCAGCCATAAAAAAGAAAACAATCCTGCCATTTTTTACAATATCAATGGACTTAGAGGATATTATGCCCAGTAAAATAAGCCAGGTGGAGAAAGAAAAACACCATATGATTTCACTTACATGTGGTATTCAGAAATAAAACAAAACAAAATGAACAAAATAGCATTAGACTCATAGATATTGAGAAGTAATCGTTGGTTACCATGGGGGTTGAGGCCGATGGGTGCAGAGGGTGAAGAGGTTGAAGGGGCACAATAATTCTAATCATAATATAAATTGGTCACCGGGATGGGAGTACAGCACAGAGATATAGCCCATGATTCTGTAACAGCTTCCTATGTTGACAGATAGTAAATGCTAATGTTATATTTTTCTACTTGCTTTCTTATAGCTCATTTATAAACTCCTGACACTACTATTTTCTTGGTTTCAGGACCTTCCTTCTTCCTTTTCTCCTTTTTTCCTTCCTTCCTTGAGGAAGCGTGGACACTCACAATTTTGTAAGCCATTAATTTGTTTACTTTGGCCTGCCATCCTCATTCTATTCTGATTTTTTCTAGATAAGCAGTTTATTAGGGATATTATACACATTTTACTTAACCATATGTATGTTCATCTGTCTTTTATGCTATACAACATGGTATGGAGTGGTTCTTTGTGGCCTAATGTGCAAACTTAAAATAACATTAGATTCTGTATACCTCTATCTATATCTATAAATTGTCTGTTCATTTTATACTGTTAATGTGTTGCTGCATAATAAATTAAAAAATCAAAGTATTAAAAATACTTTTTTTTTCTTTAAAGTGAAGGATTCCTTTATCCAAGAGTAATTTTAATGAAATTTCATTACATAAAACCAATTTCAGTGACCTCACTTCCTCCCAATTTGCCCAATCTCTTCCAACTGTCCAAGATTCCTCCAAGACAACATATACTTGATGTGTTACAAACAACTTATTATGTGCTAGTTAAAATGAAAATGCACCCGAAGGGGGAGGAAATATTTTGGTTTTAGATAAATTTTTATTAAGTATTTTAGTGATGTAGAAATAAGTTATCCAAAAGAACAACACAGTCATGCTCCAATTTTAGAAATGGAGTTGGGACACGGTGGGGCAGGGTGACTGGGGATCATTACTGGATAACGCACTACTTGATCTATTCATTATCATGACCTCGACCAAGAAGTTAAGTCACACACACAAAAACTGTATATGTACATATGGAAAGATAATCCATTAGAAAACATACTATATTCACTTAAAAAAATTAAAAACACAGAGAAAGAAACCCCAACCATGCACCAAATATCTGAGGGATATTTCAAGATACCATGAACACACTGAAACATTTCTCATCCATCTTTCTCAGCAAACCTGCAAAAAAGGAAGAGTTGATTTTGCTAATATGGAAAAAAGAGAATAAGATAATTCACATGATTTGTTCAGAATATTCCTTTGCATATATCACAATTGTAAGCACAGTGGTAACTCTATCTACCTATGTACACTTTGTGGGATATTTCTCTATATAGAAACAAGTAATCTCTGTATGACGTTAGAGTTGCCTATCTATACATCTCTGAGCTCAATCAGCTGGATGCGTTGTTTCATTCTGTACCATCTATAGGAATAAAGGGTCTCACAGGACTATGTTTTACAATAGACAGTTTTAAATGTTTCTGCAAATTACTGCAATTTGGGTTTAAAAATTTTTATTATATACTTACTATATATTATATTATGTGATTTTAATTTGGTAAATGTAATTATGTAATTGCCACTATATAAATAACAGAGATTCATAATCATCTATATACCTAACCTAAATTTATAAACATTTTTAAAATTTTTGATTATTATGTCATCTATCTATCTTTCTATCTATCCATCTATCTATCTATCTACCTATCTATCCATCATAATGTCAGTGTTTTCCTACCATGGTTCCATTAACATTTGGGGCTGGATAATTCTTTGTTGTGAAGGCAGCATTAACACAGTAGGAGAATTAGCCCTGGGCTCTAACCATGATATACCAGTAACTCTCTCCCTCCAGATGTGACAACCAAATGCCTCACAATATATCAGATACTCTTTTGGGGAACAAATCTTCTGAAGTTGAAAACCACTGGTCTATCTCTGTCTCCAAGCCTATCCCTGTCACTGCTTCTATCTCTCTCTATATATGTGTTCTGTTGTAAAATACATTTTATGTGGGGGGTGGGTTTAGATTAAATTATCATGAAATAGAAATTTTGCTTATCTTATTATCTTAGTTTTGCATACTAAACCACCACCAGAAAATACTGAAAGAAAGTTTTGTACTGCCATTGTCTCTATTCAGAATAGGTTTTCCTATAAACTTGGATAGACAAACACAATGTGAGAATGCTGAACAAATCATCCTCCTGGGGATCACAGACCACCCTGAGCTGCAGGCCCCCTTATTTGGGCTCTTCCTCACCATCTACGTGATCTCATTACCATGGAATAGTATTCAGCATCATAAAGAAACAAATGATATATATGCATAAATACAGGGATGGACCCCAAAAGATTTGAGTTAAGTTTAAAAACTCATTCCCAAAAGATAATGAAAAGTAAGGTTCAAAGTGTTTCCTACAAAACATTCTTCAAATCACAAATTATAGTGATGGAAAACAGATTAGTGGTTACCAGTGCTTAGGAATGGTGGCAGAGGAAGAAAACAGGGTGGCTTTACAGGGAAAACAAAAGGGAACTTCATGGTGATGGAGCAGCTCTGCATTTTGACTGTGTACTGGTTACACCAATGTGAACATGTGATAAAATGCAGAGTGAATTTGCACAAACACACAAAAGATTACAAGCAAACTGGTGAAATCTGAACAAAGTATGTATATTGTACCAATGTCAGTTTCCTCGTTGTGAAATCATCCTACAATTATGTAGGATGTTACCTTTGGGAAACACTGGGTGAAGATTACACAGAACCTTTATGCACTCTCTTTTACAACTTCCTGTAATTACTTGAATATAAAAAGTGTTTGAAAACAGCAAATTAAAGTAGTCTTGATCAGGTAAGGAAAGGAGGATAGAATGGAGTTAATATGTTTGAACACTAGGAAATTTGGGGAGTGATGGATATGATTGTTATCTTCATGGTTTTGATGGCTCCATGGATATGCGCATATATCAAAATCTATTAAATTTCATACTTTATATATATGCAACTTCATCAATGTTCAAAAAAAAAGAAAGAAAACAAGACAAAAGAAACAGGCCAGTAATATTTATATGAAATGTCCTCTGTTGGATAATCTGAAAAGAAAAAGGAAGACCCTGGATAATAAATTATATGAAAGATACATATAATAACATAAACACCAATAAGGACATAATACATGTACTTGACATGGAAGGAAAGATCCAGGATAAGTCTTGCATTTGCTAATACAAGAGTATATTGGCATTAGCAATCTGTACTTAAGAAAATTAATAAGTATATTCTACTCTCTCTTGTCAAGATAACACAATGTACATATACACATGTGTTTACATAATTTTTGGGGGTATATATTCAAGGCTGTACATTGCAAAGGTGTTGATGAAAGCTGAGAGATAGACACAAAAATATGTGCTAATAAAAAAAGTGAAATTTGTAAAATAAATATGGGTTATAATGCAGAAAAAATAAAAATGTCATAACATTGATGCACGGCAAATAATTAAAGTGACTTCAATGCAGCAATGACATTTACTTAGTAACATATATGTGAAATATTACATTTTTACAAGGATTAATTGATAACCTAGGCACATACTAAGCACAAGAGAGTACTCTTCAATGGGAGAAAGAAATATGGGAAGGGAGAATGGAGAGAATGGAATAAATGAAATGCTGCAATATTCAGTTAAGGAAAAAAAATCAGAAGAGGTTATGACTAGTTGACGAAAGCAATGCACTATGAAATAAAAAGAATGAAATGAGAGGGATATTTTTATATGTACATGCACCATATACAAATAAACAATAATAAGTTTAGTCATTGGTGAATACAGATTGTCCTCGCCAATTAATAGAAAACCTCCAGGCATTGTGTTGTGCTCCCACATTCTTTAGGGATACTAAGCAAATTGCTTGGCATCTATTTCCTCAGGGAGCATCTCAATAGGTGAAAAATACCCATAAATTGTTCTGAATATGCTGTGTTAAAAAACACATATGGGAGTCAAGACAGAGGCTTCATTACAGGTAAAAATGGGTAGACTATTTCCTTGGTTCCGTACGACATCAATATCTAGTGTTTCAAGGATATTTACAGAGTTCCACTTTAATTCCATGGCAAAGCCATAGCAAAGTGGGACTATTTCTGATTCAGTTCTCTCTGTTTTCTAATATCCATAATGCCTGAGTAGGAACTGAACTGCTCTACTTCTTTCTTTATATCACTGTTTTGAATATCTTCGCATGGGTTGAGGGGCTAAATACATCTTTGAAACTTCCTTGTCATTCTGTTTATGTTAGGTATGAGGAAATGTGTGTTAGAAGATAGTGCTGTTAGATAAATTTACAGTAAATGCAATAAAAGCAGTCAGTCCAATCTTGTTTTTGTTTTTTCTCCTTTTTTTGTTTTTCTCTCCTTTACAATCAAGGAGGCTAAAAAATTAATGACAATAGTAAGCACCAATTTTCTGTAAGGTACAGAAAAATAAAAGCATTTCTTCTCACCACCTCTGGTGTTCTGTGGAGCCAAGTTGTTTTTTTAGAGTTTACTAACTATTCAGTATTTTATTTTTATTTTTTTAAAGCTATACTCTTCCAGATAATTCTGTCTGCTTCCTGGAAGATCCCACTGGAAAATGAGGGCCATGCTGAAAATTGTTTTGTGTCTGCTTATAGCAACTCAGAGACTCTTGACTTCCAATTTTATCATAACATTATCATTTACATTTACATCGTTTTTTTTTTTAAAGAAACAGAAGCATTGAGGCTCACAACGTTTTAAACAAGATAGCTGTCTTACATTAATATGCCATCCACCTTCTATTCTGGTACAATTTTTATCTGTGAATTTTTAGGATATTTAGGTACATTTTATGTGATTATATGTTTATCTACATTATGTGTTACACATTGCAATTTGAAGGAGTTTCCATGTGCCTAATGTGCAAGATTTCAAATCACACCCAGGAACCCACGTATATCTCACCTTTAGTGTATTTTATTTTGTGTCTACAGTATTGTGTATCACAGGGATTTTCAACATTTTATTTTCTTTAAAATATGGTATCTTTAAATTTGAGAAAAATTTTATGAAATTTCGTTGTTCAAAATCAGGGCTGGTGATTTCTTTTCCTCTCAATTTTCCCAGATTGCACCCTACTTCCCAGTTTCTTGCATACTAGGTGTTTCTGATATGCTACATACATGTTAGTATATATAAATTCTGGTGAAAATGACACAAGAGGAAGAACAACATTTTATGCAAATGTATATAAAAATAACTTACACTGAAGTGTTATTTAAAAATTAGAAAATATATTATCCAAAAGAATAGCAAGTTGATTGTTCAAATTTAGTCATGGAATGGGCAGTGGGTTAGTGAGTGGGTGAGCTGCATGTATTACGTCCCACTTGACCAGCCTCTCATCTGTTCGTGCAATAGCTCTCATATATACGTAAAGAAAACTTCTTTCAGGTAAGGCACTATCACCATTAACAGCAAAACAAAAAGAAGCAAAAGAAAATCTCCAGAAAACTTGTTTATGTGATATTTGAGAACTATCTCCAGGTAGTAAGAGACATTAAATCATTGAATCTTCATTTATCTTTCTCAAGAACAGCGCAAAAAAATGTTGATTTTATATATAAAAATAAAGACGTTTAGATAACTTACATTGTTTGCTCAAATTGACCCTTTATATATACTACTAAGTAAGGTACAACAGAAACTATACTACACACATATATATCCTGGTATGTTCAGATGCACAGACAAAAATATTCCCACTGTGATCTGCTATGCTTTCCTGACTCACACCCCTGCCACATACCTGTCAAGTGTGCAAGCTTTTCAGCCACTTCCTCCTACAGACATAAAATCTTTCAGGAGGCTGTATTTTGAGTAGTAAGATCCATGCATTTTTGGAATTTGTAGTTTAAATTTTTTATAATATTGGCCTATATATTAAGCCATATTCCTGATGTATTCCATAAATAGTAATACACTGAATCACATAAATAATAAAAATAAAATTTTCACGATAGTACAGTGATCACCTGCAAAGATAATACCCAAAGTTTTGACATTATCATAGTTTTTCATTTTCACTTTTTTATTGATATACATATATCTCTACTACATATCTATGTTTCCATCCATCTATGTACCTAAGAGCATCTCTTGAATCTTTATCATTAGGATTTCTCAACCGTGGCACTATGGTCATTATTGGCCAAATATTGTTATGGGCTGGATATTGGATATAATTTGATATTTAGCAGCTTACCCGACCTCTACCACTGAAAATCAGTGGTACCTCAACTCCCTGTGTGACATCACAATATCTATAGAGATTGGAAAATATTCTCTGGGGAGTAAAATTGCTCAAGTTGAGAACCACTCATCAATTCTCACATCTCTTTCTCTCTATTTATGTATATTTTAATGTTTGCAAGATGGACTTATTTCAAAATATCCTAAATTTCAAATGTTGGGTGTATTTCATTTATAATACCGTGCATACTAAAACATCTTCAAGAGATAATATATAAAATCTATTGACTGTGATGCTATCTCTATCTATCCAGGATAGGTTTTCCAATGAGACTGGATGAAAAAACTCAATCTAACAGTGCTGGACGAGTTCATCCTCCTGGGGATCACAGACCGCCCTGAGCTGCAGGCCCCCTTATTTGGGCTCTTCCTCACCATCTATGCAATCTCAGTGCTGGGCAACTTGGGCCTGATCATCCTCACCAAGGTGGACCCCAGGCTCCAGACTCCCATGTACTTCTTCCTCAGACACCTGGCTCTCACTGACCTCGGTTATTCAACAGCTGTGGCACCCAAAATGTTGGTAAATTTTCTAGCTAATCATCACACAATTCCCTATAACTGGTGTGCTGCACAGTTAGCTTTCCTCAATATGTTCATCATTAATGAACTATTCATTCTGTCGGCAATGGCCTATGATCGCTACGTGGCCATCTGTAACCCTCTGCTCTACATGGTCATCATGTCACAAAGAGTATGCTGGGTGCTTGTAGTGGTCCCCCACCTCTTTAGCACATTCGATTCTCTTCTAGTCACTGTAAAGATTTTTATTTCATCCTTCTGTGGCTATAATGTCATTAATCACTTCTACTGTGACAGTCTCCCCTTGTTAACTTTGCTGTGCTCAAGCACACGGGAAATTGAGTTGATAATACTGATCATTTCAGCATTTAACTTGGTTTCATCTCTTCTGATAGTCCTCGTGTCCTACACACTGATCCTTTTGGCTGTCCTCAGGATGCACTCCGCAGAGGGCAGGCACAAGGCCTTCTCCACCTGTGGGTCCCACCTGATGGTGGTAGTGATATTTTACGCGACTCTGTCCTTCATGTACGTGCAGCCCAAATCCAGTCATTCCTTTGACACTGATAAAATGGCCTCTGTATTTTACACCTTGATAATACCTATGCTGAACCCCATGATCTACAGCTTTAGGAACAAAGAGGTAAAAGGGGCTGTGCGTAGGATATGGAAAAATCTGTGCAAAATCCCCATATAAATAGAAATTAGGTTATAGACTGCTGTTTTTTATATATGATAAGCTTTTAGGAAGCATGAAAGTGTAAAATGCTTGGTAACTACAATTATCATGGTGAGCATTTACTTATGTATATAACTGTCAATAATCACTGTTGTACATCTGAAAGCAATACTATATATCAACTGTATTTCAATAAATTAAAAAAAAACAGTATAGAAGACTAGAAACATTTTTGTTTGTTTGCTTTCAACTTTTAGATGTTCAGGTAATGACCATCCTTCTGATATGGACTTTGATTTGTCCTTAAGTTTCAAGGAAAGAGACTGATGTCCAGAGCACTATTCTCACACTGCAATATATTACCTTTAAAATTTCAGAGAGTCCTTGTTAAAGAATATCCCAGTAGATAATTTCTTCCTGTGTCTTTTAATAAAATACTTTTTGTGTCTTACATATCTTTAAAATCCATCATACTGGCATTCTGACACATAGAAGATGGACATTAATGTCCTTGTGCTGAGTATTTATAAAGCAGTGAATAATACACCAAAATATCTGTCTTAAGAACACTTTAACTCTACCTTCCTTGTGGTGGGCAGCATCTCAGATTTCTGTTACATTATGATATGTGAACATGTATATTGTCCCGACCCGCAGGACTATCAACGGGGGTCGACGACCTGGAGGAGAGAATGAAGGGGCAAGAGATACAAAGAACGGACAGCAAGACAGGATGTCTGATCAAGCTGACAAATTTTATTTTTTCTCAGGCTCAATTTATATAGGTTGTGACGAAAATATATGTAAAGAGGTGATTGGTCTTCAGTTTGGTGCCAGTGGGAACGTGTAGAGAGGTGATTGTGCTTCAGGTGGTGCCGGGGGGAACGGAGGACCCGCAAGAGAAGCAGGAAGTTCGCCATCTTGTGGGTGGGGGCCCTTGGGGGGGAGGTTTAAGGGCGGGGTTTTCCCCTGGGGCAGCGAGTGTTCTTGAGAAGCAGGATGTTGGCAGGGTTAGAAGGCCAGTGGAAAGAACAGAGGAGGAAACGTTACTTAGCAATCTGACTGCAAGATCTGTATTGATTTGGCTAGGAGAGCAGCTTTGCCTTACTGCAGAAATGATTGCTGTTGTCTTAAGACTTACATAACTAGTATTGCTTAAAAGTCCATAGGCTCGCTCCCAACAGTATATATGCTTGGGGCAGCTGAAATACAAGTGTTATTATTTTTATATGGCATAACTGTGTACATTAGATACTCAAACTTTTTGATATAAAATAAATAATAAGGGAATAATATCCAAATAGATGAAGAACTCAGACAACTCAACACCAGAAACTAAAACAAAAATGGACAATCCAATTAAAAACTAAGGGGGCAAAGGACCAGTAAGTTTTTTCAGAAACATACAGATGACCAACAGGCACATGGAAAGATGTTCAACATGTCTTGTCATCAGAGAAATGCAAATGAAAACCACAGTGAGATATACCACCTCACAATAGTCAGAATGGCTATTAACAAAACACAAGAAAAAGACAAATGTTGGCAAGGATGTGGAGAAAAAGGGATCCTTGTGCACTGCTGGTGGATAAGTATATTGGGGGAGCCACTTGGAAAACAGTATGGAGGTTCTTCAGGAAATTAAAAATAGAAATACTACATGACCAAATAATTCTACCTCTGGGTATTTCTCAATGAAAACAAAAACAGAAATTCAAAATGACATATGCACTCCTCTGTTTCTTGAAGCATTATTTACAATAGCTAAGATATGGAAATAGCCTGAGTGTCCATCGGGAGGTAAATGGAAACGGTGGTTTGGTCTACATAGGGTGGAATATTACTCAGCTATAAAAAAGATGATATCTTGTCATTTGTGACAAAAATGGGTGGTTATAAAGGATATGCTACATGTGATAAATCATGCAGAAAGATTAATACCATGTGGTCTCACTTACATGTGGAATCTAAAAAACTAAGCAAATGAACAAACAAAACAAATAAGCAAAAGTAGACGTATAAATACAGAGAACAAACTGGTGGTTCACAGCGGGGCAGTGGTTGAGGGAATGGGTGAAATTGATGAAGGGGATAAAGAAGTACCAACTTCCAGTTATAAAATAAATAAGTCACTGGTATGAACAGTACTGAATTGGGAATCTAGTCAATAATATTGTAAGTACTTAGTATGTTGACAGATGGTAACTGTAATTATACTGGTGAGAATTTCATAATATATATTTGTCAAATCGCAATATTGTACACCTGTAACTAAAGCAGCATTTTTGTCAACTATACTTCAAGGATTTTTTAAAAGAACCTTCAAGCTCAAACATTACAAATCATAAGTAAATTTTTCAAGGTTAATAGATAAACAGTCAGCATATAACAAAATTATTTTGCTATAACTAGCAAAAACAGGTAAAAATGAAACTTTAACTCCCAGTTACAGTAGAAAATGTAAAATACACAGAAAAATCTAATAAACGATTTGCATGATTTTATTGCTAGAAACTGCAAAAAACTATTGGGTTATTAAAAACATATGCATGTAGCAATATATCATGTCCATTGATTCCAAGATATAAATATTGTGATGAGGTCAGTTTTCCCAAATTTTCCAATAGATTTTTTGCAATAACAATCAACATTCCAATTGTCTTTTTTTAAACTCAAATAGTTATCAAAATTTATGATGTAGATTGCAAAGGATCTTCAATAACAAGGGTATATCTTAGAATAAAGATAAAGGACTTCCAGAAATATATATATCAATTCCTTTAATAAAGTAGATTATTTAAAAAATTACGTCATCATGCATGTAAGGAGAGATACCTGAAAATAAATATAAAGTCCAAAAACAGAATCACACATCTAGCTTTGCTTTAAATCAAAACTCTCCTGCCATGTAGTGAGAAAAGGAGAGCTTTTCCCAAGTAAACCTAGTTAATCGAGGTCTCCTATGTAAAACACGTACCTTAGGCATTGAGCTACATCATGTAATCAATTAATTGAGATGTATTATGAATATAAATGTGAAAGTTAAAACCACAACTTTTCTAGAAGAAAAGTGAAATAATCATGACTTGGGATAAGCCAAGTTTTCTTAAAGAGGGTCACAAAATAACAAACATTAAATGATGTTTAATAGCACTAAATCAAAAAATAAACATTTGCATTTATCAAATATAAGTGAGTTGTTACCACTAGGGGAATCTAAATGGGACACAGGAACTCTCTGGACTCTGTTTTTGCAACTTTTTGCAATTCTATAATTTTTTCAAAATAAAAGTTAAAAACATCAAACCTAAGACTGCCTGGAACATCATAGGTTAGGAAGTGGTAGAATAGAAACATTAAGTAGACAGATACTATGAAACATGGTGGTGATGTATATGTTCATTTTCTTGAGTATTTTGATGATTTTTCAGATACACACATTTCAAAACTTACCAGATTTTACACACAGTTTATTATTATCAATGATTCCTATATGAAGTTTTTCTATGTAATTACTAAACATGCCAAGAATTCAAACCAGAACCTGGGGAATGAGTCAATAATAGAAGCACACATTTCACAATATTATCCCATTAACAAGAAAGAACATAACACAAGTCCTGTAATTTTTTGCAGATCTAAGAACTTCATCCATTGGTGGCCGGAGGAGGATATTGGTGCAACCAATCTGAAATAGTGAACAAAATTAAATGCATTATATTTTCTTTTTCTAAAAGGTCTGTCTACTGTATGTGCTTGTGTGTGGGTATATGTGTAGGTGGATCTATATGTACATCAACATACATGTACACAGGGGCAGACGTGAAATGTACAACATGGATAATTTTGTTGACAACACTTTACCATTCAAGTCAAGACTTTCAGTGAACTCTAGGCTGTAGCAGTGTTAGTGATAACTGGAGGTATAAACAAACAAATAGCTACCAACAAAGAATAGATCCATGCAATTCGTTATATACTGTTCACTGTAAGGAAGAAAGAAGCAAAAGAAAAATCACAAGAACACCTCACAGACCATTAAATGACTTAAAATATGACCAGTCAATTTATAGCAGAATAACATAACCAAACATATGCACATAAGATATTACATTACAGCAGAATACGTTGGTCATGCAGGGCATTAAACACGCACAGGAGGCTGTGTGCCAAGGCAGATAAGAATACCTGGAGTGGGTATTAGACATGATGGAAAAACAAGAAAAATATAAATGCAATAAAGGCACATATAATGACAGAGAAGACCTAACGGATAATAATTCTGTGAGTTATGGATGAGCAACAGGAGTAATTAATTCCTTCCTTAGGGTCAAAGAGAAAAATAATCAAAAAAATTTAAGAAGAGAACACATTACGTACATAATACATTATTTAGTTCATTTGTATGTTCAAATAATGTAATAGAACAGTGTTAATAAAAGACTCCATTGTGTCACCCAATTGAGGGAAACCATGATAGAACTGGAGGAATACTGACAAGCTTGTTGCACATATATTAATCAAGTTCGTATATGATTATGTTAATAAAGATAGTCTAAAGAAAGAGAACCAACAAAAGATTTATATACATATTTTAGTTCTGGGAATAGTTATTTATATTTATATACATTTATTTGTACATGTATTTATATAAATATTTATGTACACATTTTGTAATTATATAATGTTTTATATTATTTTACATATATGTGCATGTGGCCTATATATAAGACAGAGAGAAAGGGTTATTTTAAGGAACAAACTCATTCAACTGTTGGGACTGGCAAGGCAACATCTGTGGGAAGGCTGGCACTGCAAGAGTGGATACTGCTGTTGGGACACAAAAGTGGAAAACTAAGATAAATTTCGATTATGTAGTCTGGAGCAAATTCCTTTTCTTTGGGAGAAATAAGTCTTTGTTCTAAGGTCTTCAACTGATTGGATGAGGCCCACCACATTCTGGAGGATAACTGTCTGTACTTGGAGTCTATTGATTTAAATGTGAACCATCTAAACATGTCTTCACGACATCTAGACTGAGTTTTGTCTAAACAACTGGACATCGTATTCTAGACAAGTGGATTCAAAAATTAAGTACCAAAATGGGAAGAAAACAAAGTGAATCAAGAACAAAACGTACAAATGTAATACTACACAAACAAAACATCTAGCTCACAGGTGAATACAAATTGTTCTAGATCATTAATAAACAGCCTCTCCTGAATTCTATGAAATTAATAAATGCTTCAGGGATAATCAGGAAATTGCTTGGCATCGCTTTAGGGAGAGTCTCAGAGGGGGAAAAGAACCCATAAATTGTTCTTCGTCTGCCACATTATGAAGCACGTGGGGAAACCAAGACAGAGGTTTCATCACAGGTAAGCAGAATACCTCATGTGGTGCTGTGTTATACCAGTGTCCAAACAGTTTTGGTGGCATTTGCAAGATAACACTTTTTATTCGATGCCAAAGCACAGCAAATATAAGGATTTATGATTCACCTCTGTGTTCATTCTATAGTTTATAATTCATGACAGAGTAGGCCTGTTCTCCTTTTCCTTGAGATTATTTGTTCAATATTTTCCGAAATTCTAATACTGCTTGAAATGTCAGTGCCATATTGCTTACGTGAATTCATGTCCCATGAATATGTCATCATATGAATGATGGAGGTCAAAACTGAGAGGTGACATAGCCTGACTAAACAGTCAGGAGTAAAAAATAAAAATCACGGCAGGTTTATGAAATAGTAGTCACTCAGTTTCTAGTTTGATGTCCTTGCAAATCCTAAGTCATTAGATTGGTATTGCTTCTTATTCCATCCCTTTAAGTAGAATTTTATAACAGCAGCCCAACATTTCAGAAACAAGAAGGAAAATACTTGGGTTCAGAGTAGGTATCAGAAACTCACAATCTTATAAACAATGTTTCATGTGAGATCAGTGTGGATTTACTATAAACATGCTTAAAATGATGTATTTTTCTATTTGCTTTCTTATTTCTCATTCATAGACTCCTGACACTGCTATTTTCCCTGTGTTCAGTTTCTTCCTTCCTTCTAAGGAAGCACTGATACTATATTTTTAAACCATTAATTCTTTTAATTTAGCCCACCCTCCTCATTCTATTTTGACATACATTTTAAAAATTAGCTACTTATTAGGGATATGTATACACATTTTTATTTCACTATACTTATATTTGTCTGTGTTATATGCTAGGTAACAATACAGAGGGGTTCTTTTTTGCCTTAATGTAAAGACAAAGTTAAATTAAAATCTCAGAATCTAAATACTTCTACATCCATCTGTCTATCTACCATCTGTCTATCTATTCATCTATCTACCACCTATACATTTCATCTTGCAGTTGTGTAATATTACTATATATATTCTTTATATATATATAAAACTTTAGAATTTTTCGTTTAATGTAGAGGATCCAGAGGGAATTTTTATGAAATATCATTTCAAAAAAAAAAAAAAAACAATTCAGGTGGCCCCACTTCTTCCCAATTTGCTGAATTTCCTCAAACTATTCTAGACTCCTCCAATATATACTTGGCGTGTTGCAAACAACAGAATATATGTCAGTTATAATGAAAATACACCTGGGCAGGAGGAAATATTTTAGTTTAAGGCAAATTTTTATTAAATATGTTATGTGAGGAAGAAATAAATTATCCAAAAGAAAAACACATTGATGGTCCAATTTTAGTTGTGGAGTTGGGATATGGTGGGGCAGGGTCTGGGGACAGTTACTTGGATAACATACAACTTGATCTCTTCATTATTGTAACCCTGACCAACAAATTGAGTAGCAAAAAAGCATTTGTAGGTACGCATATAAAAATTCATTTCAAACTACATACTCTATCCACTTAAAAAACAATACCCACTGTGTGAGGGATATTTGCAGGCACCACAAAACACTGAAACATTTAATTCTCATTTATCTTTCCCAGCAGCCCTGTAAAAAAAGGAAGGGTTGATTTTGCAGATATGGAAAGGGAGAGTAAGATGATACATCATTTGCTCATAGTACTCCTTTGTCTATTCCAGAATTGCAGGTATAGCAGTGACTCCATCTACATATGTATATTTCCTAGGATATTTCCCTGTGAATGACAAATAATCTCTACTATGATCTGTTTATCACCCAAATGTGTTGCTTCCGTTTGTATTACCTATGGTCATAAAGGACTATGTTTTACACTAAATGGTTTTAAATGTTTCCACAGATTATTGGAATTACTGTTTAAAATATTTTATTATGAAATTAATCGATATTATATTAAGTGATTGCAATTTGGTAAATTTAATTGTGTAATTGTCATTATATAAAAGACAAACAGAGGGTTTAATATTATCTATACGAACTAACAAAAGTTCTGCCACTTAAAAATTTGTTTCTTATATCTCTTTACTGTATGTGTCTATACTTATACCTGTATCATCTGTCTATCCTAATAAGTGTTTGCCACCTTGGCCCTATTGACATCTGAGGCTGGATACTTGTTGTGGGGGCTGCACTAATATAGTAGGACAATTAGCAGCATCACTGGGCGCTAACAACGATATTCCTAAAGTTCCCTCACTGCAATAGTGACAACCGAAAAGCCCCACAACATATCAGTGTTTCATGGGAGACAAATCTTCCCACTGGAAAACCACTGATCTATCCTGTCCCCAAATCTATCGCTTTCACGTTCTCCCCCAACCCTCTCTCTATAGGTACATATGTGAGTGTGAGTGTGTGTTTGATTGTTGTATAGATTTTACTGAAGGAGGTAGGTTTACTCTAAAGTACACTGAAATGGAAATTTAGAATTACCTTATTTATATTAGTTTTGTACAATAAAACCCTTCCAGATGACCCTAAAAGGAAGCTTTTTACTATGCCAATGTCTCTATCCAGAAAAGATTTTCCAGTAGACCTGGATGGAAAACCACAACCTAACAGTTATGAGTGAATTCATCCTCCTGGGGATCACAGACCGCACTGAGCTGCAGGCCCCCTTATTTGGGCTCTTCCTCACCATCTACATGATCTCAGTGCTGGGCAACTTGGGCCTGATCATCCTCACCAAAGTGGACTCCAGGCTCCAGACTCCCATGTACTTCTTCCTCAGACATCTGGCTCTCACTGACCTCGGTTATTCAACAGCTGTGGCACCCAAAATGTTGGTAAATTTTCTAGCTAATCAACACACAATCCCCTATAATTGGTGCACCACACAGCTAGCTTTCCTCAATATGTTCATCATTAATGAACTATTCATTTTGTCGGTGATGGCCTATGACCGCTATGTGGCCATCTGCAACCCTCTGCTCTACACGGTCATCATGTCACAAAGAGTATGCTGGATGCTCGTGGCAGTCCCCTTCATCTACAGCACATTTGTTTCTCTTCTAGTCACCATAAAGATTTTTATTTCATCCTTCTGTGGCTATGTCATTAATCACTTCTACTGTGACAGTCTCCCCTTGTTAACTTTGCTGTGCTCAAGCACACGTGAAGTTGAATTGATAATACTGATCTTTTCAGCATTTAACTTGGTTTCATCCCTTCTGATAGTCCTCGTGTCCTACACACTGATCCTTATGGCTGTCCTCAGGATGAACTCCGCAGAGGGCAGGCACAAGGCCTTCTCCACCTGTGGGTCCCACCTGATGGTGGTAGTGGTATTTTACGCGACTCTGTCCTTCATGTACGTGCAACCCAAATCCAGTCATTCCTTTGACACTGATAAAACGGCCTCTGTATTTTACACCTTGATAATACCTATGCTGAACCCCATGATCTACAGCTTTAGGAACAAAGAGGTAAAAGGGGCTGTGCGTAGGATATGGAAAAATCTGTGCAAAATCCCCATATAAATAGAAATTAGGTTATAGACTGCTGTTTTTTATATATGATAAGCTTTTAGGAAGCATGAAAGTGTAAAATGCTTGGTAACTACAATTATCATGGTGAGCATTTACTTATGTATATAACTGTCAATAATCACTGTTGTACATCTGAAAGCAGTACTATATATCAACTGTATTTCAATAAATTAAAAAAAAAACAGTATAGAAGACTAGAAACATTTTTGTTTGTTTGTTTTCAACTTTTAGATGTTCAGGTAATGACCATCCTTCTGATATGGACTTTGATTTGTCCTTAAGTTTCAAGGAAAGAGACTGATGTCCAGAGCACTATTCTCACACTGCAATATATTACCTTTAAAATTTCAGAGAGTCCTTGTTAAAGAATATCCCAGTAGATAATTTCTTCCTGTGTCTTTTAATAAAATACTTTTTGTGTCTTACATATCTTTAAAATCCATCATACTGGCATTCTGACACATAGAAGATGGACATTAATGTCCTTGTGCTGATTATTTATAAAGCAGTGAATAATACACCAAAATATCTGTCTTAAGAACACTTTAACTCTACCTTCCTTGTGGTGGGCAGCATCTCAGATTTCTGTTACATTATGATATGTGAACATGTATATTGTCCCGACCCGCAGGACTATCAACGGGGGTTGACGACCTGGAGGAGAGTATGAAGGGGCAAGAGACACAAAGAACGGACAGCAAGACAGGATGTCTGATCAAGCTGACAAATTTTATTTTTTCTCAGGCTCAATTTATATAGGTTGTGACGAAAATATATGTAAAGAGGTGATTGGTCTTCAGTTTGGTGCCAGTGGGAACGTGTAGAGAGGTGATTGGGCTTCAGGTGGCGCGGCGGGAACCGAGGACCCGCAAGAGAAGCAGGAAGTTCGCCATCTTGTGGGTGGGGTCCCTTGGGGGGGAGGTTTAAGGGCGGGGTTTTCCCCTGGGGCAGTGGGTGTTCTTGAGAAGCAGGATGTTGGCAGGGTTAGAAGGCCAGTGGAAAGAACAGAGGAGGAAACGTTGCTTAGCAATCTGACTGCAAGATCTGTATTGATTTGGCTAGGAGAGCAGCTTTGCCTTACTGCAGAAATGATTGCTGTTGTCTTAAGACTTACATAACTAGTATTGCTTAAAAGTCCATAGGCTCGCTCCCAACATCTTCCCCTTTCTTTATTAAAAATTAAGACGATTTTGGTTGAGCAGGCTTAGGGGCGGGGACAGGGGCCTGATCCTCAGTGGAAATCTGGTGCGTGAAGAGGACTCTTAGCCTTACAGGCTCTGCTGAAGAGAAAGAGTTTCTCTATTAAGCACAAGGTGTCTTTTTCCTGAGGAGAGAAGGATGCAGGACACAAACCTCTATGCAATCAGGTATGTCCCTCAAGGAACCCAGGGCAGGCGTTAGCCTTTCCTTTGCAGTGCTTTGCCTCGCATCCACCTTAGTACTCAACTGGCACTCAGAAACTCCTGGGAGGGTCGCGCTGGTGCTTACTTTCGCTGAGAAGAGATAGAGGAGGGTGATTGATCATCGTCATCACTCTCGCGAGCTAGTTTGTGATAGTGGACTCGAATAGGTTTGCCAACAAGGGTATCTATTTGTCTTTTTATTAGGCTCGTCAAATGTTTAAGAGCCCAAGGGCCAAAAGACAAGAGCAATATCAATCCTATGATGGGGCCTAGGAGAGAGGGCAAGAGAGTAGTAAGCCATGGGGAGGCTGAAAACCAATTTTTATACCAACTTTCATCTTGCTCTCTTTCTTTCTTTATTTTTTCTAACCCTTCTCTGAATCTTTTCATACTATCTCTAACTACTCCTGTTTTATCAGCATAGAAGCAGCACTCTTCTTTCAGGGCGGTGCAAAGCCCGCCTTGCTGCAGAAAGAGTAGGTCTAGCCCTCTACGGTTTTGGAGAACTACTTCAGCAAGGGATGAGATCGAATCTGTCAGGTCAGAGGTTCCTTTCTGCAATTCTTGGATATCTTGATCTATAGTAGTGCTGAGCTCGTGATAGCGGGAGTTAGAAAGAAGCAGATAAGATATGCCTGTGCCTGCACCTACAGTCCCTAGGCCGAGCAGAACAGCGATAGTAACAGCAGTAATGGGTTCTCGGCGGGAGCATTTAGGGAGGGAAGGGTCTGAAGATTGTTCCCAGATATGGAAGAACTCATCAGGCTGGTAGTAAATGATCCTGGGTATAACTTTTACGAGAACACAAAATCCATGCTCTTGTAAAATGGGATTGTAGGCACAGGGGGTGGGTCCGTCTAAGCAGGCCTACCAGGTGTCATTGGGGGGAACTATAAATTTGGGTCCCCATTCAATGGAGAAGATTTCTCGACAGAGGTGGGTGTACTCATGAGGGATCTTTCGAGGAGTGTTAGTTATACAAGTCCCGTTACCAACTACTTGAGCTAAGGTTAGGCCCTCCCAACTAGCACATTCCCAACGGCAGTTGTAGGTATCATTGGAGGTGGAGAAGTTGCCAGGGATTGCGGCACCTTCATAAAAAGGGGGGGAAGAGTGGTAACATAACCAACATTCGGAGGTAAGCTCAGGAGTGGTGGAATTAAGACTAAGGAAGGTTTGATTTATAAGGGTGAGGACAAGGTCTTTAGAGCTCGCTAGGGCGGACACTGGCGACATAGGGGAGGGTTTAAGACTGATAGTTGTGAGGCTATGGTTAGGCGAGAGGGCGGAAGTCTTCAGTGGGGGAGGGTGCTTCCCACCTAGGACTGTGTTTGGACCTATGGCGGCAGAAGGGGTGGCAGGGAACTCTTTAAGGAGTTTAATAGTAAAGGTGATGCCTTCATCATAATGTTCTTTATATAAACGAAGACCTCAAGTGTATCCTTGTGTCCAACTTGAGGCTTTTTTCCCTTCCTCAGTGAGTGTGATAGAAAGATGATTGCACCAGCCTTTGGTAATATTTCTAGGGAAGCACTTTGGGAGTGCTTCAGGGTATTTTTGCCCTTTGAAAGGGTGGTGGGTATAATTGGCTTTGGCAGTAATATAATCCCAGGAAGAGGAGGGTCTCCAGTAAGTATCTCCCGTGGTCTCACACTCCCATGATGCACAATAATAGTCTGTCTTGCCTCCACATTTATGAAGGAGGCTACGGGGCCAGTGCTGCCTGGGGCAAACATAAAAGGAATATGACCTAAGAACTGACCGGTGCCCCGCTTCAGAGCAACCGGGGGTGGCGATACCTGCACGAGAGATAAGAGGTGCTTCACTCTGTTTGAAAAGATGTTCTACTCCCCAAGGGGCTCCCACACCCA
The DNA here is from genome assembly GCF_030020395.1 of Manis pentadactyla. Classification (NCBI taxonomy): domain Eukaryota; kingdom Metazoa; phylum Chordata; class Mammalia; order Pholidota; family Manidae; genus Manis; species Manis pentadactyla. The sequence continues at coordinate 20,251,299 of NC_080027.1, read as the reverse complement.
GGGCCAGCTTACAAAGATCAGGTTGTAAAATGCTTGGCCACCAAACGTCTGGCGAGGTTTGAGAGCGGGACCAAACAACATCTCCTCTTTCAGAAAGCACTATCCAGGTGTAGTTCCAGGGAAAGTGTCGGGATCTCACGGGTTGGGCGCTGGCTGATGGCTCAGAGCTGTGGTCATGATCAGGAGGATTAGGATTTTTGGCGACTGCATCTGCAATGGAAAAAGAATTTGTCTCAGGCGGAGATGGAAGCTCCAGTCTGGACTGTGGTAAGTTAGCGGTTTTAACTAGCCTCTCAGGGAGCCATCGAGGCTCGGAGTTTTGCTGGTCATAAATGCAGACAGACCCTCGGCCCCAGATAATAACGGGGTCGGGACCTTTCCATGCGAAGGTCAGTGGATCTTTCCATTTTACTAACGCTTGAAGTTCATTGGTTTTAGGGTGCCATAACCGATCAGCAGCTGAACGTCCATGGGAATTGAGCGTCAAGAAGTTAATGACAAACAAGGCATGGCTAAGTTGATTGTGGGGGCTGATAGTTGAATACAGAGGGGGATTGTTTTTGAGGCGGGAGAGCGTGTTTTTAAGAATTTGATGAGCTCGCTCTACAATTCCTTGTCCTTGGGGATTATATGGGATGCCTGTGATATGTTTTATTTGGAAGTCAGAGCAGAAGCGCTGGAATTTAGCTCCTGTGTAACCTGGCCCATTGTCGGTTTTTATGATCTTTGGATTGCATAGCACTGTAAAACAGCGCAAAGTGTGGGTAATGACATCTTTAGAAGCCTCTCCGGTAAGGGGCAACACGAAGATAAAACCACTAAAGGTATCTATAGTAACATGGAGATACTTCATCTTCCTAAAGGGGGTGAAATGAGTGACATCCATTTGCCAAATTTCATTCGGGATTAGTCCCCAAGGATTCACTCCTAAATGAGGAACAGGAAGATGTGGAGCACAGTCATTACATCTTTTGACAATTTCTCGGGCTTGCTCTCTGGTAATTTTGAACATGAGTCGCAGAGTGTTTGCTGAAAGGTGGTGGAGGGAGTGAGCATGCTGAGCCTGACTTAGGGGTGTACTGCTGAAGGCTAGCGCTATTAAGGGAAGGGTACAGGTGGCTTGATCAGCAAGGGCATTGCCTGCCGAAAGAGGGCCAGGGAGTCCTGTGTGAGCTCGCAAGTGGCCAATGAAAAAGGGGTTGGATTGTCGGATTATGAGATATTGAATTTGTCTAAACAGATCAGCAGCATTGGAGGAAGGCTTAATAAAGGGGGTGGTTTCTAGGAGAGGTACTGAGTGGGCTATGTAAGAGCTATCTGTATAGAGATTGAAAGGGGTATTAGAGAGCGATTGAAACACTTGGAGGACTGCGTAAAGTTCAACAAGTTGGGTGGACGAAAAGGGAGTGGGCAAGGAGATGGGGGTTTTATCTTGAATAACATATGCTGCCAGCCCTGTTGCTGAGCCATCTGTGAAGACGAGGAGGGCTTCTTGCAAAGGAGAGGGGGAGGTAACTGTGGGAAAAACTAGGGGATGTAGCCTGCTAAACTGGATTAAAGGGTCAGTGGGATAATGATTATCTATGGTCCCAGCAAAGGAGGCACAAGCGATACCCCAGTCATCGTTGGTTTGTAGCAACCAATCTATCTGCTCTGTAGTACATGGTACAACAAGGATATCGGGATCTTTACCAAAATACTATCTGCTCAGTTTTCTTCATTTTATAATAACAGAGGCAGCTAGGGAAAAGTAAGGTGTTAGAACTTTCACAGGTTTGCTGGAGAGGTAGACCCAAAGAAGAGGCTTGCCTCGTTGTTCAGGGGTCTTGGTAGACTGCCAAAAAACTCTTACTGGAGCATGGGTGGTGGCACAAATGATAAGATATAAAGGAGAGGAGTAGTCAATCTGAAAGGAGGTTTGTAGAGAGATAGCTTGATTTATCTGTTCTATAGTAGCAACTGCTAGGGGTGTTAGGGTGCGGGGGGAGAGGGGATGTGAGTCGCCTGCTAGTAAATTGTTTAAGGGAGTTAAGCTTTCAGGGGGGAGTTTCAGGTATGGCTTTAAAAACTGTAGGTTGCCTAGCAATTTTTGAAAGTCATGCAGCGTTTTAAGGGAAGAAGTGTGGAGCTCTATTTGGGTGTGAGAATTCGGTGAGCTTGGAGGCTATAGCCTAGGTAAGTATAGGGTTCGGAAAACTGAATTTTATTGGGAGCGATTTTCAAGTGGGAGGCTTCAAGGGTTTCTAGAAGGTGTTGGAAACAGTCAGTGCCTTGTGCTTCATTGGGGGAAGCAATAAGTATGTCATCCATATAATGAAGGAAGTAAATATGAAGCCATTGTCTCCTAACGGGGTCTAGAATTCGGGCTACGAATTTTTGGGCTAAGGTAGGGCTATTCACCATACCTTGGGGAAGAACATGCCATTGATACCAAGGAGAATTGGAAGGCTCAATATGGCCTGCTGCCAGTTGCTCCTGCACAAGCTGCGTGGCGGCATGTAATTTTTCTGCATTCAGGGGCCACTGATCAACCCAGACAGGCTTGGTAGTTTTCCATGTTATTTTATCGGCATGTTGCTGGGGTACAGGCATGATTGTGGCCTCTAGGAGAAAGGGGATCCTAGTCCCTTTCTCTGAGTATTTGATACAATGGTCACTGGAGTTTTAATGCCTTGTGCATTCTTTTCTAACCCTTGGCCAGGCAAGTAGCCTTGTGTCATCATTTGTTTGGTCACTAGCTCGTTTGACCTACACATAATAATATTCATTTGAGAGAGAATGTCTCATCCCCACAAATTGACTGGAAGCCTAGGAATTACAAAAGGAATAACTGTCCCTGAATTCCCTTCTTGATCTGACCAGTGAAGGGACTGGGAACTGACCTGAGGGTTTTGTGACTGTCTGATTCCCTGTAGGTGGGTGGTGGAGTTTGTAAGGGGCCAGGAAGGGGGCCACTGCTCTTTGGCAATAACAGTGGCATCTGCTCCTGAGTCTAGCAGGCCTTGAAAGGCTTTCCCATTTAAGGACAGAGTTAGCATGGGGCGGGCACGTGTAATTTGTTGAGTCCAATAGACATCTGTGGTAACTATGTCACTTGTTTCATGGTGCTCTTTAAGGCACTTATTGGAGGAAGGGATAAGGGGTAGGAGAAGAAGTTGGGCAAGGGTATACTCTGCTGGAATATATAGAGGGCCCTTAAGAGTGGAGGCTAGGATCTGAATTTCTCCATTGAAATCTGGATCAATTACTCCAGGGTGTGTTTGAAGCCCTTTCAGGGAGGCTGAAGCGCGTCCCAGAATTAAGCCAAAAGTGTTAGGGGGGTGGGGCCCTCGGACACCCATTTGTAGAAGCTTTGTCCCTTCTTCTGGAGTCAATATTGTACTGGCAGTAGAACAGAGGTCCAATCCTGGGCTGTTTTTTGTGGCTCTCCAGAGGTCTGAAATTGATTTTGGGTTACTGTCGAGGGGATGAACCCAATTGCCCCGGGGTTCATCTTCTGCAGGGGGGCTGGCAGCTGCCCCCTGAAGGGGTTTCCCTGGTTCTTAAAAGGGAGGGGCAGACCTTGTATATCAGTTTTTGACCGGCATTCTTTGGCCCAGTGATATCCTTTTTGACATCTGGGACAAGGGGTGGGGGGGGAACGGATTAACTGGTCTGGGGGTATTGCAAGGATTATTAAAAGGGGGTGGATTGGGGTCAGGATTAGGAGGCTGAGGGACTCGGGGCTGTGGGCAGTCTTTGGCAAAATGGCCAGGCACCGGCGCCTGCTCAGAGGCGCACGAAGTCTGACACTGACTCTTTGTGATGATGCCGAAGCAGGTCTTGACAGACCAGATTAGCGTTCTCAAAAGCCAGCTGTTTAATAAAAGGGTTGTCAGGCTCTTGGATTCCGAACATGCGCTCAGCCGCCTCCGTAAGGCAGCTGACGAAAGAGCTGTAAGGCTCATCTGCTTCCTGCTGTATCTTAGTAAGTGTGGCAGTAGCAGCTCCTTTAGGGGGTAACTTTTTCCAAGCTCCGAGGCCAGCTTGTCTGACTTGAGCCAGGAGGCCTGTGGGAAAGCGTGCTTGGACTGCTAGAGTGTTATAAGGAGCTTCACCTAAAATTCTTTTTGCCGTCCAGTCTCGGAAACTGGGTTGGGTAATATTTTTACTTTCGATTTCTTTAGCGAATTCGGCAAGCTTGGCTTTCCAAAGAACAAAGTCTCCCCTGCTTAAGGCTGTGCGAGCAAGCTGATGGAATTCATTTGGGGTAAGCCAATCATTGGTGATAGATTCTAGCAGAGCTAGAGTAAACGGGGTGGTAGGCCCATAATTGGAAACAGCTGACTTGAGCTTCTCTAGAGCTCGGATATCTAGGGGTGAAAAAGATGTTCTTTTTATAGGGGCTGGGTCTCTCATCACTGGAGGCCTGTCGCTAGGACACGGGCCTCTTTCGGCTCGGTCTTCAGGGCTATCGTTTATATGGTTATCTCCATCGTCATGCCATGAATCTCTCTGGGCTCTATCATCAAGAGTAGTACTCACGGGACCTTCTTCTCTCATATCAGGATCAGTGCCCTCTTCTTCAGGGTTATCAGGGTCAAATAGTCTAGGGGAGGGGCTCCAGGGAATAGAAACTCTACTCCATAGGGAGACAGGAAAAGTCAGGACAGGGTTTGGCGATATTTTGTTTTGTTAAAAAGTGATTTCAAGGGAAGGGGAGTACTTTTAGAGGAAGAATTTGGGGTGTGGGTTAAATGAGTTAGTTTGGAGAGTTCTTGATCTAGGTCACGAATGGCTTGTAGGAGTTGGATTTGTTCTTTTTTATTTTTCACCATCTGCCTGAGGAGTGAGAGGTCATTTGCAGCATGTAAACGCTCACAGGAGAGAGAGGAGAAGGTGGGAAACATTTGGTCAAGAACAGGGGGGGTGATAAGGTAGCGGGGGAATGAAGGGTGGTAAGGTTACTGCTTGTGGGTGAGGTGCAGAGGCAAGGGCAATGGTAGTGGCCTTAGGTGGCCAGTCAGGATTGTTATAACGCGCTGCCTCCTCTTCTAAAGTGGCTTCATCAGCGGGATCAAGGGGCTCATCAGGACTTAAGTCAATGAGGCTAGGGTAAATATTTGGGGGAGGGATAACAGGGAGAGGACGGAAGTCAGCGGAATTATTAGGGAAGGAAAGTTTGTCCGTCGGTGACGGGGAAAAAGACTCGACAGTGGGTAAGGGTGGGAGTCTGTCTGATATCTGAGAGGGGTTTGCAGCGGAATCTGAAGGATGTTCTTTGAGAGAAGGGGAGGCTGGCCAGGAAGCCTCGAAGGGGGGACAAGAATGGGATCTCATGTTTTTTTCTCCCTCAATGACAACTTTCTGCAAGTCAGGCCACTCGCGATGAATGCGCAAGATGTCATTAATAAGGTTCCAATAGCTAAATGCTGACACAGGTACTTTTTCTGGACCAAAAACTCTGTAATAGTCTTGAAGGCAATCGCCTACCCGTCGCCATTTCTTTTCACTAATGGTTCCTTCTTGAGGGAACCAGGGACACACATCTTCAATAAAGACCAAAAAACGTTTCAAATCTTTTTTCTTAACCCTTGTTCCTCGTGTCCTGAGGGACTCTTTCAGTCCGGCTATGAACAAACCTTCCTGCGAGGATGCTTGCCCCATGACTTACCTTCTCAAATGCGTCACCGATTGAGTATACACGAGTCTGTCTCACGCCGGGTTCAGAATGTGGTGACTCCGGTGAGGGTCTAGCTGCAGACACCTCCTTTCATGGGTGGGCCCGCCCACCCTCCTGGGGGTGACGTTCTCACCTCTCCGGTCTGTCAGGCCCTACGTTGGGCGCCAGTTGTCCTGACCCACAGGACTATCAACGGGGGTCGACGACCTGGAGAAGAGAATGAAGGGGCAAGAGACACAAAGAACGGACAGCAAGACAGGATGTCTGATCAAGCTGACAAATTTTATTTTTTCTCAGGCTCAATTTATATAGGTAGTGACGAAAATATATGTAAAGAGGTGATTGGTCTTCAGTTTGGCACCGGCGGGAATGTGTACAGAGGTGATTGGGCTTCAGGTGGTGCCGGCGGGAACCGAGGACCCGCAAGAGAAGCAGGAAGTTCGCCATCTTGTGGGTGGGGTCCCTTGGGGGGGAGGTTTAAGGGCGGGGTTTTCCCCTGGGGCAGTGGGTGTTCTTGAGAAGCAGGATGTTGGCAGGGTTAGAAGGCCAGTGGAAAGAACAGAGGAGGAAACGTTGCTTAGCAATCTGACTGCAAGATCTATATTGATTTGGCTAGGAGAGCAGCTTTGCCTTACTGCAGAAATGATTGCTGTTGTCTTAAGACTTACATAACTAGTATTGCTTAAAAGTCCATAGGCTCACTCCCAACAGTATATATGCTTGGGGCAGCTGAAATACAAGTGTTATTATTTTTATATGGCATAACTGTGTACATTAGATACTCAAACTTTTTGATATAAAATAAATAATAAGGGAATAATATCCAAATAGATGAAGAACTCAGACAACTCAACACCAGAAACTAAAACAAAAATGGACAATCCAATTAAAAACTAAGGGGGCAAAGGACCAGTAAGTTTTTTCAGAAACATACAGATGACCAACAGGCACATGGAAAGATGTTCAACATGTCTTGTCATCAGAGAAATGCAAATGAAAACCACAGTGAGATATACCACCTCACAATAGTCAGAATGGCTATTAACAAAACACAAGAAAAAGACAAATGTTGGCAAGGATGTGGAGAAAAAGGGATCCTTGTGCACTGCTGGTGGATAGGTATATTGGGGGAGCCACTTGGAAAACAGTATGGAGGTTCTTCAGGAAATTAAAAATAGAAATACTACATGACCAAATAATTCTACCTCTGGGTATTTCTCAATGAAAACAAAAACAGAAATTCAAAATGACATATGCACTCCTCTGTTTCTTGAAGCATTATTTACAATAGCTAAGATATGGAAATAGCCTGAGTGTCCATCGGGAGGTAAATGGAAACAGTGGTTTGGTCTACATAGGGTGGAATATTACTCAGCTATAAAAAAGATGATATCTTGTCATTTGTGACAAAAATGGATGGTTATAAAGGATATGCTACATGTGATAAATCATGCAGAAAGATTAATACTATGTGATCTCACTTACATGTGGAATCTAAAAAACTAAGCAAATGAACAAACAAAACAAATAAACAAAAGTAGATGTATAAATACAGAGAACAAACTGGTGGTTCACAGCGGTGCAGTGGTTGAGGGGAATGGGTGAAATTGATGAAGGGGATAAAGAAGTACCAACTTCCAGTTATAAAATAAATAAGTCACTGGTATGAACAGTACTGAATAGGGAATCTAGTCAATAATATTGTAAGTACTTAGTATGGTGACAGATGGTAACTGTAATTATACTGGTGAGAATTTCATAATGTATATTTGTCAAATCACAATATTGTACACCTGAAACTAAAGCAGCATTTTTGTCAACTATACTTCAATGATTTTTTAAAAGAACCTTCAAGTTCAAACATTACAAATCATAAGTAAATTTTTCAAGGTTAATAGATAAACGGTCAGCATATAACAAAATTATTTTGCTATAATTAGCAAAAACAGGTAAAAAGGAAACTTTAACTCCCAGTTACAGTAGAAAATGTAAAATACACAGAAAAATCTAATAAACGATTTGCATGATTTTATTGCTAGAAACTACAAAAAACTATTGAGTTATTAAAAACATATGCATGTAGCAATATATCATGTCCATTGATTGGAAGATATAAATATTGTGATGAGGTCAGTTCTCCCCTAATTTTCCTATAGATTTTTTGCAATAGCAATCAACATTCCAATTGTCTTTTTTTAAAACTCAAATAGTTATCAAAATTTATGATGTAGATTGCAAAGGATCTTCAATAACAGGGGTATATCTTAGAATAAAGATAAAGGACTTCCAGAAATACATATATAAATTCCTTTAATAAAGTAGATTCTTTAAAAAATTAAGTCATCATGCATGTAAGGAGAGATACCTGAAAATAAATATAAACTCACACATCTAGCTTTGCTTTAAATCAAAACTCTCCTGCCATGTAGTGAGAAAAGGAGAGCTTGTCCAAAGTTGACCTAGTAAATTGAGGTCACCTGTGTAAAACACGTACCTTAGTCATTGAGCTACATCATGTAATCAATTAATTGAGATGTATTATGAATAAAATGTGAAAGTTAAAACCACAACTTTTCTAGAAGAAAAGTGAAATAATCATGACTTGGGATAAGCCAAGTTTTCTTAAAGAGGGTCACAAAATAAGAAACATTAAATGATGTTTAATAGCACTAAATCTAAAAATAAACATTTTCATTTATCAAATATAAGTGAGTTGTTACCACTAGGGGAATTTAAATGGGACAGAGGAACTCTCTGGACTCTGTTTTTGCAACTTTTTGCAATTCTATAGTTTTTTCAAAATAAAAGTTAAAAACATCAAACCTAAGACTGCCTGGAACATCATAGGTTAGGAAGTGGTAGAATAGAAACATTAAGTAGACAGATACTATGAAACATGGTGGTGATGGATATGTTCATTATCTTGAGTATTTTGATGATTTTTCAGATACACACGTTTCAAAACTTATCAGATTTTACACACAGTTTATTATTATCAATGATTCCTATATGAAGTTTTTCTATGTAATTACTAAACATGCCAAGAATTCAAACCAAAACCTGGGGAATGAGTCAACAATAGAAACACACATTTAACAATATTATCCCATTAACAAGAAAGAACATAACACAAGTCCTGTAATTTTTTGCAGATCTAAGAACCTCATCCATTGGCGGCCGGAGGAGGATATTGGTGCAACCAATCTGAAATAGTTAACAAAATTAAATGCATTATATTTTCTTTTTCTAAAAGTTCTGTCTACTGTATGTGCTTGTGTGTGGGGATATGTGTAGGTGGATCTATATGTACATCAACATACACGTACACAGGGGCAGACGTGAAATGTACAACATGGATAATTTTGTTGACAACACTTTACCATTCAAGTCAAGACTTTCAGTGAACTCTAGGCTGTAGCAGTGTTAGTGATAACTGGAGGTATAAACAAACAAATAGCTATCAACAAAGAATAGATCCATGGAATTCGTTACATACTGTTCACTGTAAGGAAGAAAGAAGCAAAAGAAAAATCACAAGAACACCTCACAGACCATTAAATGACTTGAAATATGACCAGTCAATTTATAGCAGAATAACATAACCAAACATATGCACGTAAGATATTACACTTCTGCAGAATACGTTGGTCATGTAGGGCATAAAACAAGCACAGGAGGCTGTGTGCCAAGGCAGATAAGAATAACTGGAGTGGGTCTTATACATGATGGAAAAACAAGAAAAATATAAATGCGATAAAGGCACATATAATGACAGAGAAGACCTAACGGTTAATAATTCTGTGAGTTAAGGATGAGGAACAGGAGTAATTAATTCCTTCCTTAGGGTCAAAGAGAAAAATAATCAGAAAAATTTAAGAAGACAACGCATTATATACATAATACATTATTTAGTTCATTTGAATGTTCAAATTATGCAATAGGACAGTGTTTATAAAAGACTCCATAGTGTCACCCAATTGAGGGAAACCATGGTGGAACTGGAGGAATACTGACAAGCTTGTAGAACATATATCATCAAGTTCCCTATATGATTATGTTTATAAAGATAGTCTGAAAAAGAGAACCAACAAGAGATTTATATACATATTTTAGTTCTGGGAATAGTTATTTATATTTATATACATTTATTTGTATATGTATTTATATAAATATTTATGTACACATTTTGTAATTACATAATGTTTTATATTACTTTACATATATGTGCATGTGGCCTATTTATAAGACAGAAAGAAAGGGTCATTTTAAGGAACAAACTCATGCAGCTGTTGGGACTTGCAAGGCAACATCTGTGGGAAGGCTGGCACTGCAAGAGTGGATACTGCCATTTGGACACAAAAGTGGAAAACTAAGGTAAATTTCGATTATGCAGTCTGGAGCAAATTCCTTTTCCTTGGGAGAAATCTGTCTTTGTTCTAAGGTCTTCAACTGATTGGATGAGGCCCACCACATTCTGGAGGATAATTGTCTGTACTCGGAGTCTATTGATTTAAATGTGAACCATCTAAAAATATCTTCACGACATCTAGACTGAGTTTTGACTAAACAACTGGACATCATAGGCTAGCAAAGAGGATTCAAAAGTTAACTACCAAAATGGGGAGAAAACAAAGTGAATCAAGAATAAAACGTACAAATGTAATACTACACAAACAAAACATCCAGCTCACAGGTGAATACAAATTGTTCTAGACCATTAACAAACAGCCTCCTCTGAATTCTGTTAAACTAATAAATGCTTCAGGGATAATCAGGAAATTGCTTGGCATCGCTTTAGGGAGAGCCTCAGAGGGGGAAAAGAACCCATAAATTGTTCTTCCTCTGCCACGTTACGAAGCACGTGGGGAAACCAAGACAGAGGTTTCATCACAGGTAAGCAGAATACCTCATGTGGTGCTGTGTTATACCAGTGTCCAAACAGTTTTGGTGGCATTTGCAAGATAACACTTTTTATTCTATGCCAAAGCACAGCAAATATAAGGATTTATGATTCACCTCTGTGTTCATTCTATAGTTTATAATTCATGACAGAGTAGGCCTGTTCACCTTTTTCTTGAGATTATTTGTCCAATATTTTCTTAAAATCTAATTCTGTTTGAAATGTCAGTGCTGTATTGCTTACGTGAATTCATGCCCCATAGATATGTCATCATATGAATAATGGAGGTCAAAACTGAGAGGCGACAGAGCCTGACTAAACAGTCAGGAGTAAAAAACAAAAATCACAGCAGAATTATGAAATAGTAGTCACTCAGTTTCTAGTTTGATGTCCTTCCAAATCCTCAGTCATTTAGTGACAGTAGACTCATTGCATTCCTTTGCTCAAAAATATCTTAATAATTCATTATTTAAATCAATGTATAAATGTAAATTATTTCTGAATCTTCATGTGCAAAAACAGGAACTTACCTATATTGAGAAGTGAAAGGCAATTTTTGAAGGTTAGGAGAGATTTAAGTTTTCAGTTTTATGGTGATAAAATAATGTACATGTTTCCAGTGGAATCTGAAAGAAAGCACATATAATTTGATGCTTTATATAGACATTTGAAGATGGTGAGAGGAAGTTTCTATCCTCCTTTATGTCAAGAAGTCAGCACTTACTACTGAAGTGTTATTTCCTTAGCTTTTCATCAAACCAAGATTGGTATTGCTTCTTATTCCATCCCTTTAAGTAGAATTTCCTAACAGCAGACCAACATTTCTGAAATAAGAAGGCAAATACTTGGGTTCAGAGTAGGTATCAGAAACTCACAATCTTATAAACAATGTTTTATATGAGATCAGTGTGGATTTACAATCAGCGTGCTTAAAATGTAATGTTATTATGGATTTTTCTATTTGCTTTCTTGTTATTTCTCATTCATAGACTCCTGACACTGCTATTTTCCCTGTGTTCAGTTTCTTCCTTCCTTCTAAGGAAGCACTGATATTATATTTTTAAACCATTAATTCTTTTAATTTAGCCGACCATCCTCATTCTATTTTGACATACATATAAAAAATTAGCTACTTATTAGGGATATTTCTATACATTTTTATTACATTATACTTACATTTGACTGTGTTATATGCTAGGTAACAATACAGAGGGGTTCTTTTTTGCCTTAATGTAAAGACAAAGTTAAATTAAAATCTCAGAATCTAAATACTTCTACATCCATCTATCTATCTATCATCTGTCTATTCGTGTATCTACCATCTGTACATTTCATCTTGCAGTTTTGTAATATAGTAACTTTAGAACTTTTTCCTTTAAAGTAGGGGATCCAAAGGGAAATTTTATGAAATTTCATTACAAAAAAAACCAATTCAGGTGGCCCCACTTCCTCCCAATTTGCTAAATTTCCTCAAACTATTCTAGACTCCTCCAGTATATACATAGCATGTTGCAGACAACAGAGTATATGTCATTTATAATGAAAATACACCTGGGCAGGAGGAAATATTTTAGTTTTAGGCAAATTTTTATTAAATATGCTATGTGAGGAAGAAATAAATTATCCAAAAGAACAACACATTGATGGTCCAATTTTAGTTGTGGAGTTGGGATATGGTGGGGCAGGGTCTGGGGACAGTTACTTGGATAACACACCACTTGATCTCTTCATAATTGTAACCCTGACCAACAAATTAAGTAACAAAAAAGCATTTGTAGGTACATATGTAAAAATTCATTTCAAACAACATACTCTATCCACTTAAAAAACAAAATGAAAAAAAAAAAAACAATAGCCACAGTGTGAGGGATATTTGGAGGCACCACAAAACACTGAAACATTTAATTCTCATTTATCTTTCCCAGCAGCCCTGCAAAAAAAGAAAGGGTTGATTTTGCAGATATGGAAAAGGAGAGTAAGATGATACATCATTTGCTCATAGTATTCCTTTGTCTATTCCAGAATTGTAGGTATAGCAGTGACTCCATCTACATATGTATATTTCTTAGGATATTTCCCTGTGAATGACAAATAATATCTACTATGATCCGTTTATCACCCAAATGTGTTGCTTCCATTTGTATTACCTATGGTCATAAAGGACTATGTTTTACACTAAATGGTTTTAAATGTTTCCACAGATTATTGGAATTTCTGTTTTAAATATTTTATTATGAAATTAATCGATATTTTATTATGTGATTACAATTTGGTAAATTTAATCGTGTAATTGTCATTATATAAAAGACAAACAGATGGTTTAACATTATCTATACCTACTAAAGAAAGTTCTGCCACATAAAAATTTGTTTCCTATATCTCTTTACTGTATGTGTCCATACCTATACCTGTATCATCTGTCTATCCTAATAAGTGTTTGCCACCTTGGCCCTATTGACATCTGAGGCTGGATACTTGTTGTGGGGGCTGCACTAATATAGTAGGACAATTAGCAGCATCACTGGGCGCTAACAATGATATTCCTAAAGTTCCCTCACTGCAATAGTGACAACCGAAAAGCCCCACAACAGATCAGTGTTTCCTGGGAGACAAATCTTCCCACTGGAAAACCACTGATCTATCCTGTCCCCAACCCTATCGCTTTCACGTTCTCCCCCAACCCTCTCTCTATAGGTACATATGTGAGTGTGAGTGTGTGTTTAATCGTTGTATAGATTTTACTGAAGGCGGTGGGTTTACTCTAAAGTACACTGAATAGGAAATTTAGAATTACCTTATTTATATTAGTTTTGTACACTAAAACCCCTCCAAATGATCCTAAAAGGAAGCTTTTTACTATGCCAATGTCTCTGTCCAGAATAGATTTTTCAGTAGACCTGGATGGAAAACCACAACCTAACAGCTCTGAGTGAATTCATCCTCCTGGGGATCACAGACCACCCTGAGCTGCAGGGCCCCTTATTTGGGCTCTTCCTCACCATCTACACGGTCTCAGTGCTGGGCATCTTGGGCCTGATCATCCTCACCAAGGTGGACCCCAGGCTCCAGACTCCCATGTACTTCTTCCTCAGACACCTGGCTCTCACTGACCTCGGTTATTCAACAGCTGTGGCACCCAAAATGTTGGTAAATTTTCTAGCTAATCAACACACAATCCCCTATAATTGGTGCACCACACAGCTAGCTTTCCTCAATATGTTCATCATTAATGAAATATTCATTCTGTCAGTGATGGCCTATGACCACTAAGTGGCCATCTGCAACCCTCTGCTCTACACGGTCATCATGTCACAAAGAGTGTGCTGGGTGCTCGTGGCAGTCCCCTTCATCTACAGCACATTTGTTTCTCTTCTAGTCACCATAAAGATTTTTATTTCATCCTTCTGTGGCTATGTCATTAATCACTTCTACTGTGACAGTCTCCCCTTGTTAACTTTGCTGTGCTCAAGCACACGTGAAGTTGAATTGATAATACTGATCTTTTCAGCATTTAACTTGGTTTCATCCCTTCTGATAGTCCTCGTGTCCTACACACTGATCCTTTTGGCTGTCCTCAGGATGAACTCCACAGAGGGCAGGCACAAGGCCTTCTCCACCTGTGGGTCCCACCTGACGGTGGTTGTGATATTTTACGCGACTCTGTCCTTCATGTACGTGCAGCCCAAATCCAGTCATTCCTTTGACACTGATAAAATGGCCTCTGTATTTTACACCTTGATAATACCCATGCTGAACCCCATGATCTACAGCTTGAGGAACAAAGAGGTAAAAGGTGCCCTGCATAAGATATGGAAAAATCTATGCGAAATCCCCAAATAAATAGAAATTAGGTTATAGACTACTGTTTTTTGTATATGATAAGCTTTTAGGAAGCATGAAAGTATAAAATGCTTGGTAACTACGATTATCATGGTGAGCATTTACTAATGTATATAATTGTCAATAATTACTGTTGCACTTGTGAAAGCAATACTATGTATCAACTGTATTTCAATAAATTAATAAAAGAAATAAACAGTACAGGAGACTAGAAACATTTTTTGTTTGTTTGTTTTCAACTTACAGATGATCAGGTAATGACCATCTTTCTGATATGAACTTTGATTTGTCATTAAGTTTCAAGGAAAGAGACTGATGTCCAGAGCAGTGTTCTCACATTGTGAAATATTACCTTTAAAATTTAAGGGAGTCCTTTTTAAAGGATATCCCAGTAGATAACTTTTTCTTGTGTCTTTTAATATAATACTTTTTGTGTCTCACGCATCTTTAAAATCCATCATACTGCCATTCTGACATATAGGAGATGGACATTAATGTCCTTGCGCTGAGTATTTATAAAGCAGTGAATAATACACCAAAATATCTGTCTTAAGAACACTTTAACACTACCTTCCTTGTGGTGTGCAGCATCACAGATTTCGTTACATTATGATATGTGAACATGTATATATGCTTGGGGCAGCTGAAATACAAGTGTTATTATTTTTATGTGGCATAACTGTGTACATCAGATACCCAAACTTTTTTATATAAATAATAAGGGAATAATGTTCAAACAGATGAAGAACTCAGACAACTCAACACCAGAAACAAAAACAAAAACAGACAATCCAGTTAAAAACTCAGGGGGGAAAGGACGAGTAAGATTTTTCAGAAACATACAGATGATCAACAGGCATATGGAAAGATGCTCAACATCACTAGTCATCAGAGAAATGCAAATGAAAACCACAGTGAGATATACCAACTCACACAGTAGTCAGAATGGCTATTAACAAAACACAAGAGAAAAGGCAAATTTTGGCAAGGATGTGGAGAAAAAGGGATAAGTAAATTGGGGGAGCCACTTGGAAAACAGTATGGAGGTTCTACAGGAAATTAAAAATAGAAATACTATATGACCAAATAATTCTACCTCTGGGTATTCTCAATGAAAACAAAAACACAAATTCAAAATGACATATGCAAAATGACATATGCACTCCTCTGTTTATTGAAGCATTATTTACAATAGCTAAGATATGGAAATAGCCTGAGTGTCCATCAGTAGGTAAATGGAAATGATGGTTTGGTCTACAGAGTGGAATATTACTCAGCCATAAAAAGATGACATCTTGTCATTTGTGGTATAAATGGATGGTTATAAAGGATATGCTACATGTGATAAATCATGCAGGAAGATTTATACCGTGTGCTCACTTACATGTGAAATCTAAAAAAGTTAAACAAATGAACAAACAAAATACAAAAAACAAAAGTAGACTTATAATTAGAGAGAACAGACTGGTGGTTGACAGCGGGGCAGTGGTTGAGGGGAATGGGTGAAATGGATGAAGGAGATAAAGAAGTACCAACATCCAGTTATAAAATAAATAAGTCACAGGTTTGAACAGTACTGAATAGGGAATCTAGTCAATAATATTGCAAGTACTTAGTATGGTGACTGTAATTATACTGTTGAAAATTTCATGATGTATATTTGTCAAATCACAATATTGTACACCTGTAACTAAAGCAGCATTTTTGTCAACTATACTTCAATGATATTTTTAAAAGAAACTTCAACTCAAACATTACAAATCATAGGTAAAATTTTCAAGGTTAGTAGATAGAAGGTCAGCATATAAAAAACAAATTATTTTGCTATAATTAGCAAAAACAGGTAAAATGAAACTTTAACTCTGAATTACAGTAGAAAAAGTATAATACACAGGTAAAAAACTAATAAATGATTTGCATGATTTTATTGCTAGAAACTACCAAAAAATTATTGAGTTATTAAAAACGTATGCACATAGCAATATATCATGTCCATTGATTGGAAGATATAAATATTGTGATGAGGTCAGTTTTCCCCAAATTTTCCTATAGATTTTTTGCAATAGCAATCAAAATTCCAATTGTCTTTTTTTAAAACTCAAATAGTTATCAAAATTTATGATGTAGACTTGCAAAAGATCTATAATAACAGGGGTATATCTTAGAAGAAAGATAAAGGACTTCCAGAAATATATATATCAATTCCTTTAATAAAGTAGATTATTTAAAAAATTATGTCATCATGCACTTAAGGAGAGATACCTGAAAAATAAATATAAAGTCCAAAAATAGACTCACACATGTAGCTTTGATTTAAAACAAAACTCTCCTGCAATGCAGTGAGAAAAGGAGAGCTTGTCCCAAGTTGACCTAGTTAATTCAGGTCTCCTATGCAAAACACGTACCTTAGTCATTGAGCAACATCATGTAATCAATTAATTGAGATGTATTATGAATATAAATGTGAAAGTTAAAACCACAACTTTTCTAGAAGAAAAGTGAAATAATCATTACTTGGGATTAGCCAAGTTTTCTTAAAAAGGGTCACAAAATAACAAACATTAAATGATGTTTAATAACACTAAATCCAAAAATAAACATTTGCATTTATCAAATATAAGTGTGCTGTTACCACTAGGGGAATCTAAATGGGACACAGGAACTCTCTGGACTCTGTTTTGCAACTTTTTGTAATTCTGTAGTTTTTTAAAAATAAAAGTTAAAAACATCAAACCTAAGACTGCCTGGGTCATCATAGGTTAGGAAGTGGTAGAATGGAAATATTAAGTAGACAGGCACTATGAAACATGGTGGTGATGGATAAGTTCATTATCGTGAGTATTTTGATGATTTTTCAGATACATACATTTCAAAACTTACCAGATTTTACACACAGTTTCTTATTATCAATGATTCCTACATGATGTTTTTCTACGTAATTACTGAACATGCCAAGAATTCAAACCAAAACCTGGGGGATAAGTCAACAATAGAATCACACATTTTACAATATTATCCCATTAACAAGAAAGAATACAACACAAGTGCTGTAACTTTTTGCCGATCTGGGAACCTCATCCATTGGCGGCTGGAGGAGGATATTGCTGCAACTTATCTGAAATAGTTAACAAAATTAAATGTATTATATTTTCTTTTACTAAAAGGTCTGTCTACTGTATGTGCTTGTGTGTGGTATACATGTAGGTGGATCTATATGTACATCAACACACACGTACACAGGGGCAGACGTGAAATGTACATCATGGGTAATTTTGTTGACAATACTTGATCATTCAAGTCAAGGCTTTTCAGTGAACTCTAGGTTGTAGCACTGTTAGTGATAACTGGAGGTATAAACAAACAAATAGCTATCAACAAAGAATAGATCCATGGAATTCGTTATACACTGTTCACTGTAAGGAAGAAAGAAGCAAAAAAAAATCACAAGAACCCCTCACAGATCATTAAATGACTTAAAATATGACCACTCAATTTATAGCAGAATAACATAACCAAACATAAGTACATAAGATTTTACATTTCTGCAGAATACATTGGTCATGCAGTGCATAAAACAAGCAAAGGAAGCTGTGTGCCAATGCAGATAAGAATAACTGGAGTGGGTCTTATACATGATGGAATAACAAGAAAAATATAAATGCAATAAAGGCAAATATAATGACAGAGAAGAACTAACGGATAAAAATTCTGTGAGTTAAGGATGAGCAACAGGAGTAAATAATTCCTTCCTTAGGGTCAAAGAGAAAAATAATCAAAAAAATTTAAGAAGACAACACATTATATACGTAATACATTATTTAGTTCATTTGTATGTTTAAATAATGCAATGGGACAGTGTTTATAGAAGACTCCATTGTGTCACCCAATTGAGGGAAACCATGGTAGAGCTGGAGGAATACTGACAAGCTTGTTGCACATATATTAATCAAATTGCTATATGATTATGTTAATAAATATAATCTAAAGAAAGAGAACCAATAAGAGATTTACATATATATTTTAGTTCCAGTAATAGTTATTTATATTTATATACATTTATTTGTATATGTATTAATATAAATATTTATGTACACATTTTGTAATTATATAATGTCTCATATTATTTTACGTATATGTGCATGTGGCCTATATATAAGACAGAGAAAAAGGGTTATTTTAAGGAACAAACTCATGCAGCTGTTGGGACTGGCAAGGCAACATCTGTGGGAAGGCTGGCACTGCAAGAGTGGGTACTGCTGTTGGGACACAAAAGTGGAAAACTAAGGTAAATTTCGATTATGCAGTCTGGAGCAAATTCCTTTTCTTTGGGAGAAATCTGTCTTTGCTCTAAGGTCTTCAACTGATTGGAAGAGGCCCACCACATTCCAGAGGATAATTGTCTGTACTCGGAGTCTATTGATTTAAAAGAAAACCATCTAAAAATATCTTCATGACATCTAGACGGAGATTTGACTAAACAACTGGACATCATAGGCTAGCAAAGCGGATTCAAAAATTAACTACCAAAATGGGAAGAAAACAAAGTGAATCAAGAATAAACATACAAATGTAATGCTACACAAACAAAACATCCAGCTCACAGGTGAATACAAATTGTTCTAGACCATTAATAAACAGCCTCCTCTGAATTCTATTACACTAATAAATGCGTCAGTGATAATCAAGAAATTGCTTGGCATCGCTTTAGGGAGAGTCTCAGAGGGGGAAAAGAACCCATAAATTGTTCTTCCTCTGCCACGTTATGAAGCACGTGGGGGAACCAAGACAGAGGTTTCATCACAGGTAAGCAGAATACCTCATGTGGTGCTGTGTTATACCAGTGTCCAAACAGTTTTGGTGGCATTTGCAAGATAACACTTTTTATTCTATGCCAAAGCACAGCAAATATAAGGATTTATGATTCACCTCTGTGTTCATTCTATAGTTTATAATTCATGACAGAGTAGATCTGTTCTCCTTTTTCTTGAGATTATTTGCCCAATATTTTCTGAAAATCTAATACTGTTTGAAATGTCAGTGCCATATTGCTTACGTGAATTCATGTCCCATAAATATGTCATCATATGAATGATGGAAGTCAAAACTGAGAGGCGACACAGCCTGACTAAACAGTCAGGAGTACAAAACAAAAATCACGGCAGAATTATGAAATAGTGATCACTCAGTTTCTAGTTTGATGTCCTTGCAAATCCTCAGTCATTTAGTGACAGTAGACTCATTGCATTCCTTTGCTCAAAAATATCTTAATAATTCATTATTTAAATCAATGTATAAATGTAAATTATTTCTGAATATTGATGTGCAAAAAGAGGAACTTACCTACATTGACAAGTGAAAGGCAATTTTTGAAGGTTAGGTGAGATTTAAGTTCTCAGTTTAATGGTGATGGTATAATGTACATGCTTCCAGTGGAATCTGACAGAAAGCGCATCTAATTTGATTCTTTATATAGACATTTAAAGCTGGTGAGAAGAAGTTTCTAGCCCCCTTTACATGAAGAAGTCAGCACTTACCACTGAAGTGTTATTTCCTTAGCTTTTCATCAAACCAAGATTGGTATTGCTTCTTATTCCATCCCTTTAAGTAGAATTTCCTAACAGCAGACCAACATTTCTGAAATAAGAAGGCAAATACTTGGGTTCAGAGTAGGTATCAGAAACTCACAATCTTATAAACAATGTTTCATGTGAGATCAGTGTGGATTTACTATAAACATGCTTAAAATGATGTATTTTTCTATTTGCTTTCTTGTTATTTCTCATTCATAGACTCCTGACACTGCTATTTTCCCTGTGTTCAGTTTCTTCCTTCCTTCTAAGGAAGCACTGATATTATATTTTTAAACCATTAATTCTTTTAATTTAGCCGACCATCCTCATTCTATTTTGACATACATATAAAAAATTAGCTACTTATTAGGGATATTTCTATACATTTTTATTACATTATACTTACATTTGACTGTGTTATATGCTAGGTAACAATATAGAGGGGTTCTTTTTTGCCTTAATGTAAAGACAAAGTTAAATTAAAATCTCAGAATCTAAATACTTCTACATCCATCTATCTATCATCTGTCTATCTATTCATTTATCTACCATCTGTACATTTCATCTTGCAGTTGTGTAATATTACTATACATATTTTTTATATATATAAAAAACTTTAGAATTTTTCCTTTATTGTAGAGGATCCAAAGGGAATTTTTATGAAATATCATTACAAAAAAAACAATTCAGGTGGCCCCACTTCTACCCAATTTGCTGAATTTCCTCAAACTATTCTAGACTCCTCCAATATATACTTGGCGTGTTGCAAACAACAGAGTATATGTCAGTTATAATGAAAATACACCTGGGCAGGAGGAAATATTTTGGTTTAAGGCAAATTTTTATTAAATATTTTATGTGAGGAAGAAATAAATTATCCAAAAGAACAACACATTGATGGTCCAATTTTAGTTGTGGAGTTGGGATATGGTGGGGCAGGGTCTGGGGACAGTTACTTGGATAACACACCACTTGATCTCTTCATAATTGTAACCCTGACCAACAAATTAAGTAACAAAAAAGCATTTGTAGGTACATATGTAAAAATTCATTTCAAACAACATACTCTATCCACTTAAAAAACAAAATGAAAAAAAAAAAAACAATAGCCACAGTGTGAGGGATATTTGGAGGCACCACAAAACACTGAAACATTTAATTCTCATTTATCTTTCCCAGCAGCCCTGCAAAAAAAGAAAGGGTTGATTTTGCAGATATGGAAAAGGAGAGTAAGATGATACATCATTTGCTCATAGTATTCCTTTGTCTATTCCAGAATTGTAGGTATAGCAGTGACTCCATCTACATATGTATATTTCCTAGGATATTTCCCTGTGAATGACAAATAATCTCTATTATGATCTGTTTATCACCCAAATGTGTTGCTTCCATTTGTATTACCTATGGTCATAAAGGACTATGTTTTACACTAAATGGTTTTAAATGTTTCCACAGATTATTGGAATTTCTGTTTTAAATATTTTATTATGAAATTAATCGATATTTTATTATGTGATTGCAATTTGGTAAATTTAATCGTGTAATTGTCATTATATAAAAGACAAACAGATGGTTTAACATTATCTATACCTACTAACGAAAGTTCTGCCACATAAAAATTTGTTTCCTATATCTCTTTACTGTATGTGTCCATACCTATACCTGTATCATCTGTCTATCCTAATAAGTGTTTGCCACCTTGGCCCTATTGACATCTGAGAATGGATACTTCCTTGTTGTGGGGGCTGCACTAATATAGTAGGACAATTAGCAGCATCACTGGGCGCTAACAATGATATTCCTAAAGTTCCCTCACTGCAATAGTGACAACCGAAAAGCCCCACAACAGATCAGTGTTTCCTGGGAGACAAGTCTTCCCACTGGAAAACCACTGATCTATCCTGTCCCCAACCCTATCGCTTTCACGTTCTCCCCCAATCCTCTCTCTAAAGGTACATATGTGAGTGTGAGTGTATGTTTGATTGTTGTATAGATTTTACTGAAGGAGGGAGGTTTACTCTAAAGTACACTGAAATGGAAATTTAGAATTACCTTATTTATATAAGTTTTGTACAATAAAACCCTTCCAGATGATCTTAAAAGGAAGCTTTTTACTATGCCAATGTCTCTATCCAGAAAAGATTTTCCAGTACATCTGGATGGAAAACCACAATCTAACAGTTCTGAGTGAATTCATCCTCCTGGGGATCACAGACCGCCCTCAGCTGCAGGTCCCCTTATTTGGGCTCTTCCTTATCATCTACGCGATCTCAGTGCTGGGCAACTTGGGCCTGATCATCCTCACCAAGGTGGACCCCAGGCTCCAGACTCCCATGTACTTCTTCCTCAGACATCTGGCTCTCACTGACCTCGGTTATTCAACAGCTGTGGCACCCAAAATGTTGGTAAATTTTCTAGCTAATCAACACACAATCCCCTATAATTGGTGCACCACACAGCTAGCTTTCCTCAATATGTTCATCATTAATGAACTATTCATTTTGTCGGTGATGGCCTATGACCGCTATGTGGCCATCTGCAACCCTCTGCTCTACACGGTCATCATGTCACAAAGAGTGTGCTGGGTGCTCGTGGCAGTCCCCTTCATCTACAGCACATTTGTTTCTCTTCTAGTCACCATAAAGATTTTTATTTCATCCTTCTGTGGCTATGTCATTAATCACTTCTACTGTGACTATCTCCCCTTGTTAACTTTGCTGTGCTCAAGCACACGTGAAGTTGAATTGATAATACTGATCTTTTCAGCATTTAACTTGGTTTCATCCCTTCTGATAGTCCTCGTGTCCTACACACTGATCCTTTTGGCTGTCCTCAGGATGAACTCCGCAGAGGGCAGGCACAAGGCCTTCTCCACCTGTGGGTCCCACCTGATGGTGGTAGTGGTATTTTACGCGACTCTGTCCTTCATGTACGTGCAACCCAAATCCAGTCATTCCTTTGACACTGATAAAACGGCCTTTGTATTTTACACCTTGGTAATACCCATGCTGAACCCCATGATCTACAGCTTGAGGAACAAAGAAGTAAAAGGTGCCGTGCATAAGATATGGAAAAATCTGTGCAAATTCTCAAATAAATAGAAATTATTTTATAGACTACTGTTTTTTATATATGATAAACTTTTAGGAAGCATGAATGTATAAAATGCTTGGTAACTACAATTATCATGGTGAGCATTTACTAATGTATATACTTGTCAATAATTACTGTTGTACATCTTTAAACAATAATATATATCAACTGTATTTCAATAAATTAAAAAAGAAATAAACAGTACAGAAGACTAGAAACATCTTTTTTTTGTTTGTTTTCAACTTATAGATGTTTAGGTAATAACCATCCTTCTGATATGAACTTTGATTTGTCGTTAAGTTTCAAGGAAAGAGACTGATGTCCAGAGCACTGTACTCACACTGCAAAATATTACCTTTAAAATATAAGGGAGTCCTTTTTATAGGATATCCCAGTAGATAATTTTTTCTTGTGTCTCTTAATAAAATACTTTTTTGTGTCTTACACATCTTCAAAATCCATCATACTGCCATTCTGACATATAGGAGATGGACATTAATGTCCTTGTGCTGAGTATTTATAAAGCAGTGAATAATACACCAAAATATCTGTCTTAAGAACACTTTAAATCTACCTTCCTTGTGGTGGGCAGCATCACAGATTTCTATTCCATCATGATATGTGAACATGTATATATGCTTGGGGCAGCTGAAATACAAGTGTTATTATTTTTATGTGGCATAACTGTGTACATTAGATACCCAAACTTTTTGATATAAATAATAAGGGAATAATATCCAAATAGATGAAGAACTCAGACAACTCAACACCAGAATCAAAAACAAAAACAGACAATTCAATTAAAAACTAAGAGGGGAAAGGACCAGTAAGTTGTTTCAGAAACATACAGATGACCAACAGGCGCATGGAAAGATGCTCAACATCACTAGTCATCAGAGAAATGCAAATGAAAACCACAGTGAGATACTCCACCTCACACTAGTCAGAATGGCTATTATCAAAACACAAGAAAAAAGCAAATGTTGGCAAGGTGGATAAGTAAATTGGGGGAGCCACTTGGAAAACAGTATGGAGTTTCTTCAGGAAATTAAAAACAAACATACTACATGACCAAATAATTCTACATCTGGGTATTTTCTCAATGAAAACAAAAACACGAATTCAAAATGATATATGCACTCCTCTGTTTATTGGAGCATTATTTACAATAGCTAACATATGGAAATAGCCTGAGTGTCCATCAGTAGGTAAATGGAAATGATGGTTTGGTCTACAGAGTGGAATATTACACAGCCATAAAAAGATGACATCTTGTCATTTCTGACAAAAATGGATGGTCATAAAGGATATGCTACATGTGATAAATCATGCAGAAAGATTAATACCATGTGATCTCACTTACATGTGGAATCTAAAAAACTAAACAAATGAACAAACAAAACAAAGAAACAAAAGTAGACTTATAAATACAGAGAACAAACCAGTGATTGACAGCGGGGCAGTGGTTGAGGGGAATGGGTGAAATGGATGAAGGGGATAAAGAAGTACCAACATACTGTTATAAAATAAATAAGTCACTGGTATGAACAGTACTGCATAGGGAATCTAGTGAAAAATATTGCAAGTACTTAGTATGGTGACAGATGGTGACTGTAGTTATACTGGTGAGAAATCATAATGTATATTTGTCAAATCACAATATTGTACACCTGTAACTAAAGCAGCATTTTTGTCAACTATACTTCAAGGATTTTTTAAAAGAACCTTCAAGGGGAGGCGGAGCCAACATGGCGGCATGAGTAGGACAGTGGGAATCTCCTCCCAAAAACATATATACTTTTGAAAATAAAACAAACACAACTATCCCTAAAAGAGAGACCAGAAGACGCAGGACAGTGGCCAGACTGCAGCTACACCAGCGAGAACCCAGCGACTGGTGAAAGGGGTGAGATACAAGCCCCGGCCCGGCGGGACCCGAGCGCCCCTCCCCCCAGCTCCCGGCGGGAGAAGAGCAGGCAGAGCGGGAGGGAGACGGAGCCCAGGACTGCCGAGCACCCAGCCCCAGCCATCCGGGCCAGAGCACAGACACAGTACGTGCCCAGGGGACCCTGGATACTGGGGGAACAGGGAGTAAGACCTCTGAGCGGGTGCCGAAGCTGATGCCCCTGAGAGAAAGAAAAGCGGGGGCTTTTTGAAAGTCTTAAAGGGACAGGGACTTAACAGCTTGACGGAAACAACCCAGGTCACAATACAGCAGCTGGAAATTACAGGGAAAACCGGGTGCACTAAACCCCGGGCAACAGCTCTGAGACCCCTCATGGAGGCAAACAGTCAAGCAGCCCCCGCATCCACTACCCCACCGGGCGCTGCGAAAGCAGAGAAGCAGCCTGAGACAAATTCCGCCCACAGAAAGGGAAATTTCTCCCTCCCGGCCAGGCAAGACACAAAGACCCAGTCTACACGCAATTACCCAACAGAAGCCACTAGGGGTCGCAGTTGTCCCAGTAAAGAAAGGCCACTAGCAAGTGAAAATTTTGGCCCTCCCAGCTGACAGTCAGTAGCACCTGTCAATATGAAAAGGCAAAAAAATATGATCCAGACAAGACTAACCCAGACAGCTTCGGCATCTGCTACATCTTCCCCTGAGAAGGAATCTGGGGAGATAGATTTAGCCAGTCTTCCTGAAAAAGAATTCAAAACAAAAGTCATAACCATGCTGATGGACTTGCAGAGAAATATGCAAGAACTAAGGAAGGAGAATTCAGAAATAAAACAAGCTCTGGAAGGACTTCAAAACAGAATGGACGAGATGCAAGAGACCATTAATGGACTAGAAAACAGAGAACAGGAACGCAGAGAAGCTGATGCAGAGAGAGATAAAAGGATCTCCAGGAATGAAAGAATTTTAAGAGAGCTGAGTGATCAAACGAAAAGGAACAATATAAGAATCATAGGTATTCCAGAAGAAGTAGAGAGAGAAGAGGGGATAGAAAATGTCTTTGAAGAAATAATTGCTGAAAATTTCCCCAAACTAGGGGAAGAAATAGCCTCTCAGACCACAGAGGTACACAGAACTCCCATGACAAGGGATCCAAGGAGGGCAACACCAAGACACATAATAATTAAAATGGCAAAGATCAAAGACAAGGACAAAGTAATACAGGCAGCCAGAGAGAAAAAAAAGGTTACCTACAAAGGAAAACCCATCAGGCTATCATCAGACTTCTCAACAGAAACCCTACAGGCCAGAAGAGAATGGCCTGATATACTTAATGCAATGAAACAGAAGGGCCTCGAACCAAGACTACTGGATCCAGCACGAATATCATTTAAATATGAAGGAGGGATTAAACAATTCCCAGACAAGCAAAAGTTGAGGGTATTTGCCTCCCACAACCCACCTCTACAGGGCATCCTACAGGGACTGCTCTAGATGGGAGCACTCCTAAAAAGAGAACACAACAAAACACCCAACATATGAAGAAGGGAGGAGGAGGAATAAGAAGGGAGAGAAATAAAGAATCATCAGACTGTGTTTATAATAGCTCAACAAGCGAGTTAAGTTAGACAGTAAGATAGTAAAGAAGCTAACCCTAAACCTTTGGTAACCACAAACTTAAAGCCTGCAATGGCAATAAATTCATACCTTTCAATAATCACCCTAAATGTAAATGGACTGAATGCACCAATCAAAAGACACAGAGTAATAGAATGGATACAAAAGCAAGATCCATCCATATGCTGCTTACAAGAGACTCACCTCAAACCCAAAGACGTGCACAGACTTAAAGTCAAGGGATGGAAAAAGATATTTCAAGCAAACAACAGAGAGAAGAAAGCAGGTGTTGCAATTCTGGTATCAGACAAAACAGACTTCAAAATAAAGAAAGTAACAAAAGACAGAAGGACATTACATAATGATAAAGGGCTCAGTCCATCAAGAGGATATAACCATTATAAATATATATGCACCCAATACAGGAGCACCAACATACCTGAAACAAATATTAACAGAAATAAAGGAGGAAATAGAATGCAATGCATTCATTCTAGGAGACTTCAACACACCACTCACTCCAAAGGACAGATCCACCAGACAGAAAATAAGTAAGGACACAGAGGCACTGAACAACACACTAGAACAGATGGACCTAATAGACATCTACAAAACTCTACATCCAAAAGCAACAGGATACACGTTCTTCTCAAGTGCACATGGAACATTCTCCAGAATAGACCACATACTAGGACACAAAAAGAGCCTCAGTAAATTCCAAAAGATTGAAATCCTACCAACCAACTTTTCAGACCACAAAGGCATTAAACTAGAAATAAACTGTTCAAAGAAAGCAAAAAGGCTCACAAACACATGGAGGCTAAACAACACGCTCCTAAATAATCAATGGATCAATGACCAAATCAAAATGGAGATCCAGCAATATATGGAAACAAATGACAACAACAACACTAAGCCCCAACTTCTGTGGGACGCAGCAAAAGCAGTCTTAAGAGGAAAGTATATAGCACTCCAAGCATATTTAAAAAAGGAAGAGCAATCCCAAATGAACGGTCTAATGTCACAACTATCGAAATTGGAAAAAGAAGAACAAATGAGGCCTAAGGTCAGCAGAAGGAGGGACATAATAAAGATCAGAGAAGAAATAAATAAAATTGAGAAGAATAAAACAATAGCAAAAATCAATGAAACCAAGAGCTAGTTCTTCGAGAAAATAAACAAAATAGATAAGCCTCTAGCCAGACTTATTAAGAGGAAAAGAGAGTCAACACAAATCAACAGTATCAGAAATGAGAAAGGAAAAATCACGACGGACCCCGCAGAAATACAAAGAAACTACTATGAAAACCAATATGCTAACAAGCTGGGAAACCTAGGAGAAATGGACAACTTCCTAGAAAAATACAACCTTCCAAGACTGACCCAAAAAGAAACAGAAAATCTAAACAGACCAATTACCAGCAACGAAATTGAAGCGATAATTTAAAAACTACCAAAGAACAAAACCCCCGGGCCAGATGGATTTACCTCGGAATTTTATCAGACATACAGGGAAGACATAATACCCATTCTCCTTAAAGTTTTCCAAGAAATAGAAGAGGAGGGGATACTCCCAAACTCATTCTATGAAGCTAACATCACCCTAATACCAAAACCAGGCAAAGACACCACCAAAAAAGAAAACTACAGACCAATATCCCTGATGAACGTAGACGCAAAAATACTCAACTAAATTTTAGCAAACCGAATTCAAAAATACATCAAAACCATCATACACCATGACCAAGTGGGATTCATCCCAGGGATGCAAGGATGGCACAACATTCAAAAGTCCATCAATATCATCCACCACATCAACAAAAAGAAAGACAAAAACCACATGATCATCTCCATAGATGCTGAAAAAGCATTTGACAAAGTTCAACATCCATTCATGATAAAAACTCTCAGAAAAATGGGAATAGAGGGCAAGTACCTCAACATAATAAAGGCCATCTATGAAAAACCCACAGCCAACATTATATTGAATAGCGAGAAGCTGAAAGCATTTCCGCTGAGATCGGGAACTAGACAGGGATGCCCACTCTCCCCACTGTTATTTAACATAGTACTGGAGGTCCTAGCCACGGCAATCAGACAAAACAAAAAAATACAAGGAATCCAGATTGGCAAAGAAGAAGTCAAACTGTCACTATTTGCAGATGACATGATACTGTACATAAAAAACCCTAAAGACTCCACCCCAGAAATACTAGAACTGATATCGGAATACAGCAAAGTTGCAGGATACAAAATCAACACACAGAAATCTGTGGCTTTCCTATATACCAACAATGAACCAACAGAAAGAGAAATCAGGAAAACAACTCCATTCACAATTGCATCAAAAAAAATAAAATACCTAGGAATAAACCTAACCAAAGAAGTGAAAGACTTATATTCTGAAAACTACAAGTCACTCTTAAAAGAAATTAAAGGGGACACTAACAGATGGAAACGCATCCCATGCTCATGGCTAGGAAGAATTAATATCGTCAAAATGGCCATCCTGCCCAAGGTAATATACAGATTTGATGCAATCCCTATGAAACTACCAGCAACATTCTTCAATGAACGGGAACAAATAATTCAAAAATTCATATGGAACCACCAAAGACCCCGAATAGCCAAAGCAATCCTGAGAAAGAAGAATAAAGTAGGGGGGATCTCACTCCCGAACTTCAAGCTTTATTATAAAGCCATAGTTATCAAGACAATTTGGTACTGGCACAAGAACAGAGCCACAGACCAATGGAACAGACTAGACAATCCAGACATTAACCCAGACATATATGGCCAATTAATATTTGATAAAGGAGCCATGGACATACAATGGCGAAATGACAGTCTCTTCAACAGATGGTGCTGGCAAAACTGGAGAGCTACATGTAGGAGAATGAAACTGGAACATTGTCTAACCCCATATACAAAAGTAAACTCAAAATGGATCAAAGACCTGAATGTAAGTCACGAAACCATTAAACTCTTGGAAGAAAACATAGGCACGAACCTCTTAGACATAAACATGAGTGACCTCTTCTTGAACATATCTCCCCGGGCAAGGAAAACAACAGCAAAAATGAACAAGTGGGACTATATTAAGCTGAAAAGCTTCTGTACAGCAAAAGAAACCATCAATAGAACAAAAAGGAACCCTACAGTATGGGAGAATATCTTTGAAAATGACACATCCGATAAAGGTTTGACATCCAGAATATATAAAGAGCTCACACGCCTCAACAAACAAAAAACAAATAACCCAATTAAAAAATGGGCAAAGGAACTGAACAGACGGTTCTCCAAAAAAGAAATACAGATGGCCAACAGACACATGAAAAGATGCTCCACATCGCTAATTATCAGAGAAATGCAAATTAAAACTACAATGAGGTATCACCTCACACCAGTAAGGATGGCTGCCATCCAAAAGACAAACAACAACAAATGATGGCGAGGCTGTGGAGAAAGGGGAACCCTCCTACACTGCTGGTGGGAATGTAAACTTGTTCAACCATTGTGGAAAGCAGTATGGAGGTACATCAAAATGCTCAAAACAGACATACCATTTGACCCAGGAATTGCACTCCTAGGAATTTACCCTAAGAATGCAGCAATCAAGTATGAGAAAGACCAGTGTACCCCTATGTTTATCGCAGCACTATTTACAATAGCCAAGAATTGGCAGCAACCTAAATGTCCATCGATAGATGAATGGATAAAGAAGATGTGGTACATATACACAATGGAATACTACTCAGCCATAAGAAAAGGGCAAATCCAACCATTTGCAGCAACATGGGTGGAGCTGGAGGGTATTATGCTCAGTGATACAAGCCAAGCAGAGAAAGAGAAATAAGAAATACCAAATGATTTCACTCATCTGTGGAATATAAGAACAAAGGAAAAACTGAAGGAACAAAACAGCAACAGCATCACAGAACTCAAGAATGGACTAACAGGTACCAAAGGGAAAGGGACTGGGGAGGATGGGTGGGTAGGGAGGGATAAGGGGGGGCAGAAAAAGAGGGGTATTAAGATTAGCATCCATAGCGGGGTGGGAGAAAGGGGAGGGCTGTATAACACAGAGAAGACAAGTAGTGATTCTACAACAGTTTGCTACGCTGATGGACAGTGACTGTAAAGGAGTATATAGGGGGGACCTGGTATAGGGGAGAGCCTAGTAAACAAAGTATTGGTCATGTAAGTGTAGATTAATGATTAAAAAAAAAAAAAAAAGCAGTTCCTATGTGGTGACCTCTAATGAGTTCTACACTATGATATAAAGGGCATATAAAAGTGTAGGCAAAGGGTCTGTTTGTGTTTATACAGAGGATCAAAGCCTAATTTGGCTACCCCGAAAATGAACTAAGATACGATATGAAAAAGAACTTCCAACATCAGCACTCTCGGGAAGACTCATGACAGAAGATGTTCAGCAAAAAAAAAAAAAAACTCCAACAAAAATCCACGCACTGTCACAGGTGTAGATGCACTCATCCCACCAGTTCCTGGACTTGCCATGGGAATGATGAAGGAGATATCTAAGCTGGCCTGTGCATACAGTAAAACAAAAATTGGACTGGATCTATACTGTTGGAACTCAACCAAGAATTAGGAGAAGTGCAAATTGTAGTACTCCAAAATCTTACAACCACAGACTATTTATCGTTAAAAGAACATATGGAATATGAACAGTCCCCAGGAATGGGTTGTTCTAGTTTATCTGAATTCTCTCAGACTGTTTAAGTTCAGTCGGACAATATCCACCATATCATAGATAAGTTTTCACAAATGCCTAAGGTGCCTAACTGGTTTTCTTGGTTTCACTGGAGATGGCTGGTAATTACAGGTATGCTTTGGTTAGGTAACTATATTCCTATTATGTTAATGTGTGTGCACAATTTAATTAGTAGTTTAAAACCTATCCATGCTGAAGTTACTCTACAAGAAGATATGTCAAAGAAATAATCAATCTTCCCAGGTTTTCTTCTGCCTGCTACTTCTATAGCTTTTCTTCTTCCTACCTAATCACAACCTTTAAATAGAACTCGTGCCACATGTCGAATTTACCGAGTATCATAATTCTTCCAAGTGGTAAAGACACCTCAAGACAAATGCTGGGCATAGAAGCCACAGGGCATAAATATGCAAAGAAGTAAAAAGCTAACCTTTTCAAACAATAAGGCTTCTCTCTCACTTACCAACTTAACATTTCCCTGTATGGCCCCGGAAGATGACTGTTAGCCAGAGACGGATAAGATTCCTCAAGGGAGGAACAACCTAAGACAGGCACAGTCGCAGGGGGCCATGTGGTGAGAAAATGGGGAGCAGCAGAGGTGAGGCTTAGAACCTCCCCCCTCATGTTCTGAGAGAAATCTTCTGCATACATGGATGTTTATTGCCCTCATCTAGCTCGGATTAACACATAGTCTACAGGCACACACCTGATCATCTACATTTGCTCTCTTACAACACTAAACTCTGTTTTCTACCTTTATCTCATATCTACCTACTTCAGCATTTTATTAAAAATAATAATAATAGAGAAATGTGGTATCCACATATAAATCAAGTTTAAAAATCAAATGAATATTCATATTTGAACTGACTGTGTATAGTTCATAATGCATGAACAAAACCGAAAGCTTCTGTGATGACTGCCCTTGCACTGTTCACCATGTAACTTATTCACTATGTAAGAATTTGTGCTCCATGTAAGAATTTTTTCTTTATGCCTCAGAAGATTGGAGACTGATGAAAATTAGGCTTGGGGTGGATTAATGATTGTGCATTGAGTATTGACCCCCCTATACAGAAATTTATTGTGGTTAACAACTATTTGAACAATAAATATGAGAGATGCCCTCACAAAATATATATATACATATATATATATATATATAAACACACTTCCAATTGTAAAATAAATAAGTAACCGGGATGTAATGTATAGCCTAAGGAATATAGTCAAAATATTGTAACAACCTGGTATGGTGATACCTGGTACCTAGAATTATCATGTATATAAATGTTGAATCACTGTGTTGTACACCTGAAACTAATGTAATGCAATACTGTTGTCAACTACCCTTCAATAAAAAAAAAAAAAATTAAAAAATAAATAAATAATAAAAAAAATAAATAAATAAAATAAAAGAACCTTCAAGCTCAAACATTACAAAGCATAAGTAAATTTTTCAAGGTTAATAGATAAACAGTCAGCATATAACAAAATTATTTTGCTATAATTAGCAAAAACAGGTAAAAATGAAACTAACTCTCAATTACAGTAGAAAATGTAAAATACACAGGGAAAATTCTAATAAATGATTTGCATGACTTTATTGCTAGAAACTACAAAAAAATTATTGAGTTAGTAAAAACGTATGCATGTAGCAATATATCATGTCCATTGATTGGAAGATATAAATATTGTGATGAGGTCAGTTCTCCCCAAATTTTCCGATAGATTTTTTGCAATAGCAATCAAAATTCCAATTGTCTTTTTTAAAAACTCAAATAGTTATCAAAATTTATGATGTAGACTTGCAAAGGATCTACAATAACAGGGGTATATCTTAGAAGAAAGATAAAGGACTTCCAGAAATATATATATCAATTCCTTTAATAAAGTAGATTATTTAAAAAACTATGTCATCATGCATTTAAGGAGAGATACCTGAAAAATAAATATTAAGTCCAAAAATAGACTCACACATGTAGCTTTGGTTTAAAACAAAACTCTCTTGCAATGTAGTGAGAAAAGGAGAGCTTGTCCCAAGTAAACCTAGTTAATTGAGGTCTCCTATGTAAAACACGTACCTTAGGCATTGAGCTACATCATGTAATCAATTAATTGAGATGTATTATGAATAAAATGTGAAAGTTAAAACCACAACTTTTCTAGAAGAAAAGTGAAATAATCATTACTTGGGATTAGCCAAGTTTTCTTAAAAAGGGTCACAAAATAACAAACATTAAATGATGTTTAATAGCACTAAATCTAAAAATAAACATTTTCATTTATCAAATATAAGTGAGTTGTTACCACTAGGGGAATCTAAATGGGACAGAGGAACTCTCTGGACTCTGTTTTTGCAACTTTTTGCAATTCTATAGTTTTTTCAAAATAAAAGTTAAAAACATCAAACCTAAGACTGCCTGGGACATCATAGGTTATGAAGTGGTAGAATGGAAATATTAAGTAGACAGGCACTATGAAACATGGTGGTGATGGATATGTTCATTATCTTGAGTATTTTGATGATTTTTCAGATACACACATTTCAAGACTTACCAGATTTTACACACAGTTTATTATTATCAATGATTCTTACATGAAGTTTTTCTACGTAATTTCTGAACATGCCAAGAATTCAAATCAAAACCTGGGGGATAAGTCAACAATAGAAACACACATTTTAAAATATTATCCCATTAACAAGAAAGAATACAACACAAGTGCTGTAACTTTTGCAGATCTGAGAACCTCATCCATTGGCAGCTTGAGGAGGATATTGCTGCAACCAATCTGAAATAGTTAACAAAATTAAATGTATTATATTTTCTTTTTCTAAAAGGTCTGTCTACTGTATGTGCTTGCATGTGGGTATACCTGTAGGTGGATCTGTATGTACATCAACACCGACATACACAGGGGCAGACGTGAAATGTACATCATGGATAATTTTGTTGACAACACTTTACCATTCAAGTCAAGGCTTTTCAGTGAACTCTAGGCTGTAGCACTGTTAGTGATAACTGGAGGTATAAACAAACAAATAGCTATCAACAAAGAATAGATCCATGGAATTCGTTATATCCTGTTCACTGTAAGGAAGAAAGAAGCCTCCCCTGAATACTATGAAATTAATAAATGCTTCAGGGATAATCAGGAAATTGCTTAGCATCTCTTTAGGGAGAGCGTCAGAGGGGGAAAAGAACCCATAAATTGTTCTTCCTCTGCCACGTTACGAAGCACGTGGGGAAACCAAGACAGAGGTTTCATCACAGGTAAGCAGAATACCTCATGTGGTGCTGTGTTATACCAGTGTCCAAACAGTTTTGGTGGCATTTGCAAGATAACACTTTTTATTCTATGCCAAAGCACAGCAAATATAAGGATTTATGATTCACCTCTGTGTTCATTCTATAGTTTATAATTCATGACAGAGTAGGCCTGTTCTCCTTTTTCTTGAGATTATTTGCCCAATATTTTCTGAAAATCTAATACTGTTTGAAATGTCAGTGCCATATTGCTTACGTGAATTCATGTCCCATGAATATGTCATCATATGAATGATGGAAGTCAAAACTGAGAGGCGACAGAGCCTGACTAAACAGTCAGGAGTACAAAACAAAAATCACAGCAGAATTATGAAATAGTAGTCACTCAGTTTCTAGTTTGATGTCCTTGCAAATCCTCAGTCATTTAGTGACAGTAGACTCATCGTATTCCTTTGCTCAAAAATATCTTAATAATTCATTATTTAAATCAATGTATAAATATAAATTATTTCTGAATATTGATGTGCAAAAAGAGGAACTTACCTACATTAAGAAGTGAAAGGCTATTTTTGAAGGTTATGAGAGGTTTAAGTTCTCAGTTTCATGGTGATGGAATAATGTACAACATGTTTCCAGTGGAATCTGACAGAAAGCACATCTAATTTGATGCTTTATATAGACATTTAAAGCTGGTGAGAAGAAGCTTCTATCCTTTATGTCAAGAAGTCAGCACTTACCAATGAAGTGTTATTTCGTTAGCTTTTCATCAAACCAGGATTGGTATTGCTTCTTATTCCATCCCTTTAAGTAGAATTTCCTAACAGCAGCCCAACATTTCAGAAATAAGAAGGCAAATACTTGGGTTCAGAGTAGATATCAGAAACTTACAATCTTATAAACAATGTTTTATATGAGATCAGTGTGGATTTACTATCAGCGTGCTTAAAATGTAATGTTATGATGGATTTTTCTATTTGCTTTCTTGCTATTTCTCATTCATAGACTCCTGACACTGCTATTTTCCCTGTGTTCAGGATCTTCCTTCCTTCCAAGGAAGCACTGATACTATATTTTTAAACCATTAAATCTTTTAGTTTAGCCCACCATCCTCATTCTGTTTTGACATACTTTTAAAAAATTAGATACTTATTACAGATATTTCTACACATTTTTATTTCATTATACTTATACCTGTCTGTGTTATATGCTAGGTAACAATACAGAGGAGTTCTTTTTAGTTTTAAGGTGAAGACAAATTTAAATTAACATCCCAGAATCTAAATATCACTACATCTATCCATCTATCTATCTATCTATCTATCCATCTATCTATCATCTATCCGTCTATCTACCATCTGTACATTTCATCTTGCAGTTGTGTAATTTAGTAACTTTAGAATTTTTTTTCTCCAAATAGAGGATCCAAAGGGAATTTTTATGAAATATCATTACAAAAAAAAACAATTCAGGTGGCCCCACTTCCTCCCAATTTGCTGAATCTCCTCAAACTATTCTAGACTCCTCCAATATATACTTGGCCTGCTCCAAACAACAGAGAATGTGTCACTTATAATGAAAATTCACCTGGGCAGGAGGAAATATTTTAGTTTTTGGCAAATTTTTATTAAATATTTTATGTGAGATAGAAATAAAATTATCTCAAAGAACAACACATTGGTGGTCCAATTTTAGTTGTG
Organism: Manis pentadactyla; assembly: GCF_030020395.1. Taxonomy (NCBI): domain Eukaryota; kingdom Metazoa; phylum Chordata; class Mammalia; order Pholidota; family Manidae; genus Manis; species Manis pentadactyla. The sequence continues at coordinate 20,215,013 of NC_080027.1, read as the reverse complement.
GAGTTGGGACATGGTGGGGCAGGGAATGGGGACAATTACTTGGATAACACACCACTTGATCTCTTCATTACTATAACCCTGACCAATAAACTAAGTCACTCAAAAATCATTTATAGGTACTTATGTAAAAATTTATTTCAAACAACATACTCTATCCACTTAAAAAACAACAACAACAACAAAAAATAGCCACTGTGTGAGGGATATTTGCAGGCACCACAAAAACACTGAAACGTTTAATTCTTATTTATCTTTCCCAGCAGCCCTGCAAAAAAAGGAAGGGTTGATTTTGCAGATATGGAAAAAGAGACTAAGATGATGCATTGTTTGCTCATAGTATTCCTTTGTCTATTCCAGAATTGTAGATATAACAGTGACTCCATCTACATATGTATATTTCCTGGGATATTTCCCTGTGAGTGACAAATAATCTCTACTATGATCTGTTAAAGTTTATCACCCAAATGAGTTGCTTCCTTTTGTATTACCTACAGTCATAAGGAACTATGTTTTACAATAAATGGGTTTAAATGTTTCCACAGATTATTGGACTTTCTGTTTTAAACTTTTTATTATGAAATTAATTGATAATACAAAACGTGATTGTAATTTGGTAAATTTAATTATGTATTTGTCATTATATAAAAGAGGGTTTAACATTATCTGTACCTAATATCAAAAGTTCTGTCACTTAAAAACTTGTTTCTTATATCTATCTAATATATGTGTCTATACCTATATCTGTATCATCTGTCTATCCTAATAAGTGTTTGCCACCTTGGCCCTATTGACATCTGAGGCTGGATACTTCCTTGTTGTGGGGGCTGCACTAATATAGTAGGACAATTAGCAGCATCACTGGGTGCTAACAATGATATTCCTAAAGTTCCCTCCCTCCAATAGTGACAACTGAAAAGCCCCAAAACATACCAGTGTTCCTTGGGGGACAAACCTTCCCACTAGAAAACCACTGATCTATCCTGTCCCCAACCCTATCGCTTTCACGTTCTCCCCCAACCCTCTCTATATATATACATGTATGAGTGTGTGTGTTTAACTGTTGTATAGATTTTATTGAAGGAGGTGGGCTTACTCTAATATATACTGAATTGGAAATTTAGAATTACCTTACTTATATTAGCTTTGTACACTAAAACCCCACCAGATGATTCTAAAAGAAAGCTTTTTACTATGCCAATGTCTCTGTCCAGAGTAGGTTTTCCAGCAGACCTGGATGGAAAACCACAATCTAACAGTGCTGAGTGAATTCATCCTCCTGGGGATCACAGACCGCCCTGAGCTGCAGGTCCCCTTATTTGGGCTCTTCCTTATCATCTACGCGATCTCAGTGCTGGGCAACTTGGGCCTGATCATCCTCACCAAGGTGGACCCCAGGCTCCAGACTCCCATGTACTTCTTCCTCAGACACCTGGCTCTCACTGACCTCGGTTATTCAACAGCTGTGGGACCCAAAATGTTAGTAAGTTTTGTTGCGGAACAAAATACAATCTCCTATTACTTTTGTGCCATACAGGGAGCTGTCTACACTGTGTTCATTGTTAGTGAACTTTTCATTCTTTCAGCAATGTCCTACGACCGCTATGTGGCCATCTGTAACCCTCTGCTGTACGCAGTCATCATGTCCAAAAGGGTATGTCAGGGACTGGTGGCAGTCCCCTATGTCTACAGCACATTTGTTTCTCTTCTAGTCACTGTAAAGATTTTTAATTCTTCCTTCTGTGGCTACAACATTGTCAATAATTTCTACTGTGACTGTCTCCCCTTGGTATCTTTGCTGTGCTCAAATGCACATGAGATTGAATTGATCATTGTGATTTTCTCAGTTTGTAATTTGACTTCGTCTCTTCTTATAGTTCTTGCGTCTTACATGCTCATCCTTGTAGCCATTCTCAGGATAAACTCTGCCGAGGGCAGGCACAAGGCTTTTTCCACCTGTGGGTCCCACCTGACAGTGGTCACAGTGTTCTATGGGGCTTTGATATTTATGTATGTGCAACCTGAGTCCAGTCATTCCTTTGACACCGATAAAGTGGCTTCCATATTTTATGCCCTAGTTATCCCCATGTTAAATCCCTTGATCTATAGCTTGAGAAACAAAGATGTAAAATATGCTCTAGATAGGATATGTAAAAAATTATGCAATACTGTTTCTTAAGGTCTTTACAGTATGTGGTTCCCACGATTAGATTATCTACATTAAATGCTGCTATGTGTTGTGTTCTCTCAGAGGGAAAAGCAGGAATAAATGAGTCCAAAATACATTTAGAGGTTGACTTTTAGGTATTTTTATGTCATACTTCTAAGTGCTCTAAATACTTAGTGAACAAGCCATAAATATTTTCATTCCTTGAGAGAAAAAAATGAATTATAAACATTATAATTAGGTAAAATTTAGTACAGTAGAATGGGTTAGGGGACAATAGACTATATCACCAGGCAAGAGTGTGGACTTGTGTGGAGTGTTGAAGAACAGCTCGCCCAGAATTTGAGTCAAAGATGTTGCTTGTGTTGTTCTCAACTATTAGAATAAATTTTCCATGTCTACATATTCATGTGTATATATGTGTGTTTTTCTGTAAGCACATTGTTCATCACCAGGTTCATGTTTCACTGAGGTGTGATAAAACACCCTTGATTTCAAGGTTGCTCAGTGTATTGCATTATTTGAAGTCATCAGTCAGTTGAATTCGCTCAAATGTCCCCATTTCATGTGGGGATCTTTGTGTTCTGCTCTTTTTTCATTAGTGTCATTATTTCCACATATAAACCCTCGAGAGTCTATTAACTCAACATAGTCGGCATTTCAACAACCCAGAAGATCAGTGCAGCACCTAATTTTGTCTACATCAGTCCATTTATCTCTAAGAGTTGAATACCAGTTGAGCTAAGTTTCTTGTGATCTGCTACAGAAGCTACCAGGCTTTTACTTAGATTTTTCCTATCAGTTTGATCTTGCTTCATACCTGCTTTCTTTTCTAATGTTTCATGTCTTCCTTATCTCTATGAGAAACAAGAATTCTTGCTTAAAAGTCATGTTCTAGTTGTGTTTTTATCCTTGCATATGAGGTCTCCTGTATGATAGATTGGTGGTTACCACTTTTTTGTATGGCTGACTTTCCACAGATTTGGTTCAGATGAGTGAGTACTGTTTTGATTAGGATACATGGTTTGACTACATCAATTCAATTTGATGGTGCTACTAAGAAGAAGCAGAAGGAGGTGATCTAATTATTTGGACTATGATATATTTCTGGTGAACACAGCGTGATATGTAGCAATTTACACACCTGTCATGTCTTCTACAAATAACATATTTCCTACACAATCCTCCCTAAATGTCCTTATTTTTAATTTATTTTTACCATTTTGTAATATTAAATGAACTTATTTACATCATGGAAATATTGGATTGTTTTCTGAGACCAGAATTATGGAATTATGGACTAAATTACGTGTGAGGCCAATCAAATATGAATAAAAATAATTCAGAAGATGCATATGTACATACAGATATATATAGTCCTGTGAGGATAAATATCACTAATGCTTTTGCAGTTTATTTTAATTATTAAGAAAAATGTATGTACCTGTGAGCTATGCATCTACAAATATTAAAGAAAATATGTATTTCCTACATTATGTTTTATGGACAGAAAATGTTAGATACTAATAATATATGGCTGTGAAAAAACAAAAAGTTTCTTGAAGAAAAATGAAATCATATCTTCTTGATATCAGATAATCAAATATTTCTTAAACAGAATATAAAAAATAATAACACTAAAGCATAAGTAAATTGCACTTTATCCAAACGAAATATTTCTATTCATCAAAATATACCATAGGAGATGAAAAAGGAGTTCCTGAGAGAACACATTTGAAACACATATTCCCTGCATACTACTCATATTGGTGTTGGAAAAAAGAAGTAAAATGGTAAGAAATCGCCTAACTCTTAAAATCAGTATGATCAAGAAAGTCATTTATTCCACAAGATTTTAATGTTTTTTATGTCCACTAAAAATAAGTGCTTATGTGTATTGTCTCTTGAGAATTAATTCAGTGTTCCTGAACAAGTTACATCTAATATGCTTTCTGTCTCTACAGATTTGCCTATTCTGGGTATTTTCATAGAATGGAATTGTGCACTATGTAAAATATGTGGTCTTTCATACCTGGCTTCTTTCACCCAGCATGGTTAAAGACTTTTATGCATGTTGTAGCATGTATCAATACATCATTCCTCCTATGGCTTATTTATATTTCACTGTGGGGATAGACCTCATTTGTTATCCATCAATTGATGGACACTTAGGTTGTTTACATTTTGACTATTATGAATAAATGCTGCTGTGAGCATTCATCTGCAGTTTTTATGTGAACACCTGTGGCTTTCAATGCTTCTGGGTATTTATTTAGGAGTGGAATTTGGGGTCATTTTGGTAATTCAATGGTTACCTTATGAGTAATCATCAAACTGTTTTCATAGCAAGTATAACATTTTACATTCCCAGGAAGAATTTACAAAGGTTCTAATCTCTCCAACTCTTTTTAGCACTTGCAATTTTGTTTTCTTTTGTAGCCATTATGGAGTGTGAAGTGATATCTCATCGTGGTTTTTGATTGCTATTTCCCTAAGATGTTGAACAACTTTTCATGAGATTATTGGTCATTTATATATCTTCTCTGAGATATGTCTTTTCAAGTATTTCACCTATTTAATTTTTAGCTTAGATTGTCTTTTGCTGTTGAATTGTAAGAGTCCATTCTGTATTCACCATACCAGACCCTTAACAGGTACATGATTTGTATATAGTTTTTTCCATTGTGTGGGTCATCTCTTCATTCTTTCATAAGGTTCTTCCTTTGTAAAAGTTTGCTTGTCTTTTAAAATTTTGATAAGGTCCACTTTGTCTATTGTTACTTTTGTTGTTTGTGCTTTTGCTGTCCTATCTGAGGATACTGGCAAGATCTTAGCTGCCCTAAAAGAGAGAGAGAGAATTGAGCTGCCAGGTGTTGGAGGAGCCGATTAAACAAAATAACATAAATGAAAGATTTCAGTCTTTACTCACATATTACAATGATAATCTCAGTCGTATGTCATGAAAGTTAATGATAGTTTTATGTTTATCCTCAGTACATGGCTTTGATGGACAAACACAATCTAACAATGTTGAGTGAATTCATTCTAATGGAATCACAGGCGTCCCTGAACTTCAGCCTCCATTCTTTGGTCTCTTCCTCACTGTTTACATGGTTGTAGTGGTGGGTAACCTGGGCCTGATCATCCTCATCAAGTTAGACCCTCGGCTGCAAAAACCCATGTGCTTTTCCTCAGTCACTTGGCTTTTACTGATCTAGTTACTCAAAAGCTGTAGAACCCAAAATGCTAGCAAATTTTGCTGTAGATAACTGAAAATCTCTTATAATTGGTTTGCTACCCACTCACTTTCTTCAGTATGTTTATCACTAGTGAAATTTTCATTCTGTCAGCAATGGCCTATGACCGCTAATGAGGCCATCTGTCACCCTCTGCTCTACACAGTCATCATGTCACAAAGATCGTGTCAGTTGCTGGTGGCAGTACCCTATCTATACAGTGTATATTTGTCCTTGCTGACTATCAAAAATTTTCATTTCATCATTTTGTGGCTATAATGTCATCAGGCACTTCTACTGTGAGAGTCTCCCACTGATAATCTCTGCTCTGCTCAGACCATGTGAAATTAAATTGATAATTCTGATCTTTTCATCTTTTCTTCTAATAGTCCTTGTGGCTTATATTCTCTTTTTTTAATTGAAGTGTCGTTGATGTAAAATCTTATATTGGTTTTATGTGTACAACGCAGTTAGCCATATTATTCAATCCTCACCCCCTCTAGTGCGGCTAGTATCTATCAACACAGAAATATATTACAGAACCGTTGACTATATTCTCCATGCTGTACTACTGTCCCCATAAACAACTTGTACTGTGATTGTCAATTATTTATCCCCCTCACCCTTCTACCCTTTCCTTGTATTTCAGTCCTTGTGGCCAGTCTCAGGAGAAACCGTGCAGTGGACAGGCACAAGGCTTTCTCTACCTGCGGATACCACCTGACCATGGTAGTCATATTTCACGGCACTTTCCTCTTTATATATGTCTAGCCCAAATCCAGTGATCCCTTTGATACTGCTAAAGCGGCCTCTTTATTTTACACATTGGTAATACCCATGATTACAGGATGAAGGCAAAGAGGTAAAAAATGTCCCACTTAGAACTTGGAGGAAGTGTGTAATTACATTATTTAAAATTCACTATAGAATACATTAGCAATCAATTATGTATCACACGATGTATGTTATAACTGGCATCGCTTTAGCTTTGTGCTGTTACCTCCATGGGATGGGGAAAAATCAGTGTATGTGTGATAAGGATAGAAATTAAGAAAATTGGTCATTACTTTCAATCCAAATACTCTCCCTAATAAACGGATGATTCCTGCTCATACGTCAGATATTAGCCAATATTTAGTCTCAAAATAAGTGCCATTCATGCATGTTCCCCCATATATGTAGCCAGGCTGAATATCTTTTCCACTAAACATTTATTTTTATAAATCCTGGACTCTGTTCATCCCATTGACAGTTTTACGTGTACTGCTTACCATAGTAAAAATTACACATGCAAAAAAAAAAAGATGCCTGATGGATAGTACATAAATTAATTCATTCAAGGAAATAAACATATATTGTTGAGTTTAACAACCCTAATCATCTCATTACGGGCTTTACAGGAAATAGGCAAAATGAGAAATGGTTTGAATTTTATGACAAGTTTGACTGAGTAATGTGTGAATAGGAAATAGAGCAAGAAGTCAAGGTGGAGGGTTAAACTTGGAGGGCCTCAGGGGCCCTTTATGAAGATGACATTTAATAAAGCACTTGGACATTGAGTTAGTGGACCAAGTGTACATGTAGGGGGGAGAATGTTCCAGGGAGGAAGACCCAGCAAGGCATCAGTTCCAAAAGGACATTATTACCATTGTGTCTCAATCAAATGTGGTTGGGGCATAAAATGTGATTAGGAAATAGGAGAGATAATGTAACTTGTAACATAGAATTTGACCTTGGATTATATAGGCCGTTGTAAAACTTGCCTCTTATTCTGAGGATAAAAAAAGGGGTTTCTTTAGCTGAGGAGTGATTTAATCTATCTTTGATTACAGGAGAGCTATGATTGCTGGGCTCATAATATTTTAGGATTCTAAGATACGGAAATGAGAAATGCTGAGGGGATTTAAGTACTCTACCCAAGGCCCCATGAATTAGGAGTTTTTCTACTGTCTCTGTAATACTTTGACAGAATTCATAATAAATAGAAAACATAAAAAACATAATTCATAATAAATAGAATTACCATTCCATTGAAACCTACCAAGAAGTGACATATGTTTGAAATATCAAACAAAGACAAATAAATGGTTATTATAAATGTATAATCATCATTTCAAAAAGCAAGTAGAGGCATGGAGAGTATTTTAAAAAAGAACTTCTAGAGATAAAAACATACCATGCTCAGGATGAAGGATACATGAGATTGAACTCACAACACATTAGACTTTACAGAGAAATGATTAGTGATTCTAAAGAGCAATATGAAGTATCAACATGAAACACAGAGGTTTAAAGAAGCAAAGATGTGAAAAAGGCACTAATAAACTGAGAGACAACTTTAAGCAACCAAGAATACATGTGTTTGAACTCCCCAAAGAAGAGGAGCATTGAAATTATTCCAAGCAAATGTTGGTGAAAATTTTCCAAATACGATAAAAATTAAAAACTCTCTGATTCAAGGAAATCAACCAACCTCAGATTACAAAATACATACATAACTACTTGGAGACACATCATAATCAAATCGCTAGAAGCCCATGATAAATAAAAACCTCAAGCAGTCAAAGAGAATTGATACTTGGCTACAGAGGAACACAGAACATATTGAGCATCAGAAACACTGCAGGTGAGAAGAAAAGGAGCAACATCATGAAAGCCCAGAAACAAAATAACTGCTAACTTAGAGTTCTGTACCCAAAAAAAGAGCTTTCAAAAAGGAATGGAAAATAAGATTTTTCACATATACAGATGCTGAAAGAATCAATTACCAGCAGACCTGCAATATTAGAAATGAAAAAGTAAGTGAGTTGTTACCACCAGGGGAATCTAAGTGGGACACAAGAACTCTCCAGGCTCCACTTTTTTTTTCGATCTTGTAATTCTATAGTTATTCCAAAATAAACAGTTAAAGAAATCAAAGTTAAGGCTCTCCAGACTAGAAAGGTGTAGAATGGAGATATTATATAGATACTACAGAACTTGGGGGGTGACAGATATGTCCACTACCTTGATTGTTTTGATGATTGTTTAGATGGATATACTTGTAAAAAACATCAAATTTTATACTTTACATATGTGAAGTTCATTACTTTCAATTATTTTCATATGAAGTTGTTTTACTTATTTAATATGCCGAGATTCAAACCATAAATAAAGGGGAAAGTCAACAATAGAAACACACATTTTACGACATGATCCAATTAACAAGAAAAAACATAATACACACATGAATAACTCAAGTACTCTGTCTGATAGTGGAAGAGGATATTGGCATAACCAATGGGAATCATTTTATACCATAAAATGCATTATGTTTTCTTTTACAAAGAGATCTTAACTATTCTGTGTGCCTATGTGTGGGTATATGTGGAGGTGTAGACGGATCTACATGTATATCAACACACACACACACACACACACACACACACACACACAGGAGCAGATATGTGATGTACATCATGGATAATTTTGTTTACAACATACATATAAAACAGCAAGTCAAGGCTTCTCATTGGACTCTGTGTTGTAACAGTGTTGGTCATGACTGAGATGGAGACAATAGCTACCAATAAAGAATAGATCCATGAAACTTGTTATATATTATTGACTTTAAGGAAGAAAGAAGCAAAAAAAAAGCCACAATACGGATACATCACAAACCGTTAAATGACTTCAAGTGCAACAACAGAAGTTATAGCAAAATTACACAATAAAACATATGTGTTTTGCTCAAGATAAGGTTCAAAGGATCTGAAAAGGCAGAATCGAAACTGCACACAATAATATATTAAAGAAAATGTTTATTGCAAAGCATTAAGAGAAATAATCTGATAAGTGGAAAATGAAAGCAAGAATAAAAACTATACCAGACCAAGCAGACAGCATCAGAGCTGCACTAGCTGGGGAGCCCCTGATGACAGCTGCCTGGAGCCTTGGTGGGACAGTGGTCCTGGGCAGGGCCTCCCCCCCATGGGTGAGGCCTCTGTGGGTGGTCCCAGGGCTCTCGCTTTATACTCTTGGACAAACAGCTTGTGTAACTATTGTTATGCAAGCCTCATTTATTATGATATCATGCGATCTTGAGAGATAATTGTTCCCACATTCCCCAAAAAGGCCAGGATCTGAGTACATTATGAAGAGTCAAACTCTCTTAACAGTCTGTTCAAGCTCTGTTTATTAGCAGATCTTGCCCTGATAAAAACCTAAGCAATCTTTCTTTTCCTACAATATGTACATAAAATATTACATTTTGCAGGATATATTGATCATGCAGAATATATAACAAGTGCAGGAGGATATGTGTGAAGGCAGACAGGATCCTGGAGTGAGCACTGGACATGATGAAAAACAAGAAATACTGGAATGTAATAAAAGCAAATATAAATGAGAGAAAAGTCCTAAACAGATGGCAATTCACTGTGAGTTGAGAATGAGATGTAGAAGTAATTAATTCCCTTTCCTGTGGTCAAAAAGAAAAGAAAGGCAATCAAATATATTCAGGAGACAAAAATGATATACATAACATACTATTTCTAGGGTATTTATTCATTTAAATGATGCAATGGCACAGTGTTTAAAAGTGACTCCATTGTGTCTTCCATTTAAGGAGACCATGTTAGAACTGGGGGAAAACTGACAACATTGTTGCATAGATAAATATATTAATCAACTTCCCTATGTGGTTGTGTTAGTAAGATTAGACACTCCAGAGAAACAGAACCAAAAGAGAAATTTATATGTGTATTGTAGTTACATGAATATTTATTTATATTTATATATGTATATATTTTATGTATGAATATTTTGTGTAAATTAAATGTTTCCATGTTTTATGTAAGTATATATTTTATGTATATGTATATGTATGTAAGTATATATTTTATGTATATATGTATATATGCATATGCATATGTATATAATGTATATATACTACATATATGTATATATATTTTTGTATATATGTGTATATATATATATAAAATGAGAGAGAGGGAGAGTTTAAGGAACAGACTCGTAATTGTTGGGACTGGCAAGACACCATCTGTGGGGAGGCTGGCATTGCAAGAGTGGATACTGCAGTCGGGGCACAGAGGTGGGATACTAAGGTTGAATTTCTGTATTGTCATCTGGAGCAGAATTCCGTTTGCTTAGGGGGACCTCAGTCCTTGTTCTTCATGGACTTCAACTGATTGACTGAGCTCCACTCACATTCTGGAGGGTAATTGGCTGTACCCAAAGTCTATTGACTTAAATGTGAACCACATCTAAAAAGTATCTTCTCAACATCTAGACTGATGTTTGACTAAACAACTGGGTGCCACAGCCTCATCAAGTGAACACATAAAATTAACAACAAAATGGGAGAAAAAACAGAAAGTTAATAGAGAATAAAACATAGGAATGTCATACACAAACACAACATCTAATCACGGGTGAATGCACTTTGTTCTAGGCCATCAATAAACACCCTCCCCTGCATTCTGTTATGCTTTCCAATGCTTCAGGGATAATCAAGAAATTGCTTGGCATGTCCTCAGGGAGAGTCTCAGAGGAGGAAAAGAACCTGTAAATTGTTCTCATTCTGCCATGTTATGAAGCGCATGGGGGAACGAAGACAGAGGTTTCATCACAGGTAAACAGAATATTCGTGTGGTCTTATCTTATACTAACATCCAAATATTTGGTAATATGTGCAAGGTACCACTTGCATTCTGTGGCAAAACATAGTAGTATGGCAATTTGTGATTTCACCTCTGTGTGAATTCCACTGAGGATAAGGCATGATAGAAGAGGCCAGCTCTCCCTTTTCTTCAGATTGTTTGTACAAATTATTTTCACAAATGCTAATAAGCAGTTTTGAAATGTCAGTGCCATATAGCTTAAGTAAATTTGTGTCCCATATAAATATTTGATAATATGAAGGTCAAAACTGAGGGACAATGAATCCTAACTGAAGAGTCAGGAAAGTAAAATAAAAATAATGGCAAAATCATGAAACTGTAGTTGCTCAGTTTCTAGTTTGATGTCCTACCAAATCCTCAGTCATTTAGTGATTTTAAACACTTCTCATTCCCTTCTCGAAAATACCCTAATACATAATTATTTAAACCGATGTATAAATGTAAATTGCTCCTGAATTATGATGAGCAAAAGAGAAACTCCACCTACATTGAGAAGTCAAAGGCAAATTTTGGACGTTAGGATCTGCTCAAGTTCTCAGTTTTTTGCTGATAGGACAATGTACAGCATGTTCAATTTCCAGTGAATTAACAGGAAGCAAATAAAGTTTTCTCAACAAGCATATCATTGAAAAATCATAATTGCATGAATAAACTGTAGGAAAGTAAAATGATGCTTTCCAGGGGCATTTAAAGCTGGTGAGAGGAAGCTTTTATCCTCCCTTATGTGAGGAAGTCAGCACTAACCAATGAAATGTTGTTTTTTTCTTTAGCCTTTCATCTAACCAAAATCTGTACTGCTTCTTATTCCATTCATTAAATAGTGTTTCTTAACAGTAGTTGAGTATTTCTGAAATAAGAAAGGATGTGCTTGGGTATATGATAGATGTAAGAAGTTCACAATCTTATAAGCAATGTTCTCTGTGAAGTAAGTGTGAATTTCCTGTAACATGCTTAAAATTTAATGTTATAATGTATTTTTCTATTTGTTTTCTTATAGCCCATTCATAGACCTGACATTGCTACTTTCCTTGTATTCAGCATCTTTTTCCTTACCTCCCTCCCTTTCTTCCTTCCTCTCTCCCTCCCTCCCTTTGCTTCCTTCCTTCCTTCCTTCATTCATTCATTCTAAGGAGGTATTAATACAATTTTTTAAACCATTAATTCTTTTACTTAAGCCTGACATCCTCATTCTATTTTGACATTTTTTGTAATAGCTGTTTGTTAGGTATCTTTCTATACATTTTTACTTCATTATACTGATATTTGCGTGTGTTGTATGCTAGATAACATAGTACAGAGAAGTTCTTGTGGTTATACTGTCCAGCTGACTTAAAACAACATCTTCGAATCTACATACCTCTGCCTATGTCTAGCCAACTAGCTATCGTCTGCATATTTCATCATGCTGTTGTGTAACACCAACCTGAAGACAATTTTTCCTTAAAGTAGAGCTGATTCCTTTATCCAAAGGGAATGAACTTGCATTATGCAAAACCAATTCAAGCGACCCCACTTCCTCCCAATTAGCTCAATTTCCTCAAACTGTCCTAGATTCCTCAAAGAATCTATACTTGATATGTTACAACTTAGTATATGTCAGTTATAATGAAAATGCATGTGGGGAGGAGGAAATATTTTAGTTTTAGATAAAAATTCTATTAAATATTTTAGTGAGGTAGAAATCAGTTATCCAAAAGAACAACACATTGATGGTCCAACTTTAGGTGTGCAATTGGAACCTGGCAGGGCAAGGGAACTGGGGACAGTTACCTGGATAACACACTACTTGATCTATTCATTATCATAACCTTAACCAAGATGTTAAGTCATACAAAAGCATTTATATGCATATATGTTAAGATAACCCAGTTCAAATAACATACTCTAACCATTTAAAAAAGTAAGAACAAACATGTAAGTGATATTTGAGGGATATTGCCAAATACCATAAAAACACTGAAATACTTAATTCTCATTTATCTCTCCCAGCAACACTGTGAAAAAAGGAATGGTTGATTTTGCAGACATGGAAACAGAGAGTAAAATAATCCATATCATGGGCTCAAAGTATTCCTTTGTCTATATCAGAATTGTAGGTATATCAATGACTCCCTCAACATGTATGTATTTCCTGGGATATTTCCCTGTGAATGTCAAAAAATCTCCTCTATGATCTATTAGTTTTCTAACTATACACCTCTGTGCTATATCAACCAAATGTGTCACTTGATCCTGAGCTCCCCTACAGGCATACGGGGTCTCACATGACTGTTTCACAATAAGTGGTTTCAAACGTTTCCACAGATTATTGGAATTTAGGTTTTTAGTTTTTGATATTGTAATTGTTACATAATAAAATGTAATCCTGTGATTATAATTTGATAAATGTAATTATGTAGTTTTCATTATAAACTGAGTTTAATTATCATCTATACCTAACACCTAAAGATTTACCATTTTTATTTCTTATATCCACTTACTATATCTATATCTATCTATATTATCTATATCTATGTCATCTATGTATCCTGATAAGTGTTTGCCACCTTGGCCCTATTGACATCTGAGGCTGAATACTTCCTTGTTGTGGGGGCAGCACAAATATAGTAGGACAATTAGTAGCATCATTGGGCCCTAACAATGATATTCCTTAAGTTCCTTCCCTCCAATAGTGACAACCAAAAAGCCCCACAACATATCAGTGTTCCTTGGGGGACAAATCTTCCCATTGGAAAACCACTGATCTACCCTGACCCCAATCCTATCACTTTTGCTTTTCCCTGTCCACCCCATATACATATGTGAGTGTGAGTGTGTTTATTGTTATAGAGGTTTTATCAAGGGAGGTGGGTTTACTCTAAAGTTTACTGAATTGGAAATTTAGATTTATCTTATTTATATTAACTTTCTTTGCTAAACCCCTCAGATGATTCTAAAAGAAAGCTTTTTACTATGCCAATGTCTCTGTCCAGAATAGGTTTTCCAGTTCACCTGGATGGAAAACCACAATCTAACAGTGCTGAGTGAATTCATACTCCTGGGGATCACAGATCGCCCTGAGCTGCAGGCCCCCTTATTTGGGCTCTTCCTCACCATCTACACGATCTCAGCGCTGGGCAACTTGGGCCTGATCATCCTCACCAAGGTGGACCCCAGGCTCCGGACTCCCATGTACTTCTTCCTCAGACACCTGGCTCTCACTGACCTTGGTTATTCAACAGCTGTGGGACCCAAAATGTTAGTAAGTTTTGTTGTAGAACAAAATACGATCTCCTCTTATTTTTGTGCCACACAGGGAGCTTTCTACACTATGTTCATTGTTAGTGAACTTTTCATTCTGTCAGCAATGTCCTACGACCGTTATGTGGCCATCTGTAACCCTCTGCTGTATACAGTCATCATGTCCCAAAGGGTATGTCAAGTGCTGGTTGCAGTCCCTTATGTCTATGGCACATTTATTTCTCTTCTGGTCATAATAAAGATTTTTAATTCTCCCTTCTGTGGCTATAATATTGTCAATAATTTCTACTGTGACTGTATCCCGTTGTCATTTTTGCTGTGCTCAAATGCACATGAAATTGAATTGATTATTTTTATTTTCTCAGTTTGCAATTTGATTTCATCTCTTCTTATAGTTCTTGTGTCTTACATGCTCATCCTTGTAGCCATTCTCAGGATGAACTCTGCCGAGGGCAGGCACAAGGCTTTTTCCACCTGTGGGTCCCACCTGACAGTGGTCACAGTGTTCTACGGGACTTTGATATTTATATATGTGCAACCTGAGTCCAGTCATTCCTTTGACACTGAAAAAGTGGCCTCCATATTTTACACCCTCATTATCCCCATGTTAAATCCCTTGATCTATAGTTTAAGGAACAAAGATGTTAAATATGCTCTATATAGGATGTGGAAAAAGTTATGCAATATCTTTTCTTAAGCTCATTGTACCATGTGGTGCCTTGAATTAGGTTATCAATGTTAAACACTGTTATGTGTTCCTTCTGGGGAAAAATATAAGAGTTCAACATATATTTAGAAGTTCTATGTACAGTCATACTTCTAAATGCTCTAAATACATTAGTAAAAAAATAGGTTTTTCTTATTTGAGGAAAAGAAATGAGTTATAAACATAATAATTATGCAAAAGTTTAGTACAGCAGAATAAGTTAGGGGATAATAGGCCATAACACCAGGCAAGGTTTGTGGGAGTGAAGTACAGCTGGTTTAGAATTTGAGTTAAAATGATGCTTGTGTTATTGTCAACTATTGGAATAAGCTTTCCAGTGTCTATGTATTTGTGCATATGCATGCATATTTTTCTGTAAATGCATTCTTTCTTGTTACCATTCATGTTTCTGTGGGGTGTGATAAAACACCCTTGATCGTATTTATCAAGGAGGCTCAGTGGACTGCATTACTTGAAGCCATCAGTCATCTGAATTTGCTCAAATGCCCGTATCATATGTGGGGGATCCTTGTGTCTTGCTGTTTTCTCATTAGTGCCATTACCTCAACATATGAACCCTCAGGAGCCTATTATCTCAACATAGTTGGCATTTCAACAGCTCAGAAATCAGTGCAGCACCTAATTTTGTCTACATCAGTCCATTTATCTCTAAGAGTGGTTTGCCAATTGAGCTAAGTTTCTTGTGGCCTGCTACAGAAACTACCAGGTTCTTACTTTGATTTTTCCTTCCAGTTTGAGGTTGATTCTTATCTTCTCTCTTTTTTTTTTTTTTTTGTTTAATGAATTATTACTCTTTCTTATCTAACTGAGAGACAAGCAGAATTCTTTATTAAAAGGCATGGTCCATTTTTGTTTGTATCCTTGAAGATGAGGTCTTCTCTGTTATAAATGAGAGAGTTCCCTCTCTTTCATATGACTGACTTTCTCCAAATGTGGTTCAAAAAAGTGAGTAGAATATTTTGATTAGGATATATGGTATGATTTCTTTAATATGATGGTCCTACCACAAGGAAGCACAAGGAGATGATCCCATAATTTGGACTATGCTTTATTTCTAGTGGACACACAGTGTAACACACAGCAGTTTATACACTTGTCATGTTTAGTACAAAGAACATGCTTCCTACATAACTGTAGTGCAGACAGTCCTCCAAAGCCTGATGCAGGTAAAGCCAATTTGATCAGCCATTTTAAAGGACAAACTGCTGGGCTGCATTCCATAGGAAGGAGGTGGTCTATTCCCACCTTAAAACTCCCCACTTAAAACTCAAGTTAACAAGAAGCAGCAGCTCCTTGCTTACCTGCTCCCCTGCACGTAGTCCCCTTCCCTGCTCCCTGATGGAAGCCAGCCTAAGGGTGGGGAGCTTGGGAATGATGGTGACTTCAGGAGAGCAGCTGCCTGAATGTTGTCCTCTGCTCTCTGAGTGACCCCTTCATAAAGCTCATTGACCTGCCAAACTAGACTTGCCTGAGTGGTTTTCTTTGATCTGTTGGTTCCCTCACAGTTTGGGGGAAAGTGTTTCTTGTATTTGTCCCTGGAAAATTCTCGTGAGAATAACCCTCCCTAAATTCCCTTCTTTTCAATATTCAATACACTTGTTTACATCATAGAGAGACTGGACTGCTTTCTGAGTCCACCATCATGGATTAAATTATTTGTGAATTGAATCAAATTTGAATAAAATGTTTCGTAAAAATTACATATATGTATATACATATACTTATGTATAGTCATATGACAGTAAATGTTACTAGTGCTTTTATAGTTTATTTTTAATTAAAAGAAAGTCTCCCCATATATTTTGGTTATTTTTCTACAATTACTACCCTTTGTTCAGCTTAGCATATAAGCACTTAGAGATAACCACTTCTTTGGGTCTTCATTTTTCTTGAAAGCCACGGACTCCCACATACATGTAAAAATTGCTAAATAAAATGTGTATGCATTTGACCTGTTAATGTGTCTTATGTCAGTTTAATTCTTAGTCGCAGTTAGAGTCCCTAAGAGAAAAAAGGATGCATTCTTCTTCTCCCCCTTCAGTTTTACTGAAGCTCTATTTGTAATGGGCAAAGCTCAGGAACAGAACAGCCCACGTGAGAAAGTTTATCCACCCAAGAATGGATGAACAGATTACAGGATATCCACGTAAGTGAATAAACAATACAGAAATAGACCTTTGCAAATAGTTCACCTAATTTCTCATAAAGATGCAATAGTAATTCAATAGAAGGAGGGTAGCCTCTTAAAGAAATGGTGCTGATATAATTGGGAGTCCAGAGGCAGAAACAAGCAATGTTGAGCAAAACCTTATACAAAAGTTAACTCGAAATGAATAACAACTTAAATGTGAAATACTAAACTGTAAAACATTTAGATAAAAACAGTGGAAAAATTATGTCTACCTCCAGGACCTAGGGCTACTAAAGAGCTTACAGACATGACCTCAAATATATGATCTATTAAAGTAAACATTGATAAAATGGATTTCATCAAATTTAAAACAACTGCCAATTGCAATCTTGGATTCTCACACCAAGAGAATAAAAACATGTTCATACAATCATCACTGAATAAAAGTTCACGAACGTTTCATTCATCAGAGTTGAAACTGGAAAGAACCCAAGTGCTTTTCAGGAACAGATTACAGCATCAATACTTGGAACAATACTCTGTAACAGTTGTATCATCAATACTCAGGAACAATAAAGGAAAAAATAATTTATACACAAATAAATGAATCTCAAGAGAATTATGTTGAGTAAAAAAAGCTAATCCCAAAAGAGTTTCAATGGCATGGTATAAGACACCCTTCAAATGGCAAAAATATAGGATAGAAAATAGGTTAGTGGGCCTTTGTCTACCCTGACTCTGGCCCACTCCTCCCTTGGAGTGCATTCAAACAAAACTTTCGCTTTGCCTCACTATGTGTCTCTGCCTTTCAATTCTTTGCTTCAGTGCGGAGGAGAACTGCAGAGAACAAGTCCCACCTGTACATATTTGATAGTGTGATTCGGATCGCTTCTCCCAGCTCTTCGCTTACAAATGATTCAAAATGTCTATCAGCCAGTTCAGATATCCTTACCCTCCGTCTGTATGGGACCTCTGGATTGACCAGAACCTTCATCTGAACATAGTGTCCCAGATCCCAGGCCCCACAGGGTACTTAACCAACCAGTCATAAGTCCCAAAGCCCAACTGACAGACAGCAAGCCCTGGGACCCAGTCTAGGTACACCACTGCTCCCTCCATCAGCAGGCTGCAGCCAGAGAGGTCTTCGCCCCAGTGACCAAAGAATTGGGTCCCAGCTGCTCGAGGGGCAAATATTTGAAAGAAAGATAGACATGAGCAGCTGGGGAAGGGGAAGCCAGATAAAGTTCTCCCCAGTTAGGGAGTCCCAGTTGAAGACAACAAAGGCTTTGCAGGGAGATAACTTCCTTGCCTATTGGGACCAGGCCAAACCAGTCCCACCCAGATCATACTCAGACATGACTGAACACAACCGAGAACCACCCAAACCACCTCTCATTACTATCTCATTAAAATAAAATAGCAGTTTTGATCCCTCCCTGCAGCACCCCCCAACAACCCCTGCCCTGGGCTTTTCTGTGTGTATTTTGGGAAAAGATGTGAACCAGGAGGAACTGGTGTATAACTAGAATTGTCAATCAAATGACCTCAACCTGTCATTCAAAGAGATGCCTCCCGACTAGGATATGATAAATACACCCTCCCCTAAAAGACTGGGGCCTCTGTCTACCTTGAAACTGGCCTACTTCTCCCTTGGAGTGTATTCAAATAAAATTTGCTTTGCTTCATTTAAAGAAAATAGTGATTACTAGGGGTTAGGAACACTGGCCGAGGAGGAGAAAGTGAGATGACAATGAGATGAGAAGTCACAATAAAGCTCATATTTGCATAATGTACTGTTTTACTTCCCTAAAAATTGTGAAGAGGCAGTGTTTCATCATTTCTGTACTGTGTCAGTCATTTGAGGACACCGCTGTGGAAATGCAGACTCTTATTGGCATTTCCTGTAGGTACAGCATTTTAATCAAGATCTGTATGTTATAAAAGGAAAGTTAACCAAGAGTAAAAAATGGAAGGGAGAAAAGTGAGAAGAAAGGGAAGGAGGAAGGGAGGAAAGAAGGAAGTTAAAAAAAGGATAATGGTTGAATACAAATTGTCCTTGACAGTTAAAGGACAGCCTACCTCTAAACATTTTGTTTTGCTCTCAAATACTTTAGGGATAGTCAACAAATTGCTTGGCATCTCCTCAGAGAGATTCTCAAATGGTGAACAAAATCCATAAATTGTTCTCACTGTGCCTTGTAAGAAACACATGAGGGAGTCAAGACAGAGACCTCATTACAGGTAAAAAGATAGAATATTTCCTGTGCTGTCTTACATTACCATAAACAACGTTACAGAGACATATGCAAACTCCCAGTTTTCATTCACAGGCAGAGCCCTAGCTAAACATGACCATATCTGATTCAGTTCTTTGTTTTCTACAGCTCCATATGCCTGGACAGGAACAGGAGCCCTCTCATTTTCTTTTCATATTAATTTTTTTAGTATTTTGACATGGTTGACAGATCACATGCTCAAAAGCATCCTTGAAACATCATCATGCTATTTGTTATAAGATATTCATTTTACGTAAAGAATTGCATCTCCATACAAGCCAAACTGAGAGCAAATGAAGCATAAGCAAAGAGACATGAATTTGTAAAAATTGGCAGAATTAAGAAGCTGCAAGTATTCAGTCTCATTCTGATGTCTTTCCAAATTCTTAAAGCTTAGTGACTGTAGGCTCATTCTTTTGACCCTCTCAATATAATTTAATGTTTGATGATTATTTAAATAAATGTATAAGCTTGATTCTTTCCAGATCTCTGGATGAGGCCAAAGGGGCTTTCCATCTCACACTGAAGTGTGAAAAGCATTATTTGGATATTAGCAGACTTTTAAGTACGTAGATTTATGGTAATAGTACAATATTAGCATGTTCTTCAATTTCAGATGGGATCGGACAGAAAGGAGATATAATTAATTGCAAAGAGTATAAGTTTTTAAAAAAATAACAATCAATATGCTACAAAAATGTTAAACTATGACAAGTAATTTGGTTCTTTCCATAGGATGCTAAAGCTTGTGAGAAGAAAAACACTTTTATCTTTCCTTTATAGGAAAATTGGAATTTACCAAGTATGATTTTTCTCATCCTTTCATATTTTCAGGTCAAAACAAAATGAACAAAAAGCAAGATTTATACTGCTTCTTGTTACTTTTACTAAAGATATTTATTTCTCTGAAATTGTGGTCAACCCGTACACATTTCCATATAAAAACAGTGTGCACATTGAGGCAGAATGGGCTATGAGGAGGAAACAAAATTATGAGTAATATTTTAAGTTAAATTCATATTTCATGTAACCACTTTTATATTTAATATTATAAATTGTATTTTTTATTTATTTCCTTATAGGTCACTGAGAGGCTACTGTCACTGTAAGTTTCATTGTAACTAGTATCATTTCTGCTACTTTTTTTTTTTAAGGGAACATTCTTACTTACAACATTTTAAAGCTAACAATTCTTTTACCTTAATCTTCCACCATTTCTTACTCTGGTATATTCTTAACCTGTGCATTAGGGATATTCAGATACATTTTTATTTGATCCTGCAAGTGAGTACCTGGGTTTTACATATATCATGGTTTTAATGAGTTCCTGTGGCCTTAAGGTATAGAAGAATTTAAAATAATATCCAAGAATCTATGTATATCTCACCTTTAGTGTATTTTATTTCACCTGCATAGTATTGTGAGACATAGTGACTCCAGACATTTTTGCAAAGCACAGTATCTCTTTATGCCAAGGGAGTTTTTATGAATCTTCATCAGATGAAAACAATTCAGGGATGGCTTTTTCTCCCAATTTGCCCAGATTTCCTCATACTTTCCTGCAGTCTCACATGATACAGTGTATTTGATATGTTACATACAAGTTAGTATGTATTAGAATGAAACTGCCCCTAAGGGAAGATAAAAATTTTTAGAAAATTTATAACAAAATAAACTTCTATTATATTTTGTTAAAACAGTTAAGAAAATTAGAACACAGTACAAAAGAAAAACAACTTCTTTTTTGTCCAATTTTTGTCACGGAGAAGGGAAATGGGGTGGAGCCTGAAGTAAGTCACATGCATTCTATCCTACTTGACCTTTTCTTCACCTGACCCATCATCTTGACTTTGACAAAGAAGATATGTAACAGTCCAGAATAATTTACTTAGATATATGTAAAGAAACCCTATTTGAGCTTAAGTTACTGTTACCATTAAAAGAAGCAAAAAACAAAAGAAAAAGGAAAAAAAACCCCACTATGTACCGAAAAGGTAGCATAGACATTGAATCATTTAATCTTCATTTATCCTCCCACCAGCCCTGTAAGGATGTATTGGTTTTGAATATGAGAATAAAGAGTTTTAGATAATTTATTTGCCCAAATTAATCCTTTGTAATACCATAAGTAGAGGTGTAACAGAGATTATTTCTACATATACATGTATTTCATATATTTCTCTCTATAAACACAAGTAATTCTCACTGCAGACTTTATAGTTTCCTTATTTATATAACTGTTCACTCTCCGTCAAGTGTGTCACCTGCAGGCACAAAGGATTTTAAGACTGTGTGTTGAAGTAGTAGATTCCAGCATTTTGGGAATTTGTGGTTTCAAATTTTTGTAATTATTATATAATTGTATAATATAATTCATCATATAACTGTCCTATTAAGCATAATTTATAAATATCACTATATGATTGCAATTATATAAATGTCCAATATAAAACTTTAAAAAATAGCACATTAGTTTACATAAGTAACACTCCAATTGTCAATATATCATTAGCTTTTTCATTTTTCCTTTATATATGTATATGTATCTTTATCTGTATCTATATATAGCTATGTTACCCTATTTATGCATCTATTTGTCCATCTGTTCATTTATCTAACCACCATTTATCTATCTATCTATCTATCTCTCTATCTATCTATCATTTTATCTATCTATACCATCCTGGTTTCTCAACCTGGCACTACTTATATTTTTGAAGGGATATTGAGAATGGTAGGAGTTTAAAAACATATCTGATCCTGAGTTATCACATAACAATAGCACCCTAACTCCCAATATCTTTCCAACCAAAATTTTTAGAAGCATAACTGACCTCTATCCATTACATGCCAATAGCACCCATCAACCAATATCTTCCCAACCAAAAATGACATTGACATATGTTCTTTGGTTAGTAAAATCAACTCCAGTTGAGAACCGTTAACTGTCTCTATCTCTTTTTATGTATATTATTATTTGTGGGTTTAATTTTTATATGCCCTACAATGGAAAGTTTGGGTGTATCTTATGCATTTGGCTTTGCATATGAAAACTTCTCCCAGAGCATAACACATGAAATTTATTGACTGTGCCAATGTCTCTGTCCAGAATATATCTCCTGATACACCTGCATGGAAACACAAAATCTAACAGTGCTGAGTGAATTCATCCTCCTGGGGATCACAGACCGCCCTGAGCTGCAGGCCCCCTTATTTGGGCTCTTCCTCACCATCTACATGATCTCGGTGCTGGGCAACTTGGGTCTGATCATCCTCACCAAGGTGGACCCCAGGCTCCAGACTCCCATGTACTTCTTCCTCAGACACCTGGCTTTCACTGACCTCGGTTATTCAACAGCTGTGGGACCCAAAATGTTGGTAAGTTTTGTTGTAGATCAAAATACAATCTCTTACTGTTTTTGTGCTATACAACTAGCTTTTTTTCTTGTATTCATTGTTAGTGAAATTTTCATTCTGTCAGCAATGTCCTATGACCGCTATGTGGCCATCTGTAAACCTCTGCTTTACCCAGTCATCATGTCACCAAGGGTATGTCAGGGGCTGGTGGCAGTCCCCTATCTCTACAGCACATTTGTTTCTCTTCTAGTCACTATAAAGATATTTAATTTGTCATTCTGTGGCTATAATATTGTTAGTCATTTCTACTGTGACAGTCTCCCCTTGTTATCTTTGCTCTGCTCAAATATACATGAAACTGAAATGATTATTCTGATTTTAGCTGGTTTTGATTTGATTTCATCTCTTCTGATAGTTCTTGCGTCTTACATGCTCATCCTTGTAGCCATTCTCAGGATGAACTCTGCCGAGGGCAGGCACAAGGCTTTTTCCACCTGTGGGTCCCACCTGACAGTGGTCACAGTGTTCTACGGGACTTTGCTGTTTATGTATGTGCAACCTGAGTCCAGTCATTCCTTTGACACTGATAAAGTGGCCTCCATATTTTACACCCTTGTTATCCCCATGTTAAATCCCTTGATCTATAGCTTGAGGAACAGAGACATAAAATATGCAGTGCAAAAAATGTGGAAAAAACTATGTAATCTTTTTCCTTAGAGTTCACTATGCTTCCCAAAAACCACATTATGAACTTTACATTTTTCTTTATGACCCTCTAAAAGAAATTGTAAGCACATATGAGTCCAATATATATTTACAGAAGGTCTGTATATGGTAAGGACTTCCAATTGTTGTGAATAGGCTAACAAACAAACTAGTAAAGACATTTGCCTTCGATAAGTCATGTAAATGTTATAGTAGAGTAAATGTGTTATGTAGATGTAACCCTCCTACCCCCAAATAAAAATCTCCAAAGATTTTGGTGCTGCTGTAACCTAAAGAATAAAGTTAATGTGTCTCTCTATGTGTGTGTGCATGTGTGTATAAGTGTGTTTGTGTTTGTGTGTGTGTGTGTGTGTGTGTGTGTGTATGTCCCATTTCCCTCATCAATGCCTTTTCTTCTGAACATGAGTCTGTGCGGTGAATATATTTTGTATTTCAGCAGTCCTTACATTCTGATGGGCATCTGATTTTGTCTCAATCAGTCCATTTTGTTGATATCAGGATATTCAAATTAAGATAAATGTTTGAGATCATTCAGAAACTCCCAAGTTTGTCACTTTTTTCCTCTAAGTGGTTGTTCTTAATAGCTGATTGCCTGGTTTAGAAGCTTATAGTATTTCCTTATCTTTTTGGAAAAAAAGTAATATCCATCTTTAAAAATTATGTTGCAGTTATTTTTGTAACCTTGGGAGAAAGAACTCTTCTGTGATGCCTCTGTGTTGCCTAACTAACTGTGTTGCCTCTCTTCCCTTGGGTTGATGGTTCCAAATGTTCATCCATATTGATTATGCACTGTATTTCATTGATTTTCATCGTTTACCTGCACTGGTTGATTGTCCTATTTGTGGGAAGCAAGCAGAGATAATCCTCTCATATGCACTATTTCTAAGACAAATGAGACCTGGTGTATGGCAAGGAGATGGTTATCTTGCCTTTTGTACATAGTTGCTTCATATCATTCCTCATATTTTCCCATGTGCTTACTTTTATTTTTCCCCATTTTGTTTGCCTTTATCCTTCTGAAAAGTTCTGATATTTTATTGACCCTATTAGCCTACAATATTTACTTTGTTACCATCATGCAAGAAAATTCTCTGTTTAGCCAATGTGCATTTAATAAAAATACTTTTTGGCACAAAATTTTAAAAGTGTATGATAGAAAGCAATCATAATGTCCCTCAGTAGAAAAAGTGGTTAATGGATCATGGTACATCCAGACCATGGAATATTATTCAGCACTGAAAAAAAATGAACTATTAAGCTACAAAAGGATATGGTAGAACCTTAAGTACAAGTTGCTAAGTGGAATGAGCCAATCTGTAAAGACTGCATACTGTATCTATCATTCCAATGATATAACATTCTGGAAAAGATCAAATAAAAAATATCAGTGCTTACAGAAGTTAAGGGAGAGGAGGAAATGAATAGGTGGAGCAGAAAGGATTTTTAGAGCAGCAGAAATACTTTGTGTTACACTACAATGTTGCATACAAGTCATTATTTATTTGTTTAAATCCATGTAATGTACAACACCAAATACACCCTAATGTAAGTGAACCCTCCTGTAAACTATGAACTTTTGATGAGAGTGATATAACTTCATTGACTGTAACAAAAGCAGCATTCTGGTGGAGGACGTGGATCATAGAATGGGAAGGCTATGAGATGTGCACAGGGAACATATGGGAAAGCTCTGTACCTTCCTCTCAATTTTTCTGTGAACCTAAAACTTGTCTGAAAAAATAAAGTCTTGAAATACAAAAAGAATTGTATGGTATGGTATCATGTGGGGATAAATACTATCAACTATTGATGCAGTTACAAGAAATCTTTACAATGGCCATAAAGACTACCAGGTCATAATATCTCATATTTCTAAGTACTGTATGGCAGTCATTCCTCATGTCTTGATGAATTTAGTCACCACAACATCTCTGTGAGGTAGGTTCTATTAACATTTCCATTTTTCACATTTTAAAACAGTGGCCCAGAGAATACATTGGCAGAGTGCCCCAGAGCATTAGGTGTTAGAAATAGGTAGTCAAGCCAGGTGTTCTAGCTCATGCTTAGGACTTTAAGCTCTAACAAATACCCTATATTGTCTCTTAATGTGATTTGTGTGTTTCATTGATGTCATCCAGAGATGACGAATGTAGAACTTCACTTTGGCAGATGTCAGACTAGAAGAGAAGAAACAGCAGAGAGACTAAAAACAAAAACAAAAACAAGAAACAAAAACCAGTGAAAAGCCTTGTCTGCTACAGAAAATGACTTTAAGGAGCATGTAATTAATCTATTAAAAATAAATAAATTGACTCAGAAATATAAATTAATCAGGCATTTTGGATGAGTGATTTTGCAACAATAGCTGTAACAAAGTGAATGCAGGACGAAGGCTGAGTAGAATCTGTAAATAAACCAGAGGATGGGCAAGAATTAGCATTAATTCTTGTTGGGAACCTGCTTGCAGGTTCCCATGTTAAGAAATTATTTCCGTTTTAAGAAATTCAGCCACCTTTGGTAAATGAAGGCTGAGGAGAAGCAGAATTCCAAAAACGCTGAATGTCTGTTGCTAATGATTTGTAGGTAGAATTCTGCCTCAGACGATGTGAGAAATGCATGTTCTTTCCCCAAAAAGGTCTGTGAGGGGAGTATTCATTCTCCATCACCTTCTGCTCCTCAGACTTTGAAGACATTTTATCCGGGCTTTTCCATTTGAATACTATAGGTGATTTGCAGAGAACTGTTTATATCTCTGTGCCTTGCTACACTGCATGATATAATAAAGGATTTGTAACTTCGCTTGTAAAGCGGAATAAAAATAGAACATATAACCATACTGATCTCCAGGGTGCCTGGTTCAACATTCAAATGTTAATAATGTAATTAATTGTATCAGCAGCATAAAGAGAAAAAAATGAATGAATTTCTCAATTGATGCAGAAAAAGCATTTGATGAAATTCACTTTCCATTTATAGCATCAAATAAAATTATCTCTCAATAGTCTGGAAACAGAAAGCGACTTCCTAAAAAAAGATAAAGTATATCTACAATAAAACATAGAGTGAACATCATACTTAATCATGAAAGGATAAATATTTGCCCATTAAAATTGGAAGAAGGCAAGGCTGTTTTTCTTACTACAACAATTATAGACCATAATGGAGATCCCAGCCTGTGCAATAAGATGAGGAATGTAAATAAAATGACACATAGAGCTGAAACAAATAAATAAAATTGTTTCTCTGTGTAGCTGACATGGTTGTTGGTGTAGAAACTGAATTTGGAAAAGTGACTGGAACTAATAATCGAATACAACCAAGTCACAGTGAGCAAGGCCAACATGCAGAACCCTTTGTATTTCTGTATATATGAAATAAAGAATTTGAAGTTTAAGCAAATATATAACTTACTACAGTAAAACCAAAAGCATGAAACATTTATAAGTTGAACAAAATATGTCCTAAATCAACATACCGAACACAGCAAAATACTGAGGAAAAGAATCAGTGACATGTATGTGGAGACAATATTTTGCTTATGGATTGGAAATACAGTCCTTGTTAGATCTAATACTTGAGTGAGCACAGTCTGCAAACTGATTCTAAAATGAATGGAAAGGCAAAGAAATTAGAACAGACCAAAGAATTAAAAATTAAAGATCAAAGTTATAGGACTCACATAATATGCTTATTTTATTTATTTTATTGTATGTGTGTAATATACTCAGCATAGGCAAATGGGAGCTAATTATTCCAAACATAAGAAAAAAATAGCAAAGTTAAATAGTCACAGAAATGAAAACATAACCCAAGACTTCTAAAAGAATGGTCAAATGGATGTTTTATTAAATTTCATATAAATTTTTGTTATCCTTAACATCATGAGTGTTGAGAGGCATATGTCAGTTATAGTTATATCTATATTCTTGGAAATTTAACAACAAATTATGTTTTCTTTGTGCACATCCTGTTTTTATGTGTTTAAATGCAAGCAAATATTAAATAATTCTTTTCTCCAAATAAGAGAAAAATATAAATGTATTATGGTATTTATACTGATTCAGAGACTCACAGCCTAGAATGTCAGACCTATGGGATAGGCTATTGTTTTTGTGATTTGGGTGTGGGAATTAAACAGCTTTCCCTTTCTGGCTGCCTTTTCATATAACAAATAAGCATACAGAATAAAAACATCTTTACAATCTTTAGAAGCTGTAACACCTATGGAATTCTAGGAAGTGAGAACTGACTAGCAGAAAGTTCAGGATTAGCAATGTCTTGAGATTAACAGGAGAGTTGTTTTGTTTCTATGGCCCTTTCCACAGCATCCTTCACCTCTCTGTTTCTCAGACTGTAAATCAGCGGGTTCAGCATGGGAATCACTAGCGTATAGAACACAGCGACCACCTTCTCCTGTTCTACAGAATACTGGGAGCTGGGCTGGATGTAACTAAAACTTAAGGTGCCGTAGAATATGGTCACTGCCATCAGGTGAGAGGCACAGGTGGAGAAGGCTTTCAGTCTCCCTGCTGCAGAGTGGATCCTCAGGATGGCGAGCACAATGAACACATAAGAAATGATCACAATCAAGAAGGTGGCCATGGCAATGACTCCAGAGAAGACTAAGAGCAACAGCTCATTGACAGAGGTATCAGAACATGACAGCTTTAGGAGTGAGGGAATATCACAGAAGAAGTGGCGGACAATATTCAGCCTACAAAAGGACAGTCTGCCTAAGCTTACTGTGTGTATCAGTGAGTTAATTGTTCCACCTATGAATGTCCCAAGGACCAGCCCTACACACTTCCTCTTAGACATGGCTGCCGTGTAAAGCAGAGGGTTCACAATGGCCATGTAACGGTCATATGCCATCACCGACAGCAAGAAGCCTTCTGTGGTAACAAACACCCCGAAACACAAATGTTGTACCATGCAAGCAGAGAAAGAAATGGTTCCCCTCACAACCAGGAGGTTGATTAGCATTTTGGGTGCGATTGCAGATGAGTAGCAGGCATCTACAAATGACAGGCAGCTGAGGAAAAAGTACATGGGTGTGTGGAGCTTGGGTGTGATTCGGATTATGAAGATCATGCCCAGATTCCCCACCAGGGTGACGGCATAGATCCCCAGGAACAGCACAAAAAGCGTCACTTTCAGTTCAGCGCGGTCTGTCAGCCCCGAAAGAATAAACTCAGTAACAAATGTAAAATTCTCTCCAGCCATTCATTTGCTTCTTTTCACAAAAATCTATTGTGAGAAAAAAAAAGGATTTACAATTTATTAGAGGAAAATAAAGTACAATCAAATGCATGCAGTCACTGATGTGAGTCTCATACCGCTTCTTTGAATCTGAGTTTCATTATTAATAAAATTAGCAAGTGGGCTAGATGGTCTCTAATTTTCTTCCCAGGGTTGTTGTTTTATATGATTATACTCCAAAAAACCAATCGTGGAATGTTTCGTTCTCATAGCTTCAGTCTGTCTCTAAAATAACTACCTCAATAACAAAGTTTACTAGCACTAAGGAAATGATAGCACTAATGGGAATTAAAATTAATAGCACGTATATTATGTATTTTTGGAAAGTTGTGATTCAATGAAATTCTCTTCTGATCTGTTTTGTTTTGTTTTGGGATCAGTTATACATATTTTGATGTTATATATAGAAGTGATCTACAGGTACCATAGTGTAGATAACAAATTGGCCATAATCATGAAATAAGGTGGCTCAGGTGCCAACAGTAATGGCATTTAAAAAATGCCAAGAATTGTGGCTTCTGAGATCATGGGATGCATTGGGGGGCAACAGCTAACTCTGAAAGTCGTGAAAGAAAAGCCTGCTTTTCGCATGATACCTATTACAAGTAGCCAGGATTGTTGCTTGGGGACAATTTTCCCTGTGATTGAACAGGAGCTCTAGACGGTCTATTTAAGACTGAGGACACAGAATACTGATTCTTGCATATTTGGACTAGATGGAGCCTCCTGCTTTTTCTGAAATGTTATATAATTTTAAAAAACAGGAAGCAGAATTTTAGAAAGCAGACATAACGATTTTAGAAGGCAGAAATTTGAAAGACATTTTCAAATGCTCTGTGATTCTTCTTCATGTTCTTCACCTTATAATAGCTAGTTTAGACATTTGAAGGCTTTCTATTTCTAAAACTACAATTTCCTTTGGATGGTTGGTTAACTAAACTTTATATTCAGCTGTTCATGTTTGTTTCAGAATTAACTGTCTCTCCCTTCTTTTCTTTAAATTGGGTTGTTGTCTGAGAAATTATGAGAAGTGATTATTTTGGCCTATGTATAATTGACACTACTTACTTGTTTTAATTAAAATGTTTTTATTGCCACAACAGAGAGATGGTAGGAATCTATTAATCTTCAGTCAAATCCTAATGTTAACAATAACAGGTTTTATTTCACCAGAAAAGTTATTTAGCTTTATTGATCCAGGATAGAATTATCTTTACTTCCCAAATAAATCTTTTTGTATTTATTCCTTGATTTGAGTTATCAAACGGACATCTCAATTTTTTGTTTATAAACTGGCCTTGTCAATGTGAGATACATAAAATAAACACATATTTTTTCATGATGTCTCACAAACTCTTGAAAGAATACCAACAGATTTGACAGTATGGGAGAGCATTTTCCACAAATAATAAGTCTGTATATTTCAGAACTGCAATTTTATAAATCTTATACCTGTTCTTTCTTCTGCTACTCTTAGAGTATTAACTGAAAAATTTCCCATTAAAAAAGGAGATTACTTATAGACATGAATTTTGTTGTAAACTACTATTTGGGAAATAGAATATTTTAAAGGAATTAGAAATTATATTAGCAATCCAGATATAAAACTATATAACTTTGGCAGCAAAATTGGATGACAGTGTTGAGAACTGAATTATATAAGATATGGGTGCAACTTAAATGAACTTTATGATTCAAAACACTGATAAGAACCTAACGTATTTGAAATTTTCAATTATTTACAGGATGAATGCTAAAAATGATGTAATTAAGAGAAATAGGAAAACATTAGAAGGAATGAACTTACCAATGATGTAAAAAAGCTTGGTATACCAATTTATTTAGAATGCTCAAGTCTGTTTCCATGGTTTTTACTCTCTTCTTAGAAATGAAACCAGTTGATATTTTCTGAGGTTCAGAATGATCAATATTTTAATAGTAGGTAACTGAATATCATTCTAGGTTAAAACAAAAACTAAGATAAAACCAAGTAAAACTGACACAGCGAAAAAAAAGAATGATGGTTTCACATCTTTAATTATTTCCTCAAACAAGGCAAAGCTGAAAGAAGGGAAAGGTATATATATATATATATATATATATACACACACATATGAATGTATGTACACATGCATTTTTTTGTTCTAATGAGGCCAGAATCCCTGTAGTTCAGAATCTAATTACACTAAGTCAATCACAACAACCCAAACATTACATTTGGTATTGTGTACAAGATTCTCAAAGGACTTTCTCTAGGGATACCAGAGGAACTGGCTTCTTGAAGATGTGTAATATAAAAAATGTTATCCACTGGAAAGCAAATAGAGCCAAGGGTGAAAAAAATAGCAGAAATATTAGTTGTGAATAATTAGAATAAATTGCATACATTTCATTAAGATATAATATGGACTGGACCTTTCAAAATCTACAGAAAATATGATTGTCCTTAATAGTTGTGAAGTCAAGGTTTGTTAAATGTAATTATTCACACATTATCTGTATATGTGTGTTTGTATAAACAATGTCCTATCATGTTACTGTTTGCTTAAACATAGCCAAGATCAAGTGTCATTTTCCCACTGAATTCTTATTTCTATGGAATACACCAAATATTCACTTCCCACTACAAATACACATTTAAAAACATGCATGGAAGTTCCAGGTGCTATTTTCAGCTTTTATGTGCATAACCTCTTCTTATCAAAATCTAGATGAGAAAAAATTCAGACCATTCTGTCACAACTGAATGGCAATTCAAGTTTCCTAAAACAAACTGGGACAAGTTGATTTTTTTGTACTGGTCATTTTTTTTCATTTTGATTCTTCTTATATGAATATGCATGGATATATATATGCATACATAAGAATGCTTGTCATAAGTCAGTGTTATACTTCAATTAAACACATTATGCTATGAACTGTTATCAGTACTATAATAATGAAGATGGTTATTCTCTACAAAACTACATATTTATGGAATTTGACTTATATCCCACATGAATGAATAACATTACTTTTAAATCAACCTAGTTTCATGACCCATGTGTTACCAAATGTATATGCAAAAACCACTTTATAATAGCTTTGTTACTGTCATTGCTCATAGGAAAGATAACAATTGCTTTTCTTTTCTAAACCTTGTCATTCTTTCTAGCATATAACTGTATTCATTGTCAGGTATCAATTAGCAAATGTAGAATTGTTTAACTAGTTTAAACTTCCTCATCAGTTTTGAAAACCTCAGGTTGTCTTATAGGAAATAGTTAATAAAGGCTCCCAAAATGCAGAACATTGAACATAGTGTTGTTTTTATTTTAAACTTTTATTATATTTTTTACAGCATGATTTCTAAAATCAAGGAGAAGTAATAAAGTTAATCAAGTAATCCATCATTATAGAATGAAACTTTAGGCAGGCATTAACATCCATCATGTGATTTGAAGATTGCTGGACTTTTCTTCAATCTTGAAAGAACATGAAGTCAATTCTTGAAAGGACAGATAGATGGGAAGGGGGCTGAATTTTACTTATTCCAAAATGGAGTCATTTTATACAAGTTATCTGTCTTTTTTGGTGGATTTTTTTTTTAAGGAAGAATATATTATTGCAAGCTGAGGATTATAATAGGGTCATTTTCTCATAACTCATCTTTCAGTTGCTAAAGTCACTGATGTCTAAGAGGAATAAAAGTAGGCAAATAACTAGTAGTTGGAAAATGTACTTTGTATTCATAGCCTTCTTTTTATTTAACATGGGGACTTATCAATACTTAAAATTTAATGCAAATTTTAAAAATAAAAGAAAATATGCATAAAATTAACTTTCTAAATAATTTTTAAGTATACTAGAAAGATCTGTAATTCATTATATCTACTATGTATATATAATCTTTATATCTTCAAAATATATATATATACATATATATATATATGTAATATACATGTGAAGTTTTCCACTAATCAGAAAAGATGCATACAATTCTATGGATTAAAAAAATTATTAAATTGATTGTATTAAAATTGATTGATATAAATATTAATAGTCTAGTATCTCAGGTGAACTGAGGTCTAAGTTACCTTTCTAAAATGCAGTTGTACATAAAGTCACTTTTAGTTTCTAGTCTTGCTTCCTCATGTGAAAAATTAATATGTAGAACAAAATTATATGTATTATACTTAGAAACTCTAAAATTCATTGAATTCATGTAAATGCTAGTAAGTGAAGAACTAACTGGTAGAATGTTGTAGAAGTGACAAGGTCTTGAAATTAGCAGGAGAGTTGTTTTGTTTCTATGGCCCTTTCCACAGCATCCTTCACCTCTCTGTTTCTCAGACTGTAAATCAGCGGGTTCAGCATGGGAATCACTAGCGTATAGAACACAGCGACCACCTTCTCCTGTTCTACAGAATACTGGGAGCTGGGCTGGATGTAACTAAAACTTAAGGTGCCGTAGAATATGGTCACTGCCGTCAGGTGAGAGGCACAGGTGGAGAAGGCTTTCAGTCTCCCTGCTGCAGAGCGGATCCTCAGGATGGCGAGCACAATGAACACATAAGAAATGATCACAATCAAGAAGGTGGCCATGGCAATGACTCCAGAGAAGACTAAGAGCAACAGCTCATTGACAGAGGTATCAGAACATGACAGCTTTAGGAGTGAGGGAATATCACAGAAGAAGTGGCGGACAATATTCAGCCTACAAAAGGACAGTCTGCCTAAGCTTACTGTGTGTATCAGTGAGTTAATTGTTCCACCTATGAATGCCCCAAGGACCAGCCCTACACACTTCCTCTTAGACATGGCTGCCGTGTAAAGCAGAGGGTTCACAATGGCCATGTAACGGTCATATGCCATCACCGACAGCAAGAAGCCTTCTGTGGTAACAAACACCCCGAAACACAAATGTTGTACCATGCAAGCAGAGAAAGAAATGGTTCCCCTCACAACCAGGAGGTTGATTAGCATTTTGGGTGCGATTGCAGATGAGTAGCAGGCATCTACAAATGACAGGCAGCTGAGGAAAAAGAACATGGGTGTGTGGAGCTTGGGTGTGATTCAGATCATGAAGATCATGCCCAGATTCCCCACCAGGGTGACGGCATAGATCCCCAGGAACAGCACAAAAAGCACTACTTTCAGTTAGCGAGGTCTGTCAGCCCCAAAAGAATAAATGCAGTAACAACTGTAAAATTCTCTTCAGCCATTGTTAGTTCTTTATCTTGAAATCTTAAGTGGAAAAGATAAACGGATTAGAATAGACTGAGGAGAATCTGGTATTCAGTAAAAGAAAGTAGAAACATTTATAGACTTGTGTCTTGAATCATTCACTATTTTGCTAAACCTGAATCTTCTCATTTCTCATAGAAGAAGCTTGAGCAGATTGTTTCTTAATTTTTTTTTTTTTTTTTAGTGCTAGCTGTTATTCTATCCCATAAGGAAGTATGCAAAAAAAAAGTGCTGTCAAAAATTTCAGTCTGTCTCCAAAGTGCCTGCATCTGTAGGGATATGATGCTACCAAGAGTGACACTGACAGCAAGTAAAAGGAATTTACAAAATAAAATTTAAGCCCTCTTCTGAACTCTTCATTTTTAGATATAAAAGGAGTAAAAGACAAGATTTCAAATCAGCTATGCAATTAACTATGCACTATTAACTATGCAGTTAATTCACAAAAGCAGGACGATAACCAGACAACAGGCAAAGATTATGAGGTGAGGGCCTGACTTCCAAAGAGGATACATGATACCCTTTAAAGTGCATGAGTCTCTCTGGCCTTTTCTGATGCCTACTTATGAGCCCCATCGAAAGAGACCCTCTGTGGAATCCTTGGAGCACCACCTTGCTCAAATGGAGCAGTAGAAGATTTCATAAATTATGCGAGGTCTCAAATAAATAAATTGTTTATTTATTTTTTGCCATTAAGGTGTTTTTATATACATTTCTATATGGATAATGAGTATAATATTCAATGTACTTAAGTAGTTGCTATATATCTGTATATGTAAATAATAGCATCACACACTCACACACATATATGGAATAAGATAAAATTAAAATGTGTATAACCAAAATAATCAATTGCTCTGGAGCATTTTTTTTCATATCCTTCATATACTGATAAATATATATGACCATTATGGTTTTCTAAATCTGATTTTCCTTAGATAGTTTGATCATTTATACTTTTTATTTGACTTGTATTTTGGTAAGATTCAACATCTCCAGAAAAGTATAGAACTCATCTTTCCCATAGTCTTAAGAGTTAAGAGAAGGAATTTACAAATCTTTTTTAAATGAAATAAAAACAAGGATAAAATCTGGATTATCTATGTTAATTCTATATATAGGCGATTAATATATTTCAGTTGCCACAAAAGGGAAGTGGGTGGCATTAGCCCAACCAGGGGTTACATATATTGTTGTCCCTTTTAATTGACTCTGAGAAATTCATCTCTCTGCTATCAGACTGTGTATAATTATATCTGTGACATGATTACTGAAAAGATGAAAAGATATTACAAGAAAAATGCTAAGTGTTGCTTTGGGTGTATAATACGTACTCTGATTATAGATAACATAGGAAGATGGGTTGGTAGTCAGTTAAGTAGTTAGATAAACAATACACCACTAGACAATTGCTATGTGAGGTTATTTTTTAAGGATAGATGTGGATGAATATAAAGAAATGAAAAAGTACTTTGGTCAACTAATTTATATTTCCCCAATTTAAATATCTGTTTCCTGTTATTTAAAATGACAAATGGAAATTCAAGAGAATGTTTTAATTTCCTTTGATAAATTATTAGCCTATTAATTTCACAATTTTTCATATGCTGCTTAGAAAGTACCAAAATGTGTGCCAAAATGGATAAGTCCTTCCAACCTTGTTAAATCTATATATTTCAAAACAGAATGTGACATCAGTCCATCACATCTGAGTTCTACAATGCAGCAATGAGTAATTTCATGTGAAAATTTAAATAGAAATTACAACTAAGTAAAAGAAAATTTCAGTTCTTTGAATTATTTCCAATTCAAGTGCTCAATAGCTATACGTGTCTAGCAGGTGTTACATCACATACAGGTTATAGAAGACTTCCATCACTGCAGAACGCTGAATTGCTTAGATTTCCCATCTAACATCTAACTCTCTGACTCATCTTTTCAGAACACCAATTGAACAGCATTTCTTAAGGAAAGATTATCTATTTTACATAATTTTCAGTGAAGGCATAATTAAAGAAATAGGATTTCCAAATGTAAGTTAGAAGTTCAATTACAGTTGGCCCTGGAGCAATGCAGGCCTCGGGGCACTGAGTCCCATGCAGTAGAAGATCAATATCTGACTTCTGTCTCCCCAAAATTTAACTGATAGTGTGCTGTTGACCAGAAGCCTTACTGATGACATTAG
The DNA here is from genome assembly GCF_030020395.1 of Manis pentadactyla. Taxonomy (NCBI): domain Eukaryota; kingdom Metazoa; phylum Chordata; class Mammalia; order Pholidota; family Manidae; genus Manis; species Manis pentadactyla. The sequence goes on along the minus strand of NC_080027.1, from coordinate 20,178,805 downwards.
CTGATTAACACATATTTTGTATATGTATGATGTGTTATATCCTTACAATGAAATAAGCTAGAGAAAAGAAAATATTATTAACAAAAGTCATAAGGAAAATATATTTATAGTACTGTCCAGTATTTACTGAAAAAAGTCCCCATATAAGTGGACTCATGCATTTAACACCCATGTTGTTCAAGGGGCAACTGTATATTACTTATTCAGGCATGTTTATCCTCTGTAAAATTTAAGATGATATTGTAAATGTAACTCAATGATAGAATGTGGAGTTAGATTGAATTATCTCTAATATTCCTCACACTCAAATGATTCTATCTGATTTTAAACAAACTTTCTAAATGATGTATTAAATAAGAGGAAATGCAAAGGAAAGATTAAAAGAAAAATTCTTATCAAAGTAAAGTTAACTTACCAAATGAAAATATTCTAAAATTTCACCTCTAGAAACTTCCTGTCTTTTCCCATGGTTTTTTTTCTTTACTCAGAAACAATTTCATTAATGAGCATAGGATATGCAGAGTTATTATATGAATGGTATGTATCTGAAAAAGTTCAAGTAAAATAAGTGTAGTAAATCTTAACTATTAATACATAACAAGCAGTATAGCAAACAAATACAGTGATAATATTTAATTTCTTTCCTCTAAGAGGACAAATTTGGGTAGAAAAGACAGCTATATATACATTTTACATAAGCCTCTAACAAGCTCTATCACAGCTTAGTTAGAGAGTAATAAATGAAACATTGGAAAACACTGTTTCCCAAAGGACTTTATATTTTCCCATATCTCATCTACCTCCGTAAAGTGTACAATTTACTAAAATACTATAAAGAATTTAAGAAAATGTAAAGCGAAAGATGAGGGATTTTTGAATTTGTAATAGGAACAATAATTAAAATAATTTGTTCAATGAAACAGTGAATTGCCTACATGGTAAATGGTTAGATGTTACTAGGCTTCCTACACACTTCGTCTTTATGCAGATGTAGAAGATAAGGAAGCTGACAAGTGCTATTGCTTGTAAAGGCTTCTTTAAAAGCAACATACAGAGGAGGAGCCAACATGGCGGCGTGAGTAGGACAGTGGGAATCTCCTCCCAAAAACATATATACTTTTGAAAATACAACAAACACAACTAGCCCTAAAAGAGAGACCAGAAGACGCAGGACAGTGGCCAGACTGCAGCTACACCAGCGAGAACCCAGCGCCTGGTGAAAGGGGTAAGATACAAGCCCCGGCCCGGCGGGACCCGAGCGCCCCTCCCCCCAGCTCCCGGCGGGAGAAGAGCAGGCAGAGCGGGAGGGAGACAGAGCCCAGGACTGCCGAACACCCAGCCCCAGCCATCCGGGCCAGAGCGCAGACACAGTACGTGCCCAGGGGGCCCTGGATGCTAGGGAAACAGGGAGTAAGACCTCTGAGCGGGTGCTGAAGCTGATGCCCCTGTGACAAAGAAAAGCGGGGGCTTTTTGAAAGTCTTAAAGGGACAGGGACTTAACAGCTTGACGGAAACAACCCAGGTCACAGTACAGCAGCTGGAAATTACAGGGAAAACCGGGCGCACTAACCCCCTGGGCAACAGCTCTAAGACCCCTCTCGGAGGCAAACAGTCAAGCAGCCCCCCCATCCATTACCCCACCGGGCGCTGCGAAAGCAGAGAAGCAGCCTGAGACAAATTCCGCCCACAGAAAGGGAAATCTCTCCCTCCCGGCCGGGCAAGACACAAAGACCCACTCTACACGCAATTACCCAACACAAGCCACTAGGGGTCGCAGTTGTCCCAGTAAAGAAAGGCCAGTAGCAAGTGAAAATTTTGGCCCTCCCAGCTGACAGTCAATAGCACCTGTCAACATGAAAAGGCAAAAAAATATGATCCAGACAAGACTAACCCAGACAGCTTCAGCATCTGCTACATCTTCCCCTGAGAAGGAATCTGGGGAGATAGATTTAGCCAGTCTACCTGAAAAAGAATTCAAAACAAAAGTCATAACCATGCTGATGGACTTGCAGAGAAATATGCAAGAACTAAGGAAGGAGAATTCAGAAATAAAACAAGCTCTGGAAGGACTTCAAAACAGAATGGACGAGATGCAAGACACCATTAATGGACCAGAAAACAGAGAACAGGAACGCAGAGAAGCTGATGCAGAGAGAGATAAAAGGATCTCCAGGAATGAAAGAATTTTAAGAGAGCTGAGTGACCAATCGAAAATGAACAATATAAGAATCATAGGTATTCCAGAAGAAGTAGAGAGAGAAAAGGGGATAGAAAATGTCTTTGAAGAAATAATTGCTGAAAATTTCCCCAAACTAGGGGAAGAAATGGCCTCTCAGACCACAGAGGTACACAGAACTCCCATGACAAGGGATCCAAGCAGGGCAACACCAAGACACATAATAATTAAAATGGCAAAGATCAAAGACAAGGACAAAGTATTAAAGGCAGCCAGAGAGAAAAAAAAGGTTACCTACAAAGGAAAACCCATCCGACTATCATCAGACTTCTCAACAGAAACCCTACAGGCCAGAAGAGAATGGCATGATATACTTAATGCAATGAAACAGAAGGGCCTCGAACCAAGACTACTGTATCCAGCACGAATATCATTTAAATATGAAGGAGGGATTAAACAATTCCCAGACAAGCAAAAGTTGAGGGAATTTGCCTCCCACAAACCACCTCTACAGGGCATCCTACAGGGACTGCTCTAGATGGGAGCACTCCGAAAAAGACCACACAACAAAACACCCAACATATGAAGAAGGGAGGAGGAGGAATAAGAAGGGAGAGAAATAAAGAATCATCAGACTGTGTTTATAATAGCTCAACAAGTGAGTTAAGTTAGACAGTAAGATAGTAAAGAAGCTAACCCTAAACCTTTGGTAACCACAAACTTAAAGCCTGCAATGGCAATAAATTCATACCTTTCAATAATCACCCTAAATGTAAATGGACTGAATGCACCAATCAAAAGACACGGAGTAATAGAATGGATGAAAAAGCAAGATGCATCCTTATGCTGCTTACAAGAGACTCACCTCAAACCCAAAGACGCGCACAGACTTAAAGTCAAGGGATGGAAAAAGATATTTCTAGCAAACAACAGAGAGAAGAAAGCAGGTGTTGCAATTCTGGTATCAGACAAAAGAGACTTCAAAATAAAGAAAGTAACAAAAGACAAACAAGGACACTACATAATGATAAAGGGCTCAGTCCATCAAGAGGATATAACCATTATAAATATATATGCACCCAATACAGGAGCACCAACATACCTGAAACAAATATTAATAGAACTAAAGGAGGAAATAGAATGCAATGCATTCATTCTAGGAGACTTCAACACACCACTCACTCCAAAGGACAGATCCACCAGACAGAAAATAAGTAAGGACACAGAGGCACTGAACAACAAACTAGAACAGATGGACCTAATAGACATCTACAGAACTCTACATCCAAAAGTAACAGGATACACATTCTTCTCAAGTGCACATGGAACATTCTCCAGAATAGACCACATAGTAGGACACAAAAAGAGCCTCAGTAAATTCCAAAAGATTGAAATCCTACCAACCAACTTTTCAGACCACAAAGGCATAAAACTAGAAATAAACTGTACAAATAAAGAAAAGAGGCTCACAAACACATGGAGGCTTAACAACACGCTCCTAAATAATCAATGGATCAATGACCAAATCAAAATGGAGATCCAGCAATATATGGAAACAAATGACAACAACAACACTAAGCCCCAACTTCTGTGGGACACAGCAAAAGCAGTCTTAAGAGGAAAGTATATAGCAATCCAAGCATATTTAAAAAAGGAAGAGCAATCCCAAATGAACGGTCTAATGTCACATCTATCGAAACTGGAAAAAGAAGAACAAATGAGGCCTAAGGTCAGCAGAAGGAGGGACATAATAAAGATCAGAGAAGAAATAAATAAAATTGAGAAGAATAAAACAATAGCAAAAATCAATGAAACCAAGAGCTGGTTCTTCGAGAAAATAAACAAAATAGATAAGCCTCTAGCCACACTTATTAAGAGGAAAAGAGAGTCAACACAAATCAACAGTATCAGAAATGAGAAAGGAAAAATCACGACGGACCCCGCAGAAATACAAAGAATTATTAGAGACTACTATGAAAACCTATATGCTAACAAGCTGGGAAACCTAGGAGAAATGGACAACTTCCTAGAAAAATACAACCTTCCAAGACTGACCCAAAAAGAAACAGAAAATCTAAACAGATCAATTACCAGCAATGAAATTGAAGCGGTAATTAAAAAACTACCAAAGAACAAAACCCCCGGGTCAGATGGATTTACCTCGGAATTTTATCAGACATACAGGGAAGACATAGTACCCATTCTCCTTAAAGTTTTCCAAGAAATAGAGGAGGAGGGGATACTCCCAAACTCATTCTATGAAGCTAACATCACCCTAATACCAAAACCAGGCAAAGACACCACCAAAAAAGAAAACTACAGACCAATATCCCTGATGAACGTAGACGCAAAAATATTCAACTAAATTTTAGCAAACCGAATTCAAAAATACATCAAAACCATCGTACACCATGACCAAGTGGGATTCATACCAGGGATGCAAGGATGGCACAACATTCGAAAGTCCATCAATATCATCCACCGCCATCAACAAAAACAAAGACAAAAACCACATGATCATCTCCATAGATGCTGAAAAAGCATTTGACAAAGTTAAACATCCATTCATGATAAAAACTCTCAGCAAAATGGGAATAGAGGGCAAGTACCTCAACATAATAAAGGCCATCTATGAAAAACCCACAGCCAACATTATATTGAATAGCGAGAAGCTGAAAGCATTTCCGCTGAGATCGGGAACTAGACAGGGATGCCCACTCTCCCCACTGTTATTTAACATAGTACTGGAGGTCCTAGCCACGGCAATCAGAAAAAACAAAAAAATACAAGGAATCCAGACTGGCAAAGAAGAAGTCAAACTGTCACTATTTGCAGATGACATGATACTGTACATAAAAATCCCTAAAGACTCCACCCCAGAACTACTAGAACTGATATTGGAATACAGCAAAGTTGCAGAATACGAAATCAACACACAGAAATCTGTGGCTTTCCTATATACCAACAATGAACCAACAGAAAGAGAAATCAGGAAAACAACTCCATTCACAATTGCATCAAAAAAAATAAAATACCTAGGAATAAACCTAACCAAAGAAGTGAAAGACTTATATTCTGAAAACTACAAGTCACTCTTAAAAGAAATTAAAGGGGACACTAACAGATGGAAACGCATCCCATGCTCATGGCTAGGAAGAATTAATATCGTCAAAATGGCCATCCTGCCCAAAGCAGTATACAGATTTGATGCAATCCCTATGAAACTACCAGCAACATTCTTCAATGAACGGGAACAAATAATTCAAAAATTCATATGGAACCACCAAAGACCCCGAATAGCCAAAGCAATCCTGAGAAAGAAGAATAAAGTAGGGGGGATCTCACTCCCAACTTCAAGCTCTATTTTAAAGCCATAGTAATCAAGACAATTTGGTACTGGCACAAGAACAGAGCCACAGACCAATGGAACAGACTAGACAATCCAGACATTAACCCAGACATATATGGTCAATTAATATTTGATAAAGGAGCCATGGACATACAATGGCAAAATGACAGTCTCTTCAATAGGTGGTGCTGGCAAAACTGGACAGCTACATGTAGGAGAATGAAACTGGACCATTGTCTAACCCCATATACAAAAGTAAACTCAAAATGGATCAAACACCTGAATGTAAGTCACGAAACCATTAAACTCTTGGAAGAAAACATAGGCACAAACCTCTTAGACATAAACATGAGTGACCTCTTCTTGAACATATCTCCCCGGGCAAGGAAAACAACAGCAAAAATGAACAAGTGGGACTATATTAAGCTGAAAAGCTTCTGTACAGCAAAAGACACCATCAATAGAACAAAAAGGATCCCTACAGTATGGGAGAATATCTTTGAAAATGACACATCCGATAAAGGCTTGACGTCCAGAATATATAAAGAGCTCACATGCCTCAACAAACAAAAAACAAATAACCCAATTAAAAAATGGGCAAAGGAACTGAACAGACGGTTCTCCAAAAAAGAAATACAGATGGCCAACAGACACATGAAAAGATGCTCCACATCGCTAATTATCAGAGAAATGCAAATTAAAACTACAATGAGGTATCACCTCACACCAGTAAGGATGGCTGCCATCCAAAAGACAAACAACAACAAATGTTGGCGAGGCTGTGGAGAAAGGGGAACCCTCCTACACTGCTGGTGGGAATGTAAACTTGTTCAACCATTGTGGAAAGCAGTATGGAGGTACATCAAAATGCTCAAAACAGACTTACCATTTGACCCAGGAATTTCACTCCTAGGAATTTACCCTAAGAATGCAGCAATCAAGTATGAAAAAGACCAATGTACCCCTATGTTTATCGCAGCACTATTTACAATAGCCAAGAATTGGAAGCAACCTAAATGTCCATCGATAGATGAATGGATAAAGAAGATGTGGTACATATACACAATGGAATACTACTCAGCCATAAGAAAAGGGCAAATCCAACCATTTGCAGCAACATGGATGGAGCTGGAGGGTATTATGCTCAGTGAAACAAGCCAAGCAGAGAAAGAGAAATACCATATGATTTCACTCATCTGTGGAATATAAGAACAAAGGAAAAACTGAAGGAACAAAACAGCAACAGAATCACAGAACTCAAGAATGGACTAAGAGGTACCAAAGGGAAAGGGACTGGGGAGGATGGGTGGGTAGGGAGGGATAAGGGGGGGCAGAAAAAGAGGGGTATTAAGATTAGCATCCATAGCGGGGTAGGAGAAAGGGGAGGGCTGTACAACACAGAGAAGACAAGTAGCGATTCTACAACAGTTTGCTACACTGATGGACAGTGACTGTAAAGGAGTATATAGGGGGGACCTGGTATAGGGGAGAGCCTAGTAAACAAAGTATTCGTCATGTAAGTGTAGATTAATGATTAAAAAAAAAAAAAAAGCAGTTCCTATGTGGTGACCTCTAATGAGTTCTACACAATGATATAAAGGGCATATAAAAGTGTAGGCAAAGGGTCTGTTTGTGTTTATACAGAGGATCAAAGCCTAATTTGGCTACCCCGAAAATGAACTAAGATATGATATGAAAAAGAACTTCCAACATCAGCACTCTCGGGAAGACTCATGACAGAAGATGATCAGCAAAAAAAAAACAAACTCCAACAAAGATCCACGCACTGTCACAGGTGTAGATGCACTCATCCCACCAGTTCCTGGACTTGCCATGGGAATGATGAAGGAGATATCTAAGCTGGCCTGTGCATACAGTAAAACAAAAATTGGACTGGATCTATACTGTTGGAACTCAACCAAGAATTAGGAGAAGTGCAAATTGTAGCACTCCAAAATCTTACAACCACAGACTTTTTATCGTTAAAAGATCATATGGGATATGAACAGTCCCCAGGAATGGGTTGTTCTAGTTTATCTGAATTCTCTCAGACTGTTTAAGTTCAGTCGGACAATATCCACCATATCATAGATAAGTTTTCACAAATGCCTAAGGTGCCTAACTGGTTTTCTTGGTTTCACTGGAGATGGCTGGTAATTACAGGTATGCTTTGGTTAGGTAACTATATTCCTATTATGTTAATGTGTGTGCACAATTTAATTAGTAGTTTAAAACATATCCATGCTGAAGTTACTCTACAAGAAGATATGTCAAAGAAATAATCAATCTTCCCAGGTTTTCTTCTGCCTGCTACTTCTATAGCTTTTCTTCTTCCTACCTAATCACAACCTTTAAATAGAACTCGTGCCACATGTCGAATTTACCGAGTATCATAATTCTTCCAAGTGGTAAAGACACCTCAAGACAAATGCTGGGCATAGAAGCCACAGGGCATAAATCTACAAAGAAGTAAAAAGCTAACCTTTTCAAACAATAAGGCTTCTCTCTCACTTACCAACTTTACATTTCCCTGTATGGCCCCAGAAGATGACTGGTTAGCCAGAGACGGGTAAGATTCCTCAAGGGAGGAACAACCTAAGACAGGCACAGTCGCAGGGGGCCATCTGGTGAGAAAATGGGGAGCAGCAGAGGTGAGGCTTAGAACCTCCCCCCTCATGTTCTGAGAGAAATCTTCTGCATACGTGGATGTTTTATTGCCCTGGTCTAGCTTGGATTAACACATAGTCTACAGGCACACACCTGATCATCTACACTTGCTCTCTTACAACACTAAACTGTTTTCTACCTTTATCTCGTATCTACCTACCACTTCAGCATTTTATTAAAAACAATAATAATAGAGAAATGTGGTATCCACATATAAATCAAGTTTAAAAATCAAATGAATATTCATATTTGAACTGACTGTGTATAGTTCATAATGCATAAACAAAACCGAAAGCTTCTGTGATGACTGCCCTTGCACTGTTCACCATGTAACTTATTCACTTTGTAAGAATTTGTACTCCATGTTAGAATTTGTTCGTTATGCATCAGAAGATTGGAGACTGACGAAAATTAGGCTTGGGGTGGATTAATGATTGTGCATTGAGTATTGACCCCCCTATACAGAAATTTATTGTGGTTAACAACTAGTTGATCAATAAATATGAGAGATGCCCTCACAAAATATATATATATATAAACACACTTCCAATTGTAAAATAAGTAATCGGGATGTAATGTATAGCATAAGGAATATAGTCAAAATATTGTAACAACTTGGTATGGTGATACCTGGTAACTAGAATTATCATGTATATAAATGTTGAATCACTGTGTTGTACACCTGAAACTAATGTAATGCAATACTGTTGTCAACTACCCTTCAATAAAAAAAATTAAAAAATAAAAAAATAAAAGCAACATACATACAGAGTACACAACAAATTTCTGATTGTTAGGATGTTCATCTTGTTTCTCAGCTTAACCTGCACATTCAGTTTGGAGAAATCCTGTTAGAAATCTGGTTTACAGTCAACACTTATATCCATTGAACTAATATTTATGATGCGTGATATATTCTAGGCATTATGTCATGCACAGGATGTAAAGCAGTTATCAGAAATGACTGAAGACTCATTTTTAGAAATATTGGAGAAGACTCCCAAAGACACTTATATCTGAATATCTAAAAACTTAATCTCAATAAATGGATAATCTCCCTGGGGAAAAATGAGAAGGTTGCTGAAAATTAGATGATAATGGGCAATTGATAGTAAGCATTTCCTGAGGGTTTTTGTCAATTTCTGTAACAGGAAAGTTGGATTTTAATAACTCTACTCCTGCAAACAATTAGAAAATGAGATAACACCAGTAACAAATGTTTTCAGATATTTGATGATATAAGACTCTGATCTGTGAGGGACACATTTACTGGTTTCTGGCATGGGGTGGCAGTGGGGCGTACAGAGAGCACAATAGTCATTTTGAGATAAAGACACAAAATCAGATCAGGAAGGACTGAGGTGGTTACAATATGTGGAACTGAGTACCAGAGTAGAGATAACTAAGCAGACAAAGTGATTGAGATATTGGCATGACGTCTGAGACTTCAAGTGCTTAAGGTGAGATTGCATTAAGTCAGATCAAGAACAACTAACAGGGAAAAATAAACTACCAAAGATCTGTATGATGAAAACTGGCACTTCACACACGGTTGGTGTATGTTCAAATTCTGTCAAATCTTAATGAGGAAGCTCACTGAATGTCTAGGGCTTTCAATGGAAATAGCAGAAGAAAGAGGAACTTGTCCCAAAGGAAAATATTCACTGTACTCCACTGTAACAGAACGCAACATTAATTCTCAAAAAGATTAAGCAGATGCACAAGTAAATGAAAACAAATAAATTGCCTGCCAAAACAAAACTCAACACTGATTAAAGATTTACAAATTCCAGGCTTAACTGAAGAATGTTCTTTATGTCCAGCATCAAATGAAAATATTTATTTGCAGATTGAAAAAGCAGGACAATGTTATCCATAACTATGAAAAATAAATAAATGATCAAAACTAGACTCAGGAATATCAGAGATGGTAGAATTAGCAGACAAGAAGGACTTCAAAATAGTCATAAATATTTGCAAGAATTGAAAGGCAAACATGTATATTAAAAGAAAAAGAGAAATTATAATAGAGAATCAAATTGAGTTTTAGGGCTGAATGTGACATTGTACATGAACATGTTATCGGTCATTTGTTAAAAGAACATTACACATTGAAGGAAAAAAATTACTGAATTTGAACACAAGACAGTAGAAACTTTCCACACTTAATTATACCAAGAGAAAACAAAATACTGAAAAATTTATCAGTTTGAAAAACTTACGGAAAAACAATACACTAAAAAATAAAGAATGAGCACATATTTTTTTGATAAAAGTAATACAAGACACAGAAGGGAGTAAACTATTTAAAATGGTGGAAAAAATATGAAACTGTATCAGGCAAATATATAACTTAAAAACTGAAAGAAAGACAAGATTTCTTGATCTATTTCTGGTAATGACCAAGTTAACTTTGAAAAGGCATACCACCAAATGGTTAAAAATTAATGTCTTATAAAAAAAAAAAAATCAGGCAGATTCTGAAAGGCATTATATCCTAAGGAAACTAATGACTTTCGAATTTTACAAATTCTATTTTGAGGAGAGGTCCCCGTTTGCACCAAATAGAAGCTTTATATACATCCAACAGGTTTTCTGATCTGAAGAACAAAAAGACAGAGCTAAGGACAACCACAGTCACAGTAAAATTAGGATGAATTCCAGAAAGGAAGCATCCAGGGAAAGATAGATCCACATTCCATGTCCAAACACTCTCCAGTTCACTAGCCTTGAACCATGTGGCTGTGGAGAAGATTTCAGTATTCTAGACAAGGCTAAAAGTATGAAGTAGTATTTATAGTAGCCCCTGAGGCAAAGTGCGATATTTTACTCAAACTGTGGTAATTTCCCGTTAAAATTTTTTTAAAAGAAAAAATAAAATCAACATTCTTAGGAAGAACATCACAAAATTCAGACATGTTCAAAGCTCAATATCACAGTGTCCAAGATAGAATCCAAAATTCCTTGACACACACTTGTATAAGAGAATTAGAACAAGCCTTGAAATGGTAACAGACATTGGTTCTTAGCTCTCCTTCCCCCTTCTCAGTCTTCAGAGAGTTCTGTACCTTGGGTTGTGGCTTTATTAGTTTTATGGCCTTTCCTGCCCATTCCATCTCCTTGCCTCCAAGCATGTTTTGTGTATGTGGAGTCCTCAGATGGGAGAGAGTGTTTTGCTCTCTCTAGTGGTAGTACAACTCTGCTTTGTATCACTACAGAATCATGGATCAAAGAGCTAAACAGAAACATCAAAACAATACACTTCTAGAAGAAAAACATAAAAGAGTAGATTCATCTAGGACACACACAAAACTTTAAAAATTCAACAGAAAAGAAAACGACCCAAATTAAAGTGGGCAAAAGTTCAGATATTACACAAAATTTTATGAATGACCCACAGGTCAAAGGAAAATGTTCATTATCACTAGTCATCAGGTAAATGAGAGCTAAAATCAAAATGAGATCATTTTACACCGACTCCCATTTTAAATTTAAAAAGATATTCAAATTTCTACATTAAATACTGACAAAGATGTGGATAAAATGGGCCTCTCAGTACATAGCAATTGGTAATGTAAAATGCTACAGTAAGTTGGGGAATCTGGAAGTTTCTTATGGAGTTAAATAGACATTTATCCTATGACCCAGTGATTCCACTATTACATCTGTAATCAAGAGAAACTAATCAAAATCAATTTGTACACAAATATACTCATATAAGATGGTTTACACTAGACTTTTTATAGTAACACAGAATTCAAATATCCATCAGCAGGAGAATGGCTAAAGAATTGTAGTCAGTTCATGCAATGGAATATCATGCAGCGATAATAGCACAACATGGATGAACTTCAAAATCACTGGGCTAAGCGAAGGAAGCCAGATTTAGAATCTATGTTGTGTGACTGCACATCTGTGAAATTCAGAGACAGGAAAAAATAAGCCTAGGGACAGAAATTAATGCAGCACTTGCTGGAAGTGAGAAGATGTTGTTTGGGGGTTAAAGTATGAGGAAAATGTCCTTATGATGGGAATAGCCTAGGACACGGGGATATAAAGAAAGAAGGGAACTTACTTTGGGGGTGGATGTTGGAAATGTTGTCTTCTCTTGATTCAGGTATAGCAATAAGTGCAATACATTTTTCAAATCCTTTGCATTTGTAGAATTTAAATCCATGTTTGACTATAGGCAAATTTCCCTCAATTATTATACATATGAAAATCATAGAGGAAGAGGTCATGGGTAAAAGTTACAAGAGATAGAATGTACTAACTTATATAAGTGAGGTTGTACTGACCATTATCCAAGAGGAAACACTGTTACTGAGACACTCACTATAGTGACACATTGTATTACAGTCATTGCATGAGTTTGCCATATGAAAGGACAAAGCATATATATCATGACTTTAAAGATGAAGCTGTCATCTCAAATAGTCTAGTTACCAATCATGTGACTTTAGAAAAATAGATGGTTTCTGAGCATGGTATCTTCTGATCAGGAGAACTGTAATATCTGTTTTACATAGGTTACATAATATATTCTTAACCCGATGCCTACTGTATTTTCTATTTGAATGATAAATTCAAGGAAAAAATTCTACGTGATGATGATAACATCATTTCTAGGTTTTTCATTACTTTTGGTCCTGTACAGTTTTACTGGAATAAAGTTTATGTAAAAGTGTTTTCCATGGTTACTTTAACCATTGATTCTGTGAGAGTATCTTTACATAATGTAGGTCTCCATGGAACTGTATATATCAGTCATGTTGTTTTGCACCTTTGCTTGAATTGGCCCTTGTATTTTCTCACTAGAGAGTATGTAGGGTATCCTGGATAATTAGTAGGCACCATAAGGCAATTAAAAAAAAATCTCTCAGGTGATTTGGACATCCTCCTCTTCCTCAGGGAGTATCTCAAGAGGGAGAAAAAGCAGAAATTCTCTCCATTCAAAGCAAAAGAGCAAGTTAGGAGAAGAAAATCCAGTTCCTCATTAAAGGTGAGTGGATGGGAAGTGCTGATCTGATCATCATCTGGACGTTGGTCATTTCCTATGATTCTGAGCTTCTGACCATGGACACTGTTATGGTCACTGACAGTTGATTCCTTCTGAACACCACAAACATACATTATCTCCTTTGTTAACCGGAGTTCCCTGGAATAGTATGATATTTTTAGAGCATTAAATTATGTAAATTGATCTGTGAGAGGTGTAGTGGAATTTGGATATCACAACTGAGGAGGAAATTAGAGATAACTGGAAACATCATCACTGATCTCATCTATTAGAAGCTGCTAATTAAAGTTAGAATTTCCAGATGAACCACAGGACACCCCATTACATTTGAATTTCAGATAAACAGATAATTTTTAGTCCTATGTAATATTTGATGAATATTCTTTTATATAAATATATCCAATGCAATATTTGATAAAGAATATTTTAGGATATGCATTTCCCATGCAATGTTTTATAAACTAATTTTATATTTTAATGTAAGGACTCCTATACATGAAGTTGTAAATTTTTTAGTAGTTTGTTTTCCCTAAAGGGTTGATTACTATGTGGTTTGTTTCTCCAGAATGGGCTTTGCAAACTGATTAAGTAGATTATCAAATAAATAAAATGATTTTTAAGAGTTACAGAGAAATCTCTGAACCTCAAAAAATTCTTAACTGATATCGCCATGTCTAAAGATTGAAAAATCAGTCAGGCCTTTGCATACTTGTTTTATCTTGTCTGCTCTGATGGTTAGTCCTAAATGGAAGTATTTAAAATGTAAACATCAGGATGTTCAAAACTGATCAGATATAACCTTTTCCAAATAAGAATGGGCAGGGCACTAATATCTCTTCAAAATGTTGGTAGCAATTCTTTTTAATAAATACCCAGAAGTTGGATGCTGGATCATGTGGGAATTGCTAATCAAAAGGTATAAAGTTTCATTTATGCAAGATAAATAAGATCTAATGATCTGCTATACACCTTGTCTAGAGTTAACCATACTGTATACACTTAAAAATCTAATGGGGTAAATCTCATGTTTCGTATCCTTACCACAACAATAAAATTAAAATCAAAATAATGAAAAAGGAAGAATGGGCTGGGTAAAAGAAGCAAACATCTCCAGAGGGAGGTAATTACAGGCACTGAAATTGGAGACAGACTCAACAAACACTTCGACAATCCTTAGCAACACGTTGAAGACTTGAAGCGGAAACACCAGACCCGGAATTCTGAACTCCTTTGCTTGATCCAATACATCTCCCAGGCTACAGAACAAGCCCATGACAGCAGGCCCTGCAGGACTCGGTTCTTACTTGTGAAAGAGGAACGGAGGTGAGAGCAGAGTGGGCCTACATGGAGAAACAGCAGACAGATCATCTTGGGAAAAAGAATCAAAGTGGCTCTCCAATCTCCTTTCTTCTCCATCCCCATTCCTTGGATCAGACTGGCTAAAATTAATACCAAAAATGAGCAGATTCCTAGAATTATGCCAAGTGCCACAGAGCAGCTTCAGACTCTGGGCAACCTAGCGTTAGGCTCCCAGAAGTTCCACGTGGTAGGCAGCAGAGTCTACCTTGACCCCTTTGGACTGATTGTTTGCTGGGTAAGGGTGAGCATTCCATTATATTATCATAACTCTACCCTGTATTTATGTGACTGAATATTTTATATTCTACATACTCCCACAGTTAAAAATCATGCTTACAGAGTTCCAGATCTTCACTGAAGAGAATATGAATGTAAAGGGTAGTGAATCCAGGTGGGTTAAGCTAAAACACAGTCACGACCTCCAATCAGAGCAGGTCCACTTTCTTTTATTAACTTCCCATGTAGTTTTATGAAATAAAGAAAGCAGTACTTACCACTGAAATATTTCAAAATCACAATGTTATTCTCTGTGTATAGTTTCTTGTACCATTCAAGAAATAAATTGACTAATACAGAATAAGATAAATGATAAAATAAGTATGTAAGTACTTTATATATCCTATCACATCCATAGTACAGGAAGTAATTCAGGCATACAAATAAGCATATTTGATGAAATAACATATATAAAATCAAAATCTCTGAATATTGGTGTAAACCATATATTTTAGCAGGAATGGATTCAGACCTTGAGCATCTTGAAGCTTATACTAATTTGAGAGCTTTCTTTTTTTGAAAGAAATAGAATTTTACACGTAAGTTCAAGAATAAATGTGGATACTTGTTTAGAGTGGAAAAGATAGTTCTAAAAGTTCAGTTGCAAACTAAGTCAATAGCATCATACAATCTATAAACATATTTTTATTAATTAAATTTCAGACACATTTCAGCATATGGGTGGTAGGAGTGTTCTTAGAAGTCATTCCTAAACCAGAACTGTTACCCATTAGTTTTCAAATAAAGTATTATTAACTCAGTCTCCCCTTAACTGATATATCCTGATATTAATTGAAATGGAAAGGGAGAGTTGGAATGGAAAGCAGGCTTAATTGATCAAGGTTAAAATATTTGACATTTGCTACTTTCATAAAGATATACCACTTCGTGAGTTCATTGCTAAGTGCCCACCCAGGACCTTGAAAATGCGAAGGAAGGACCCTATGTCTTAAACAGCACTGGCTTCACATTATCTTTGCCACTCTTTACAAGAATGGCATTGGCAAAATTTCCCAAGAATTCTGAGATAAAAGGGGAAGCATACTAAAGAGAAATTGTGATACAACTGTCTAGAGAAAATCAATCTAATAATTCGATATTAATAACTGTATGGATTTTTTTAAATCTATGGATTCGTTCCAAATATTACTGACACTATTTGGAGTTTAACCTGTCGCAATAGTGCTTATGCTTCTTATGGATCCCTCTACTGGGAAGTAGAAGATTATATCACTTGTTTAAGCTGCAAAATCACACGTGAGAATTATGTTTCTATTCCTTATTATGTAGAAAAATGTCCATTCTATCTACAAACATTATAGCTTGTTTAGCTGGCACTGCAAGAATGCTAATAACAACACCTCTGCTTCCTCCTAGAAGAGCTCTCTGGACTAAATGGAACAAAAGAACCTCACATCGCTGACTGAGTTCATTTTGGTGGGGGTCACAAGGCAGCCTGAGCTGCAGGCCCCACTTTTTGGGGTCTTCCTCATCATCTACACAGTCACGGTGGTGGGCAACCTGGGCATGATCGTCTTGACCCAGGTGGACTCCCGCCTACACACACCTATGTATTTTTTCATCAAGCACCTGGCTTTCATTGATCTTGGTAATTCTACTGTCATTTGTCCCAAGATGCTGGTAAATTTCATTGTGGATCAGAATACCATCTCCTATCATGCATGTGCCACACAGTTGGCTTTCTTTCTGATGTTCATTATCAGTGAATTTTTCATCCTGTCAGCTATGGCCTATGACCGCTATTTGGCCATCTGTAACCCTCTGCTCTACAATATTATCATGTCCCAGAGACTCTGCCACGTGTTGGTAGGCATTCCGTACCTCTACGGTACCTTCCAGGCTCTACTGTTCACTATTAAGATTTTTACATTGACTTTCTGTGGCACTAATGTCATCAGTCATTTCTACTGTGATGATGTTCCCTTGCTACTTATGCTCTGCTCAAATGCACAAGAAATAGAATTGTTGATCATCTCATTTTCAGCACTTAATTTGATCTCTTCCCTCCTGGTAATTCTAGCATCCTACATACTGATTTTAATAGCCATATTTCAAATGCATTCTGCAGAAGGCAGGAAAAAGGCTTTCTCCACATGTGGTTCTCATGTGATGGTGGTGGTTGTGTTTTACGGTTCTCTACTATTTATGTACATGCAGCCCAAATCCACTCACTCCTTTGATACTGACAAAATGGCCTCTGTGTTTTACACGCTGGTGATCCCCATGCTTAACCCCTTGATCTACAGCTTAAGGAACAAAGAGGTAAAAAATGCTTTCCACAGGCTCTTTAAGAATCAGTGCAAGCTTTGTATCTAATATTCAATGTGGGATATTGTTCTAATAAACTGAAAAACTGAAAAAGGCAAATGTCACAGTAATATTTCTAATAGATATAGTTAAATTTTTTTTTTGGTCCACAGCAATATTAATTATAGCTTTCAAATGAAAATAGATTACTTCCCTTAAATTCAGCCAAATGAATCCTCATATTTTAGGTCTCAATTAAATGTTACACTGTTGCAGCAGGACTGCGACAGCGGTCCCCAACATCACACCCTGCCAACATTTCTTGCTTTTGATTGTTTCATTTTATTTATCCTATAGAATCTCACATTTACCCCAACAGAAATCCTGCTAAACTCTATGTCAGTAACAAACTATTTGTTTAATCAAGTTTTTGTTGTTGTTGTTGTTTTCTTAAAGGCAAGTATCTTCTTAATCATGTTTTTGTTGTTTTTTTCTGAATCAAGTGTAAACAAAGCAAGTCTCTTGCAGACAGCATATAGGTGGATTATGATTTTTAAAAACAATCCATTCTGCCAATATCTGCTTTGGGAGAATTCAATCCATTTACACTGAAACTTTAAAAAAAAAACAATTATACTCTCCAAAATGTGCGAAGCTACAATAATTATATGTAAGATAAATAAAAAGGAAGTTACATGAAAACACATCACAAAGTTTGGAAACAAATGATAAATAAAAATCCTTAAAAACAGATGAAAGATAGTTTATGAATAGATGAAGAAAAGATTTATCACTGGTCTACTGGTAGGAATAATATATCATAAATCATTGTCTTATGTCAACCTATAATTATATATCCAGTTAAAATATCCTCAGTTAACAAATGCTTTATTAGTGAATATTGTACAACATCTAAGAAGTCATTCTTTCATTTGGTCATGCATGATGTGCATACATGTATGTATGTGTGCATGTGACTGTGTTTGTGTCCAATAGAGGCAATGAGATTGTTTAACTGAGATGCTGACGAAAGACAATCTAAAGTTTCCAGTGTTCTGTGATATTGTATAATTTACTTATTCAGTTATACCCAGGCATTAAATAGTTGTAGCTTTTTCTAATGGGATATGGTCACAATTCTGTACTTCCTAGAGTTATTGTATGGATTATATGATTTAATATATGCAAAGTGCTCAGAAAAGTGCCTCACACATATGAGGTCTCTATCAGCGCTTGATATTGTTAGAGAGGAAGAAATTTCTGCTACCCTTCAAGGTTCTTCCGGCTGCTCTAAGTACCAAACTGATATGAGACAAATTAAGGGGAGAAAAAAAATCAGTTTAATTACATACGTACAGGTAAGCTTTATACACGGGTTCAAAGATATTCAGGGAGAATGGGGTATACATGTCATCCTGAACCAAGGAGAGGGAGTCAGGGGTCTGAGGACTCAAAGGAAATGGGAAGTAATTTATAGGAATATGAACAGTAAATACTTGATTAAAAAGAAAATTTTACTGGCCACATAAAAACAATGGCACATAGAGGGAACTTTTAATCAATGGCTCCGTGCCCTTCCCTCCTGCCTCTTACCCTGGTTCTCATCGTCCTGTAGCTGCTGCAGTGGAGCCTGTCCTCCAGGGGCAGGTCCTCCATCCACAGCCTCTTTGTGCAGGTGGGGACTGGGGGGTGGGGGTCAAAGCATCTTCTTCAGTCTATTGGGCCTTGACGGTTTTCAGCTCAAAATAATCTGTTCACAAAAGTGACACAACCTGGGGGCCACTCACTCTGGACCCCTATAATATTCATTTGTGTTCTTTCCACTTGGCCTTTTTAGATTAGTCTCCATTAAAAATTCATAAATAATCCCCAAAGCCAAGTCCTTTTTCCACAAAAGAGGGATGTATGATTGGAAGATCATTAAAAGAAGTAATTCAATAGACAGAAACACCAGCTGTGGCAAATGTGGACAAGATATTAATAACAAAACTATAAAACTTACAAATAACAGCATGAGATTTTGTAATGGGTAAACTAGCTGAGAAGTATTACAATGAGTGGTATTGAAATGCAAGTTTAGTGGTTAGAAGTTTCCTAGTCATGTTCTGATGCATCAATCCCCAACAGTTCAGAAAAGTCTTTTTATGTTTTGCAATTTTAAACAGAGACAATCATGTCAATAAGGTAAGGTTTATGGTTTAGGTTTAGATGTTAGTTTTACAAATTACTTAAACATTTTAAAAAGATGACCTAAAATATAGATAGGTCTCTTGACATACTTAAAAGGATTTTAGGTAACAAAGAGTAGGTCATAGTAGCTGTATTGAAACAAGCACTTCAAAATACCTTGCCCCCCTTCGAAGCATACTTTACCAAAGTATCAATGAATATATGTTTCTGTGGATCTCAGTCTGTCCATAATGAGGCTAAAACTCAGCTGGGCCCACAGTCCTTTTGAAGAACTTCCACATTTACCTGCCTGTGCCAATGTATGGCTGGGCCAGGCCTTGAGGTTCTTATTATGATTGTAAGATGAATCTCAGACACCACAGCAGGAAACTGAAAAACAAGGGCTCTTACTTAGGCCCTCCTGGATGCATGGTGTGGGGACCAAGAGCAGGCTGCTCCAGTATGTGCCACTCACTGTGAACCGCAGATGATTTCCGAGTTGAGAACAATCCAGGCTAAAGAGAACAATCAAGACCCAAAATACTCAGAAAAACTTTGACCTCCCACCCTCCTCCAACCACATAAAAAGAATATAGACAGAGGACATGCTCCGGGAAGAGAGCTAACACCTCACATGGCTATATTCTAATGGAAACTAGGTGTGGGAGACAGGGAGGGATGTGGCTAAGCCTGTTAAAATTCCTCTTTGTGCCCCCTCATTGTTATTGTGCAGACCAGCAAACAATTGTCGATCAAACTTGGGCTCTTTCCATATTCCTGAAAATTACTTCCCTTGTCGTTTTGATGGAGGGCAGAGATAGAGACAAGTATCGTGATGAATTTTTGAAAAAAAACAAGATATAAAGCATATAGCAATGATACTGGCTGAGATGCTCCTTTTCCCAGGGCCGTGTCTTGGAGGTGATAAAGAATGAAGCCAGTCGACAGGAGAATGGAGCAACCAGCATAGTTTAATAAAAGAGTGAAAGAAGAAAGGAAAGCTCCTGCTTACCAGGAGGGGGTCCAAGGGAGGACGCCGTGGAGCTGCAGTGTCCAGGGTTTATAAGCCCCAAAATGGAGAAACCATGCAAGTGGCTGAGAGTTGTTGCTGGGGACTCCTGCTGTGGCTGAGCTAGCACCAAGGGAAAGAAAAACCCACCTGGTTTCTCAGGCTGTTTTTCCCAGATGTCCAGGATGAGATTTCTTGTTTACTGAGAAGACTTGACCCTAGGTCCCTTCTACCTGTGCCTTACTGGGACCCTGAGTTCTATCTGCCTGTGTCTGGGGCCTTGAGTTCTATCTGCCTGTGTCTGACTGACAACTGCCTCAATATCCCCTCAGAAGAGGTAACGCTAACTGCCATAATGTAGAAGGACAAAGTCTACTCAAGCTGCTTCCTGCTGGCAATGGGGGCAGCTGGGAATGGCAGTCTGGGTTCACTCTCTGACTTGTCTATCTGGTGGCTCATGGTAAAAGTCATGAGACTGTCATAGGGGGTTCCATTTGCATCACCATCTGAAGCTTGTGGATTTTAAACCAGAGGAAACAAATTTAATTAGAACATTAAGTAAACATGGTCCTAATATGAGAGCTTGGCAAAGTATCAGTAGGGGTCCAATTAAGGGAGTAGCCAGGATGCCCAGTCTCTAAAGTGGGACTAAAATCTCCCATGATTCTGACAGCTGCTGATGAATCTGAGAGGCTCTATCGGCTAGTTTCTTTGCTGTCAGGTAAAGACGTCATAGTCATGGAGAGGTCTTAGCAGTGGCTTGGATGGACAACAGAACACGAAAGGAGGGTGCAGCTAGGTTGTGGGGTTGCTGATGTACATCCTTATCAAAATGAGGGGTGGGTGGAAATCTCTGTCCAAGCAGCATCTGAGGTCAGATTATTTGTTCTGGAGGGAAAAATCTTGCTAAGGAGATGAAGAATGCATGGCTGAATATAAGGCCTGGGAGCAGGAAGTCTCCAAGTGAAATGATGGGAGGAATTTAGAAATGTTTGGAAAGTCACAGCCAGGTATTTTAAGGAAATCAGGACTCAGGGTCCAGTCTGTTTCACAATGACTAGGATTAGAATCTAATATCAATAAGTCTATACTATTGAAACATACTTCTTTTCTCTCTAAAAATCACCCTCATTTTTATTAGTGGTAACCATATTAAGCTTCAAAACACTTGGCTTGATTATTTACATAAGTGCAGCAAGAACAGCAAATGATCAGGCTCTTTTAAATGTGCTTTGCTGGAACTTTTCATAAGGAATTTCTGATTGAACTTTTGATGGTTTCTTGAAGCCAGGAAATCCAAGCCAACATACCATCAGGTTTCACCTTTAGTACCTGAGGTGGAGGGCTGTGGCTTTCCATCCTAAGACTGAGACAATATGGATGGAGGATGGAGAGGGGAAGAGCAGCCAATGGGCTGAGCTCCAGGCACGGCAGTATGACTTGTGATCACCCAGGAGCCTTCCCCAACAGTTGTCTGCACTGACAGTTAGACTGTATCGGGGTTCACCCAGGGGCTACCAACCTGGTACCATGCCAAGTGGATGGTTGGTCACCGACCCCTTTGTGGGCAAGAGTTGTGGCAAGACCTATAGGTCTCTGGTCAAACTAACACTGTTACCATATATCATGTGACCGGCCATTTGCCTTTGGCATCCCCAGGGAATGATGAAGCCGACACATGGCCCAGGTGCACTGGCTAGAAGGAAAGCCTGCCTCTGATGCAGCCCAATGGTTATGTCAACATTTGTTGCTTGTGGGGCAAAAGTCAATGTGGGCTGTAGCTGTCAGTGGGTCTTGCTATTGACTTTTGAGGAAGTCAGTGGAGACCAGAAGGAGTGCCTGGTGTGCTTTAAGAGGGACTTACACTGTGTCACCCAGCAACAGGAGCCAACAATAAAGGGGCCAATACCCCCTTTGTCAGGTGGCAGATAAACTATATTGGGCCTCTGCCCATGTCCGAAGGGTATCGGTATGCCATGACCTGTGTAGACACAGCTAACCAGACTCTCAGTTACTTTTTCTGCATGTCATACAGACCAGCAAACCACTAAAAGGGTCCTAGACTGTCACTTTGCAGCCTATGACCAGTCACAGGTGATTGAGAGCTATCAAGTCACCCACTTTACTGGACATACATTACATGGGTGGGTGCAGCAATTAGAAATAAAGTAGAAGTTTCATGTACCATGTAACTTTCCTGGGGCAGGTGTGATAGAGAGGCACAATGGTTTGTTGAAATCTGGCCTGAAGGCGGACACCAATAGTCTACTGGGCTGGTCAGTTCACTTATGGACAATGCTACAGCATTCGTATGAGAACCCCAAAAAAGGAGTCTTGGTCCTCATGGACACACTAATACACATTGCTGCATCTCCTGTACAGCTCTATGTGCAAAGGAAGGAGGTGTTACTGAAGCCAGGATATGGCCCTCAGAGTAACATTGTGCTGCCAGCTCAAACTGCATTAAACCCTGAGGACTCTATTGAGTGGATGTGGCCCTGGACATTTTGACACATGGATAAGCAAAGGCTATCTTCTGGCTCCTTGGGGAGAAGGCCTGGAATCAGGCTGTGTGTGTTCTTGGAGTAACAGCATAGTGACCCTCAAAGATAGTGGTAGTGTGCCCAAAATGTCCAGGAGGTAAGAGCATCCTTTAGGAGAAGTTTTGTTTTATCTTTATGGCCAGGGATATACCTCCCATAGCCCCACATTGACCCATCTGTAACACCAAAGGGAGGAGGGGTGAATGTCTGGTATACTAGACCAGGAGGAGTCCCCATTCCTGCCACTGTCCCATCACAGGACCACTCTCTTGCATGCATCCAACCAGATGGACAAGATTGGCCTATGCTGGTGTCATTAAAACATGTAGCTTATCACCCTTAAGGATATTTTCTCCTATAGTCCCTGTGGCCTGGACTCTCCCCCTGGCTGCAGCTGCCGCATGATGACTGCTCTGAGCTCCCTATACATTCAGCTACTAGTGCCTGTGAGATGGGTGAGCTATGGACTCAATCTGCATAGGACTCTGAATTTAGATGAATCCTCCAGCTTGAGGATTATCACAGTTTCATTACTGTTGCTATTGTATGCTATGAGTCTGGTTATAGTCATCCAGTTTTCTCACACAGGAATGAATATATTGTCAGGCAAGATTTCTGGAGTGGTGGGCTCTGGGTAAAATTGAAATATTTCCAGAATCTCCCATCTGGCCGTGGCGCATTGCCATATCAATAGATAATTACAAGGGGGAGCAAGGGCATATCAAGAACAGATAGCTTGGGTCCCCTTTTTTCTTCAGCCAGGTTTTGAGAGAGACAGGTGAGCACAAGTGGTTGACTGCTTGTGGGTAATAAACGGGTTTCTCTCACTTTATTTCTCTCTTTCACTGATACCAGTTCAAAGGTATTGTGCCCTGGGCTGGGAAAATATTTCCCCCCCTGGGAGTTACACCTTCCCATCATGTTTAGTCTAGATATTTCAAAATTGAAAATGACACCCATCCATCACATCTGAGCTCTCCAATGCAGCAGTGAGTGAATATTTAAGTATAAATTAAAACTAAGTAAAATTAAATTTCAATCCTTAGGGACTATTTCCAATTCAACTGCTCAGTAGCCAAGTGTGACCAGTAGCCATTATATGCACACACAGGTTATAGAAGACTTTCTTCACTGTAGAAGTTGAATTGCTTAGAGCTGCCATCTAACTCTCTGAGTCATCTTTTTAGAACACCAACTGAATAACATTTCTCAAGGAAATATTATCTGTTATACACAGTTTTCAGTGCAGTCCTAATGAAAGAAGATTTCCCAATATAAGTTAGAAGCTCAATTACAGCTTGAGCAATGCAGGGCTCAGGGCACTGACTCCCACACAGCAGATGTGTGTCTGACTTTTAACGCCCCAATACTTAACTGATAGTGAAGTTTTATAAATAATAAATATAATAAATTCAAAGAAAGAATTCTGTGTGATGATGATAAGGTCATTTCTAGTTTTTTCATTACTTTTGAAACTGTACAGTTTCACTGGGATGAAGTTTTTGTGAAAGTGTTTTCCATGGTTACTTTAATCATTGATTCTGTGAGAGTATCTTTAGATCATATAGGTCTCCATGGAACTGTATATATCAGTCATGTTGTTTTGCTCCTTTGCTTGAATTGGCCCTTATATTTTCTCACTAGAGAATATGTAGGGTGTCTTGGATAATTAGTAGGCACCACAAGGCATTAAAAAATATATATCTCAGGTGATTTGGACACCCTCCTCCTCTTCAGGGAGCATCACAAAAGGAAGGAAAAGCATAAATTCTCTCCATTCATAGCAAAAGAGCAAGTTAGGAGAAGAAAGTCCAGTTCCTCATTAAAGGTGAGTGGATGGGAATTGCTGATCTGATCATCATCTGGACTTTGGTCATTTCCTATGATTCTGAGCTTCCGACCATGGACACTGTTATGGTCACTGACAGTTGATTCCTTCTGAACACCACAAACATACATTATCTCCTTTGTTAACTGGAGTTCTCTGGAGTAGTTGTATATTTTTAGAGCATTAGATTATGACTATTCTATAACTAGATTTTATATATCCGCCTGATCTGTGAGAGGTGTTGTGGAATTTGAGTACTGCAATTGAAGAGGAAATTAGAGATGACTGGAAACATCATCACTGATCTCATCTAATAGAAGCTATTAATTAAAGCTAGGATTTCCAGATGAACCACAGGACACCCCATTACATTTGAATTTCTGATAAACACATCGTTTTTAGTATATGTCCTATGTAATATTTGATTAATATTCTTTTAAATAAACATATCCAATGCAATATTTGATAAAGAATATTTTAACATATGTACTCCCCATGGAATATTTTATAAACTGCATATAATTTTAATATAAAGACTCCTATGCATGAGTGTTTAGATTTTTTAGTAGTTTGTTTTCCCTTTTGGGTTGTTCACTACTTCGTTGTTTTTCGACAATAGGCTTTACAAACTGATTGAGTAGACTAGCAAATAAATGAAATTATTTTTAAGAGTTATAGAGAAAGCTCTGAAACTCAAAACATTCCTAACTGAAATCACCATGCCTTAAAATTAAGAAGTCAGTCATCCCTTTGCATACTTTTTTTTATCTTGTCTTCTTTGATGGTTAGCCCTAAATGGAAGAATTTAAAATGTAAACATCAGGATGTTCAAAACTGCTCAGAGATATCCTTTTCCAAATAAGAATGGGCAGGGAATTAATATCTCTTTAAGACGTTGGTAGCAATTCTTTTTGATAAATACCCAGATGTTGGATGTTGGATCATGTGGGAATTGCTAATCAAAAAGTGTGAAGTCTCTCTTATGCAAGATGAAAAAGATTTCGTGATCTGCTATACAACATCTTGTCTAGAGTTAACCATACTGTGTTGTACACTTAAAAATCTAATGGGGGTAAATCTCATGTTTCATATTCTTAACACAATAAAATTAAAATTAAAATAATGAAAAACATTATGGCTCCATATTACCTCTGCCTCTCTTTGTAAAATATCGAAATTCCACAGGAATTCTCAGACAAAAATTAAGCATACTAAAGAGACAATGTGATACCACTGCGTAGAGAAAAATCATCTAATAATTCTTTATTAATACCGCTATGTTTTTTTTAATCTATGGATTTGTTCCAAATATTACTGACACTATTTGGAGTTTATATGCATACAGTGCATATGCTTCATATGGATCCCTCATCTTGGGAAGTAAAAGATTGTATCATTTATTTTAGTTTCCAAATCGGATGTGGGAATTATGCTTCTATTCCCTATTATGTAGGAAAATGTCCATTCTATCTGCAAATACAGTTTGTTTAGCTGACAGTGTTACTGGGCAGCTGTGTCTGGGGAGGTCTCTACCTGCACACCAGGTGAATCCTCAACCTGGATGGGGGAGGGTTCTTGACTCTGGACAAGAAAGAAATTTCACACAGGTCGGATGAATACAGGTAAGGAAGGCATTCATTAAAGCGAGAGTAGTGGGGAATGGCAGCTGCCCTCTCGGTGGCTGAGAGCGTGGAGACATCCAGGACGAGCCTCCAAAAGATGATGCCTGGGTTCTTGGTCGCGAAGTCGAAGAATGAACGTCGCTAACGCTCAAGGTAGGCAAGTAGGACAGAGAGACTTTTTATTTAGGGAGAAAGCAAAAGCACAGAGCTCCTGGAGCATGCTGGGAGGGGACAAGAGGTCCCCTGGCTGGGCTGAGCCTAGGGGTTTATATCTTAAGTTAAACTGAGTTGTCTGTTTCTTACTAGTTTTTGTCTGAAAGCTGTCTTTTGCTTTAACCAATCCCCCTGAAGACGGCCTGTATTCCTAATTTGGTATTTTTATCCTAACGAATCTGTGTGCCTCTAACTTTGCTTAATGTTTAACATGGAGTTTCCGTAGGAATTTCCTTGTACATTGTTGCATTGTCCTGACTGCAATTACCCTGTTTTGTTTCTCCCTGAAGCCCTGCAACTATCCTGTTTTGCTTCTTCACAGGCTCTCACCCTACTCTGACTAAACCCACACCTGTCTCAACACTGCATGAAAGCTAATAACAACACCTCTGCTTCCTACTAGAAGAGCTCTCTGGACTAAATGGAACAAAAGAATCTCACATCGCTGACTGAGTTCATTTTGGTGGGGGTCACAAGGCAGCCTGAGCTGCAGGCCCCACTTTTTGGGGTCTTCCTCATCATCTACACAGTCACGGTGGTGGGCAACCTGGGCATGATCGTCTTGACCCAGGTGGACTCCCGCCTACACACACCTATGTATTTTTTCATCAAGCACCTGGCTTTCATTGATCTTGGTAATTCTACTGTCATTTGTCCCAAGATGCTGGTAAATTTCATTGTGGATCAGAATACCATCTCTTATTATGCATGTGCCACACAGTTGGCTTTCTTTCTGATGTTCATTATCACTGAATATTTCATCCTGTCAGCTATGGCCTATGACCGCTATTTGGCCATCTGTAACCCTCTGCTCTACAATGTTATCATGTCCCAGAGACTCTGCCACGTGTTGGTAGGCATTCCATACCTCTACGGTACCTTCCAGGCTCTACTGTTCACTATTAAGATTTTTACGTTGACTTTCTGTGGCACTAATGTCATCAGTCATTTCTACTGCGATGATGTTCCCTTGCTACTTATGCTCTGCTCAAATACAGAAGACATAGAATTGTTGCTCATAGTATTTTCAGCATTTAATTTGATCTCTTCCCTCCTGGTAATCTTAGCATCCTACATACTGATTTTAATAGCCATATTTCGAATGCATTCAGCAGAAGGCAGGAAAAAAGCTTTCTCCACATGTGGTTCTCATGTGATGGTGGTGGTTGTGTTTTACGGTTCTCTACTATTTATGTACATGCAGCCCAAATCCACTCACTCATTTGATACTGATAAAATGGCCTCTGTGTTTTACACGTTGGTGATCCCCATGCTTAACCCCTTAATCTACAGCTTAAGGAACAAAGAGGTAAAAAATGCTTTCCACAGACTCTTTAAGAATCAGTGCAAACTTGGTATCTAATATTCAATATGTGGAATATTGTTTATTGTTGTAATAAACTGAACAAGGCAAATGTCACAGTAATATTTCTAATAGATATAATTACATTCTTTTTGGCTCCAGAGCAAAGACTAATTATAGCTCACAAATAGATTATTTCCCTTAAATTCAGCCGAATGAATCCTCATATTTTAGGTCTCAATTAAATGTTACACTCTCCCAACATTTTTTGCTTTTGATTCAACGTTTTTTTTTGTTTATCTATAGAACCTCAAGAGAAATCTTGCTAAATTCTATATCAGTAAACAAACTGTTTGTTTCAATCAAGTTTTTGTTGATGTTGTTTTTTCTTACATTATTTTTTCTGAATGAAGTGTAAACAAAGGAAGTCTCTTGCAGACAGCATATAGGTGGATTATGATTTTTAAAAATAATCCATTCTGCCAATCTCTGCCATGGGAGAATTAAATCCATTTACATTAAAAGTTATTATAAAAAAACAGTTATACTCCTCAAAATATGATAAGCTGCAATAATTTTAAGCCAGGTAAGCAGAATGGAAATTACATCAAAAGACATCATAATTAAAGTTCAGAAAACCAATGATAAAGAGAAATCCTTAAAAACAGATGAAAGATACTTTATGACTAAATTAAGAAAACATTTATCACTGATCTTTTGACAGAAACAGTATGTCATGGGACATTGTCTTATATTAACTTATAATTACGTATCCATAAAATATCCTTAGTTAATATATGTTTTCTTGTTCAGGATTGTATTGTTGCTGTGCAGTTGCATATGGGGAGGTCTCTCTGTGCACTAGGTGAAACACTTGGTAAAACCTCAACCTGAATGGGTAGGGCTCTTGACCCAGGATGAGAAAGAATTCCCTCACAGGTCAGACAAGGAATTCATTAAAGTGAGAGTAGCAGTGAATGGCAGTCATCTCCCAGGCAGCAGAGAGCAAGGAACAGCAGGGGGATGAAAAGGAAATGAATTGAACTGCTCTGCATAGGGCAGATCCCCAGCCAACTCCTAAAGTCAGGGTCACCTGGTGCCCACTGTCTTCTTGAATCTACATAGCATGGGAACTAAGCCCCTATCACCCCAAGATTTGGAGTAGCTGCAGAGCACTGAATGAGTGAGATTATGTTCTGACAACTTCCCAAAGGCAAAAGAAGGAGATTTTCACTCAGGCTACTAAAGAGCAGGGTCATGCAGCTGCAGTCTTGTCCAGGTCACCCAGGTGATGGGAACTTGCAAGCCCAAATCAGAGCTCTCAGTAGTTTCCTGCCTACTTGTCTGAAATAGAACAGACAGAGTGATGACTTCTGCTTACATTTGAAAAATAGAATGAAATAACAGACATAAACACTTTCTACTGGAAGAGCACAGAGACAAAAGGCAATAAGTTGAGCAGTGAACAGGCTTTATTCAAAAAGTACCCACTTGAGGAAAGGAGAGTGCAGGCAACCTCAGAGAGGAGGCCCTGTAAGGGGTTAGTATTCTGTCTTTTAAGGCTTTCAAGAATCGGGCAAAGAGAAGGTGAGTTTGTTGCATGTAGGTTGACATGTGGTTTCATGATGTCTCTCTTTTGTGAGAGACATTATGTCACCATCCACAGTCAGTCCTCTAAATAATTCTGCAGGATAAACTTAACAGAAGGAATTTATTGATCTTCTTGTCAAAGATAGTGGTTTCCCACAAGCACTGGGAACACATCACTTAGGACCACTTGCCCTGCCTTGCATAGGTTGTTGGCTGATTAGTAAAGATTATATTAGGAATCTTACCTCCTAACTCCCTGGTTTTTAAAATGGAATCTTAGCCTTAAGATGGGGTGTCTCCTTTTCTTACTATACTGTTTATATCTTGGCATTTTTCATCATAGGCAGGAAAAGTTAATCATGATGCCTGTCCAATGTCCCTGCCCTACTACAATATAATCTCTCTCTAGGAAGTCACTCTTTCATTTGCATTATGTATATATGTATGTGTCTGTGTGCATATGTGTTTGTGTGTGTGTAATATATGCAATGATATTGTGTAACTGGAATCCTGACAAAAGCAGATCTATAATTCCCAGTGTTCAAGATATTGTATAATTTATTTATTCAGTTACAGTCAGACATTAAATACTTTTGACTTTCCCTAAAGGGACATTCCAAGAATAATTAACAGATATCCAAGCCACTCTCCCTCAGGCAATGATTTGCAAATTTTTTTTTTCCTGGAATCAGATTGAAACTTCAACAAAATGAGTCTCAAGGGAGTAGAAAAATATTTAAATACACTGTGCAACAATCAGTGCAGATTAAGACAGTAGGAAGTCAAAACAGAGTCTCCATAAAGGTGAGTAGAAAAAGGTCTAGGACAGAGCTGTTACGTAGTTGCTGATGCTCTGTGCTGTGCATTTAGGCCACCTTACTTGTCAAATGAACTCAATGCTTCAGTTATCATTTTAACAAGGATCTTTGTCTATCCTTTTTTTTACTTTTTATCCCTTATGTCCCACTTTCTATTTCCTATCTACTCAGGATAATCTTATTGGAGAGACAGCATGACATTGTGTTTATAAGAATATATTTTAAAAACCGAATACCTTTATTTGAATCTTAGCACTATCTCAGTGACCTTGGTTATTCCACCCATGCCTGGGTTTCCTCAACTCTCAAGTGGATACAGTCACACTCTGTGCTTCCTAGAGTTATTGTGTGGATCATATGAGTTAATATATGCAAAATGCTCAGAAAAATGCCTGCACATAATAAGTTCTCTATCATTGCTTGATATTGCTAGGGAGGAAGAAATTTCTTCTACCCTTCAAGGTTCTTCTATCTCGTCTAAGAATCAAATTGACCTGAGACTGATTAAAAGGAGAAAAAAATCAAAGTTTAATTATAGGTGTATGGGAAAGCCCTACACATGAATTCAAAAACATTTAGGGAGAATGTGGTATACATGTCATCCTGGACTAAGGAAGGAGGGTATAGCAGTCTGAGAATTCAAAGGAAATGGGAAGTAATTTATAGGAATATGAAAGAATAAATGCTTGATTAAAAAATATATTACTGGCCACATACAAACAATGGGATATGGAGGGAAATTTTAATCAATGGCTTTGTCACCTTCCCTCCTGCCTCTTACCCTGGCTCACATCGTCCTGTAGCTGCTGCGGTGGAGCCTGTCCTCCAGGGGCAGGTCCTCCATCCGCACCCTCTTTGTGCAGGTGCGGGGTGGGGGGTGGGGGTCAAAGTATCTTCTTCAGTCTATTAGGCCTTGATAGTTTTCAGCTCAAAATAATCTGTTTGCCAAAGTGACACATCTTTGGGGCCTCACTCTGAACCCCTATAATATTCCTTTGTGTTTTTTTCACTTGGCCTTTTTAGATTACTCCTCATTACAAATTCATAAATAATCACAAGCCAAGTCCTTTTTCCACAATAGAGGGATGTATGATTAGATGATCATTAGAAGAAGTGATTCCATAGACAGAAACATGAGGTGTGGCAAATGTGGACAAGTTATTGATAACAAAACTATAAAATTTACAAGTAACAGCATTAGAGTTTGTAATGGGTAAACTAGCTGAGATGTATTACAATGAGAGGTATTGAAATGCAAGTTTAGTGGTTAGAAGTTTCCTAGTCATGTTCTGATGCATCATTCCACCAACAGTTTAGAAGGTCTTTTTATGTCTTGTTATTTTGAACAGAGACAATCATGTCAATAAGTTAAGGTTATGGTTTAGGTGCAGATGTTAGTTTCATAAATTACTTAAAAATTTTAAAAAGCTTGCAGCAACTTAAGTGTCCTACAGTAGACAAATGGATAAAGAAGATGTGGTACATATACACAATGGAATATTATTCAGCCAATATTAAGGAAAAAAATTCTACCATTTCCAACAACATGGATGGAGCTAGAGGGTATTATGCTCAGTGAAATAAGCCAGGTGGAGAAAGACAAGTACCAAATGATTTCATTAATTTGTGGAATATAACAACAAAGTAAAATTGAAGGAACAAAACAGCAGCAGACTCATAGACTCCGAGAAGGGACTAGTGGTTAGTAAAGGGGAGGGGGCTAAGAAGGTGGGAAGGGTGAGTGGGGGGGAGGGAGAAGGGGATTAAGGGGCATTATGATTAGCACACATGATGTTGGGAGGCCACTGAAGAAGGCAGTTTAGCACAGAGAAGACAAGTAGTGACTGTATAGCATCTTATTGCACTGATGGACAGTGACTGCAATGGGGTATGTGGGGGGACTTGATAATATGGATGAATATTGAAACCACAATGTTGCTCGTGTGAAACCTTCATAATGTTGCATGTCAGTGATACCCAAATTTTAAAAACCTTTTAAAATCTAACATATAATATATATAGGTCTCTTAACATATTTAAAATGATTTTGAGTCACAAGAAATAGGTCATAGTAACTGTGTTGAAACAAGCACTTCAAAATACCTTGTCCCTTCGAAGCATACTTTACCAAAGTTTCAATGAATGCATGTTTTATGTGGGTCTCAGTCTATCAATAGTGAAGCCAGAACTCGACTGGGCCCACAGTCCTTTTGGTGAACTTCCACATTTACCTGACTGGAGCCAGTGTTACGGCTGGACCAGCCCGTGTGGTTCTTACTCACTTCAGCAACAACCATCAGTGAACTTTGAAAAATAAGGTCTATTACTTACGTCCTAGAGGTTAGGACCAAGGACAGGCTACCCCAATATATACCATTTTGACATGTGGATGATTTCAGAGTTGAGAGCAATCAAGGCCCAAAAGACTCACGAAAAAGTCTGACCTCCCACTCCTTACCAACTACATAAAAAGAATATAGACAGAGGAAACACTCCAGGAAAAGAGCTAGCACCTTACATGGCTTTATTCTAATGTAAACTAGGTGTGGTAGACAGGGAGGGATGTGGCTAAGCCTGTTAAAATACCTCTTTGTGCCCCCTCATTGTTATTGTGTGGACCAGCAAACAATTGTCGATCAAACATTTACTCTCTCCATATTTCTGTAAATTACTTCCATTTTCCTTTGAGACCACAGACTCCTATCCTTATCTCTTTGGGTTAGGATGACATACAGACTTCATTGTCCCTGACTGTCTTTGGAAGTCATGTATATGACCTCCCTCTACATATGTTATTAAACTTTGATTTTTTTCTCCTGTTAATCTGTCTCATGTCACTTTGACTTTTGGACCAGCTTGAAGAACCTTGAGAGATAGAGGAAATTTCTTCTTCACCAACGTCACACCCCAAGCCACACAGCAAGGTTGTGGGGAGTAGGGGGAGGAAAGAGAGAGAAAGAGACACAGAGAGTACGTGTGGACCTGGGATTTGGCTTTTACTGGGGCTGAGAATGAGGTACTCAAGTTTCACAGTTTCTCTCTTTATTTGGTGAATTGAAAACAATTAAAATTTGGGAAAGGAAACACAGGGTCATTCCAGTGTCAGGCATCTAGATCACAAAGGACTCTCTCTCAAGGTTGGGGCAGCCTTGGCCTAATTGTGCAGCTGCCAATACATTTATTCCAGATGGATGTCTTTGAAATGGATGCCTCTGCAATCTAAAGCTTAATGGAAGGAACTTGCATTACAATAAAAGAAGCTAATTGTTAGGCACTTACACTACAGTGTGAGTGTAGGTGTTTGTAGTTTTGTCTTGATGTGAAGAAGTGTCTCTGTTTATATTTTGTGATAAAGAAAATGTTTCTATATCTACTCATCATGTTTTAAATTCTCTTAGAAGATAACAATCTCAAACAAAATCAGTACTGGTTTTATACCTTACACAGGTTACCAAGATGAACCATCTGGAGAAACAGAATCATACTGCAGTGAACAAAATAACTGAATTTATCCTCATGGGGATCACCAACAACCCTGGGCTACAAGCACCCCTTTTTGTAGTCTTCCTCATCCTATACTTGATCACAGTCACAGGAAATGTGGGCATGGTAATCTTGACCCATTTGGACTCCAAGCTACACACTCCCATGTACTTTTTCCTTAGACATTTGTCAATTACTGACCTTGGTTACTCCACTGTCATTGGCCCAAAAATGATGCTAAACTTTGTGGTGTACAACAATACAATTTCCTACAACTGGTGTGCCACCCAGCTGGCATTCTTTGAGATTTTCATCATCACTGAACTGTTTATTCTATCAGCAATGGCCTATGATCGCTGCGTAGCCATCTGCAGACCCCTCCTCTACATGGTCATCATGACAGTGAGAGCGTGTTGGGTGCTGGTACTTATTCCGTATCTCTACAGCACATTTGTGTCACTATTTCTCACCACTAAGTTATTTACATTGTCCTTCTGTGACTCTAACGTCATCCGTTATTTTTACTGTGACTGCCTCCCTCTGATCTCCATGCTCTGTTCTGACACACGTGAATTAGAATTGATCATTTTAATCTTTTCAGGCTGTAATTTGCTCTCTTCTCTTTTGATCGTTCTTGTGTCCTACATGTTTATTCTTGGGGCTATTCTCAGAATCAACTCAACTGAGGGAAGATACAAAGCGTTCTCCACCTGTAGCTCCCATCTGACAGTGGTGGTTGTGTTTTATGGGACATTATTGTTTATTTACCTGCAACCCAAGTCCAGCCATACTTTTGATATTGATAAAATGGCCTCTGTGTTTTACACCCTAGTGATCCCAATGCTAAATCCATTGATCTACAGCCTACGGAACAAAGAAGTAAAAGATGCTCTGAAGAGAACTTTAACTAACAGATGTAAAATTCCCACTTAATATGTTAATATTCAATTACAAAAATGGATCGAAAAACCTTTGCTTAATACTGTCAGTCCAATTCTAATATAAAAAATCATGATCATTTTACTAGGCTGCTTTTTTCTTTTTCTAGATAAAACACTTCCTCTTACACATTCCACTACTCTTCTTTCTACTTCAATTGAATAAACAAATATTGTAGCCAGATAATTAAAATCCAAGTGATTTTCAAGGTTATATTTGGACTTATATAGAAATAAGGCAAATCATACTGAGCTCAGACTTGTTGAGGCAAAGAAAAAAAGTCTTAATCAAATAGAGTAAAATTAACTATAAAATAAGTAATTATTTTTTATAGCCATCACTACATATTAAACATAAGTAAGACTGAACCATGAAAAATGTGTGGGCTGGAACAGGAGCCAAGAAAGTAAGTAAATGTGTGATTATAACACAAAATGAACAAATTGTCTCAAGAATCTAGGCTAAGTAGGAAATAAAGCATGACACCTCTAAAATTCTTTAGTTGTATAGAACTGATATTTTCTACCTCAAGGATACAGCAGGCGCTTGGGAAGAATTGTTTTATTTAGAACACTGAGAAAAACATTGGCGAATTCTGGGTCCCCCTTAACAGATCCTCACACTATAGCTAAATTTGGTTTATGATAGCTTCCTGATAAACAAGCTGATTTAGGATTGCCAACTAAAGATAAGTGACTTATCTGATCATCTACCTGAAGGACATCAACATTTTGAAAATTCTTTGTCAGTGAAAACAGAGATTAAAGATAACTAATACACTCAAGGGTTGATTCCATTTTCATTTGTCTGTGTTGACTCCTTCATAAGCTGGTACACACACTGACAGTACTTTGCATGGACTCTGTGATATCACCATGCTTCACGCACATTGTGTCTTTACCCAGCAAATGAAAAGATTCCTCATGCCTTAATCATCTCCTTATTTGAATAAGCATTTTTTTAGGTTTTTAAAATATGTACACTACTCCAATCATATTTGTTGCAATCTGCTCTATTATTCAAACTGAAAATAAAGGGTAATTAAAAGAAAATTTAGACCTATGCATTTTGTTTATTTTTTTTCCTTTTTTTAAATATTCTGTAGTTTACTAAGAGCATTGATTTTAAGTGTGCTTACAACAAAAAGAAAAGAAAAACTAAGTGAAGTGATGGATATGTTAACTGATTTTATTGTGGTCATCATTCACAATATATACATAAATCTCAACATGGTGTTATACACCTTACATATAAAAAACTTTTACTTATCAATTGAAACCTCAATAGAGCAGGAAATTTTTAAAAAGTAAAAGAAAATTAAATAAAACATAAATTCAGAACAATAAAAGAAATAGAAACTGCATTCTCCAATTATACCAACTTTGTTTGGCATATTGGCTTTGGACCCTGTCCCCAAGCATATTTATTGTTATGAATAACTTATTTTCTAGAGTAACATTTTATACTATACTCACAGGCTTATTTGGTCATATATACTTTTCTTTCCCAAATTCTTTCATTTCCACTGCTATTCACAAACCAAAAAAAAAAAAGTTAAATAATATTAATAACATTCCCCAATATCATCTATATAAAATGGACTTTAAGAAACCATACTATACTGTGTTCCCTGCAACTTACTTTTCTTGATAATTCATCTACAGAATCTTTCCTGGTCAATAAACATTAAATATCATTTTTAGTATCAGTATACCACTGTGGTCTATACATCATTCACTTTATATTTGGCCATTCTTGGATTGATGGACCGTCAATTGTTGCTTTTTATTTCTTTTGCCACTATAAAAAAAATGCTGTAGCCAATAGCCTTGTGCTTATGACATAATATTGTACTGCTTTTTACTTCTTAAACAAATGTATAAGGGCTCTTTCATATTCTAGTGATGTGTTTGATAAACGCTTTACAAATATGCATAACAATTGGACATAAAAGACAAAACAGAAAAAGTGCTACACATTGTGATTTTTTTTCCAAGGAGTATTTTCCTTATTTTTTTTCCCATTTTCCAAGAAAAGATACTGACATATCATTTTCAATGTGTGACTGTGCAGTAATGTAATTTCAAAATGTCAATAATAGGTGATTACCACTATCAGCTGATGATATCAAAAGCTGTTTGATATCCTAGATACACTGCAATGGTTCTAAAACATTACCTTCTTTCCTGCAGAAAGCATATAATATTCCAGACATCACTACATCAGGCCATTGTCCCCAATCACCACAGAGCATGTATTTTCATTATAATTATAATAATAAATAGTTTAGAAATAACACTACCAACTACATGATAACTTTTTAATATTTGTCTACTCTCAACTTCTTCCCAGATTTAGAACCTATAGTTTTCTCTTGATTATGTATTTTTACTGCATAATCTTATTTAACTAATAGCTTGATGCACTAAAATCTTTAGCTAGGAAATTAGAATATATTTGTATTAATTCTTAAATGGCAATAGTTGCAAGGCCTTAATGGTTCAATTCCATAA
Source organism: Manis pentadactyla (assembly GCF_030020395.1). NCBI lineage: Eukaryota > Metazoa > Chordata > Mammalia > Pholidota > Manidae > Manis > Manis pentadactyla. Next base: position 20,141,660 of record NC_080027.1, on the reverse strand, counting down.
GCTCACCCTCCAATTATTTCTAAAAATCCTTGAGGCTGATTTCCTACATGGACACCCTGAACATGCCTAATCTTATCTGTGTTGATTTATTTCATTCTTTCCCCATTCTTTCTTTTTTAAAACAGGAAGATGTACTCTTTTGTGAAGGGATTTTCTCAAACACTTCAAAAATCCCCTCATGGAACAGGAAGCCAGTCTGGCTTGAAGATTTGGAGAGAGAGGGCTTGAAAGAGAGAATGATCTCTTTTAATATTTTGTCCTAAGCATCTAAGTGGTTCATCCCTTTATTTAACATCAGAGGATTGAGACCAGGGTACAGCTTCCAACAAGACTCAATTTTAAGTTAGAAATCAAATTTTAATATTAAAATAATTTAAAAACTGTATCAAATGTGAGTGTTCTCAGAGTGGACAGTTCTAGATCTAACATCATGATATACAAGCTAGGTTCCTCATGTCTGGCTTTAGATCTGCTTATATATATATAGTAGGGTGCAGATGCAGAATGGCTACAAAAAATCTTGCAAAAGAACAAAGTTGGAAATCTTACAGTACTGATTTCAAGACCAACTATAAGTCTACAGTAATCAAGAAAATATTTGAGTCCAAAACACATGCACAAACATATATTCAGTTAATTATCAGCTAAGGGAACAAAGTAATTCAGTAGAATCCAGGATATATAAATATATTCTACAAAGCAATTATATGAACATAACCTAAAAAAAAATGGGGAAAAAGTTTGGAAAAGACACTTCACAGCAACACAGGAAAGGCCAATGCACACATAATAGAGGCCTAACATACTTAGCCACCAAGGAAATGTAATTACAGTAACAATGAGGCTGCTTCCCATGCACTAGTTTGGATAAAATTAAAAATACTAGATTGGCAAGTACAAAATAGCCTATCAGTTACCTTGTTCAGCTCCTGAAATTATCATACATTGCAAATTGTTGTGCACAAAGGTACTACCATATGTCCCAAGAATTCCGCTCCTAGATGCTTACCCAAGAGGAATGACATGTCCAGAAAAATATGTATATATTAATGTTTTTCATAGGCTTATTCATAACAAAAAAAAATGGAAATATTTCAACTGTCCATCAACAGATAGAGAGAAAATTATAGTAATAAATAAAACAGAATACTTCTTAACAATAAAATGGAATAAACTGCCCATATACACAACCAGATGGATAAATTTCAAAAATATTGTGTTGAGTACAAGAAACAGACGAGTTTGTGGTGACAGAGATCATAGCCATTGTAGCCTGGGATACAGTGTAGGGCAATTTACCACCAGCAGACTTCAAGGGACATTTTGAGGTAAGGGAAATAACTCTCTTAAAGGGAACCATAGTGACTTAATTTTTCAAATGCTATCCATGCACCTTAGCATTTTATTTTACTTAAATTATATCATAAAAATGTATTGTACATCAAAAAGAATAAAATGCCTAGGAATAAACATAACCAAGGAAGTGAAAGACCTATACCCTGAAAACTACAAGACACTCTTAAGAGAAATTAAAGAGGACACTAACAAATGTAAACTCATCCCATGCTCATGGCTAGGAAGAATTAATATCATCAAAATGGCCACCCTGCTCAAAGCAATATACAGATTCGATGCAATCCCTATAAAATTACCAACAACATTCTTCAATGAAATGGAACAAATAGTTCAAAAAAATTCATACGAAACCACCAAAGACTCCAAATAACCAAAGCAATCCTGAGAAGGAAGAATAAAGTGGGGAGATATCAATCCCCAACTTCAAGCTCTACTACAAAGCCACAGTAATCAAGACAATTTGGTACTGGCACAAGAACAGAGCCACAGACCAATGGAACACAATAGAGACCAAACATTAACCCAAACATATATGGTCAATTAATACACGATAAAGGAGCCATGGACATACAATGGGGAAATGACAGTCTCTTCAACAGATGGTGCTGGCAAAACTGGACAACTACGTGTAAGAGAATGAAACTGGATCACTGTCTAACCCCATACACAAAAGTAAATTCGAAATAGATCAAAGACCTGAATGTAAGTCATGAAACCATAAAACTCTTAGGAAAAAACATAGGCAAAAATCTCATGGATATAAACATGAGTGACTTCTTCATGAACATATCTCCCAGGCAGGGGAAACAATTGCAAAAATGAACAGGTGGGACTATATCAAGCTGAAAAGCTTCTGTACAGCAAAGGACAACATCAATAGAACAGAAAGGTATCCTACAGTATGGAAGAATATATTCATAAATGACAGATCCAATAAAGTCTTGACATCCAAAATATATAAAGAGCTCACACACCTCAACAAACAAAAAAACAAATAATCCAATTAAAAAATGGGCAGAGAAGCTGAACAGACAGTTCTCTAAAGAAGAAATTCAGATGGCCAACAGACACATGAAAAGATGCTCCACATCGCTTGTCATCAGAGAAATGTAAATTAAAACCACAATGAGATATCACCTCACACCAGTAAGGATGGCTACCATCCAAAAGACAAACAACAACAAATGTTGGCGAGACTGTGGAGAAAGGGGAACCCTCCTACACTGCTTGTGGAAATGCAAATTAGTTCTACCATTGTGGAAAGCAGTATAGAGGTTCCTCAAAATGCTCAAAATAAACTTACCATTTGACCCAGGAATTCCACTTCTAGGAATTTACCCTAAGAATGTAGCAGCCCAGTTTTAAAAAGACAGATGCACCCCTATGTTTATTGCAGCACTATTTACAATAGCTAAGAAATTGAAGCAACCTAAGTGTCCATCAGTAGATGAATGGATAAAGAAAATGTGGTACATATACACAATGGAATATTATTCAGCCATAAGAAGAAAACAAATCCTACCATTGGCAACAACATGGATGGAGCTGGAGGATATTATGCTCAGTGAAATAAGCCAGGCGGAGAAAGACAAGTACCAAATGATTTCACTCCTACGTGGAGTATAAGAGCAAAGAAAAACTGAAGGAACAAAACAGCAGCAGAATCACAGAACCCAAGAATGGACTAACAGTTACCAAAGGGAAAGGGACTGGGGAGGATGGGTGGGAAGGGAGGGATAAGGGCAGGAAAAAGAAAGGGGGCCTTACAATTAGCATGTATAATGGGGGAGAGTACAGGGCAGGCTCTACAACACAGAGAAGACACGTAGTGATTTTACAGCATCTTACTATGCTGATGGACAGTGACTGTGAAGAGGTATGTGGGCGAGACTTGGTGAAGAGGGGAGCCTAGTAAACATAATGTTCATCATGTAATTGTGGATTAATGATACCAAAAAAAATGTATTGTAAAAGAAACCAATGTGACTTATTTGGAGGTGGAGCTCTTAGAGGTAAAAAATGGTCATGAAGGTGGTCCCTAATCCAGTATTAGTGGAGTCTTTTTAGGAAGAAACAATTAGGAAATGCAGAGGGACACGTGACATGTACCCAGACCCAGTAAAGACCCTGTGACCATGTGCAAGTCAGAGGGGCCTCAGAAGTATCAAATCTGCCAAACCCTGGATGTTAGACTTCCAGGCCTAGAACTGAGAGATACGTTTGTGTTGTTTAAGCCATCCAATCATGGTAATTTGTTATGACAGCCCTAGCAAATGCATACAGTTTTCCTCTATTTCTTCATTCAGTCCTCTTGTCCATCACCTGGTAACCATATCATGCATTCAATGTGAAACTGTTTTTCTAGTGTTCTTACAAGGTAATATTCTTTGTACACAATTCTAATAGTTATTATGTGCATAAAAAATATGTATCTAAAGCATTCAATGTTTTAAAAATGTATTCGTGTGACAGAAAACTTCTACACATGACATAGGCCTTCATTATTAAACACTGTTTGACTCATTCCAGTAGAAACCTTTTACCTTTTCCACCTAAAATACAATCATGAGGAGAAGATTAAACAGTAATTTTATTACCTGAAAACTACGTCTGGGAGGATACATCCTCTTTTAATAGCCACTTCACCCCATTACTTGAAATAATGACTATGCTAATTGCATTCTTTCAAGCAAAAGTGGGGAAAAACACAAGAGGTAGTTGTGCAACAGAAATATCATTTATAGATAATATTTATTCTAATTTCATGGCTAGACCACTGGTTTCTTGCTCTTTAACACTTTTGCAATAATGATCTCCTAATGCAAATGAGTTACTTTGACAGAGATCCCTGAATCATGTCTCCCCTGGTTTTCAAGGAGTTGAACTCATTTCAACAATTAGTAGATCCAGACTGCCACAAAAAAGGACTCAAGGGGTTCCTGGCCAAATTCCTAGAGGGAGATCTTGTTAAGGAGCCAACCCTCAGTGGCATCTTCCCCAGAGATGTAAAAGGCAACTGGTGGATCCTAGAATCACCTATGCTTCAAAGTTAGCATCTGAGAGGTTCATGGATCCCCATATATACTGCCCAAGTCACACAGATTCTCACTCAGAACTTGAACCAGGTACTGTATTGGAGGTGGGTAGAACTATTTATCTCATTTTTGTATAATGACCTTTAAATTAGTGATCCACTTCAGTCTCACTTTGGGAGGCACCGGACATTATGTATAATCAAATAATACAATATTTAAAGCAATCAGTTTCTAAGAATTCTAATGTATTTGGGGAATGCAGGGTATTAAGTATGATCCAGCTCTTTATGGTTCCAGATCAGACCTGGCATCATTATATCCTCGGTACTTAATAAACTAAATCACTACTGAAACAATGGATCTGTGCTCACTGAGATTAATTATATTATAGTTTTATATCTGCAATATTAGCTAACATGAAAGCTGCACATTTCACAGGATAACCAGTGAAATAAAGCTGGCTACATAACTACTCAAACTCCATGTGATGCTGCTTTTTGAGAATAGAACTATACATCACAAATGTTCTAAATAAAAGTTTCCATTAAATCTGGTAATATACAGCAAAAAAATATGTATATAAGCATAATATATAATCAATACAGTAATGTAACATAGTTCTGTAAATTTTCTATGTTACAGCAAAATAAATCCACCAACATTTTAGTTGAGAAGATTTCAAAGAAAGCTTCTATTTGAGAAGAGACACTGCATAAGCAGACCAAGACCTAAAGAAACAGCAGACCCCTAGATTTCTGGTCTGACAGAGAACCTGTGTAACACTGTCAAGTAGAAAATAAGACCAACAAGAAAAATGTTCATGTACAAAAGTCCTTCATTTAAATGACCCAATATAAGATGTTCACAGATAAACTTACTTAAAAAAATTTTGCTTTATAATTTGATAATAAAATAAAATGATACATAGATGGAAATTATTTCCAAATGTTCTTTTTTAAAGATTACAGTGATTAGTCTTTATCCATAAGACATTGCTCATCTATTCTTTATCATCCTAGTTACTCACTAGTATCTATGAGATGATTGAAAATGCCCAGAATGATATTCTTAAATACACTCAAATTTAAATTTTTTAGCCTCGTGTGACACTGCATGCACTTCCACTTTGTGATCGCATGAGCCTACAGCTACAGAAAATAAATGAGTTTTTCAGATATCCTGCCTCCTCTCAAACACACAAAATGGACTATTCATAGAAAATCAATGTGGGTAAGGACACAGAGGACCAGTGAGGACAATTCATAGGCAACGTGTGCTTGATAGGATAGTATGATCATAGCAGTGATACGGATTATGGAATGCACTGGAAACGAGGCTAACACATGTTTCGGTTATTTTGAAAAATAGCTCAGATTACATATCTTGATTACTCCAAAAGTTGTAATGACTGCCATTTGCCTACCAGCTAATTTGACAGATTCACGACATGGAGACCAAGAAGGATGCAATGGTCAATGAACATGTTTATGAGAGCTTTGCCTAGGAAACTGGAAGAGACGGATGCCTAGGGTGGGAAAGTGTTTATGGAATTCAGCTGATAATGTATCAGCTGAAATATTTGCTTTTTAAAATTTATTATTGAAATTTAAAATAATGCCTATTGCCAGCAACATACTAGATTTCAGCAGAAATAGAGGAACTGATATCATTTGGAACAATTCATTTGGGCTGATAGTGGAAATGTTTGACAATGGAGACAATGGAGAGATTGGAAGCTGCAGACAAAACATTAAAAATTGTCAACACAGGGAAGGCAAGAAGAGAAAGGCCACAGGAGGGGACATGGAAGCAAAATCCTGGGTGGTAGTGTTTGGGGACAAAAGGAAAGCTACAATCTCCAAACAGAGGGTTGTCCCTTAATAGGAAAAGGTTGCTGATTGACTGATGAACATTAGGAATTTTGGGCACATATTTTTTAAAAATCTTGAAATAGATGAAAAAAAAATGGTATCATCAACTAGGATGATATTTCTTAAGTATCTGTAGCCTAACCATGTGCTCCAGACTTAATTATGAGCTTGCCTAAATGATTAAATGCCTCATAAGCATCTAAAACTTAACTATGTTCAAAATATCACTTTGATCACTTCATCTACAACCATATACTCTAATATTCAAAAAATGTCATGGCCATTGAACCAACTGTAAGAAAATCACAAAAGCTTTTCTTGATCTACCCCCATCTGTTATTCCCTTATATCTCTCTCATATCATTCATAATACACATTTTGTTGAATAATACGAATCTTGTTTCTGCTCCCAACTGTAAAATTTATCTTTTTCTTTTTATCACCAGCCTCTCCACTTTGCACCAGGGATCCTGTAACACCTGCTTGACTCCTTTTTCTACTTGCACTCATAATGTATACCCCTTTTTAATTCTATAAGTTCATTACCTTCATAACAGCAAGAGTAATCTTTTAAAACTTAAAGCTGATCAGGTTATTCATCTACCTCAAAACTTCTCAATGACTTACAACTGACTTAGAATAAAACCCAAATATTTATTGTGACATATGCTATCTGATTCTACTAATTCTCCACTTTCTCAGTGTGATCCAGGCACACTGGCCTCTGTTAAGCTCCCTCTCACAAACAAAAACAACCTAAGTTCTTTGCTACCCCAGGGCAGCATCTTCAAGAAATATACTCCTACCTGGAATCCTGGAATGTTGTTTCTGGGATATATTAAATAGTTGGTTCCTTCCCATCTTTTAGATTTCAGTCAAATGTTCCCCTCTCAGAAAGGCTTTCCCTTACCATCCCAGGAGAAATAATTATCACAGGTTATCTAAATGCATCTTCTTGTTTAATTTACTGTTGTACTAAGTACAATCAACAACTATCTTGAGTATGTTTCATTACCAGCTTTTTATCTCTTCCTTATTGTTGGAATAAAAGGTCCGTGAAGGAAAGGACAGTAATTTACCCGAAGTTTGAACAATCTGTGGCACCAGTAGGAAATCAACAAGTACTTAGTAAATACATAAGAGGATGATTTGAGAAACTGAGAAAAAGAATATTTGGTGTCAAGCAAATTGATGTCAGCACTCAGTGTTAGAAATTATTTTGATCTTATTTCTATGATTCTTTTTACATTGTTCCTCAGTCATTTTTTTTTCACTTAAAATAGTTTTCCATTCTGTCATTTTTTAGGAGAGAAAGTATCAACTACTATGGGTTTTTACAGTTTACACATTTATGACATTCAGTCCTTTTAAACCACTGTATTGAGGTATGATTGACACACAAAGAGCCATACGTTTTAGTTTTTATAGATACTTTTAGTATTGGATACATTTAGTGTTAAATGGATACATTTAAATGCATCTAACTGGGTGAATTTGGAGATACCTACACATCAGTGAAACCATCACCACAATCACTGTCATAAACATAACTGTCATACCCAAAATTTTCCTTCTGCTCACTTTATTTGTTATTATTCTTATTTTGTGTATATTTAAACTTTTGCCAAAGGGTAGAACTTATGTTAAATGATGATATAGTCTTAACTCTCTGGAATTTAACTCCAGATCTTCAGATAAGAGACTATAACAGTGCCCCCACTGGACCTATCAGTTGTGAAGTGGAAGGGACTTCATTGGTTTACTTAGGAGCAGGAGACCATTCTTGAAACAAGCATCTTTTGGAAAATATTCAGTCATAGCATAATATTATGCTTATTCTTTGGCAAATATATGCAACGTAATTATCATAGAAGCTCTGTTAACTAAGGATGTTTATCATTATTACAGTAATGAAAAATATCAAAACCTTGAAAATGTACCAAGGAAATGATCTGCTAAAAATGAAAGTCAGGTATATTTTAAAAATTAAAAAAAATGTTACAAAACCCTAAATATTAAAAATACTGATTAAAAATAAAAGTGGTGAAAAGGTTATGAGGAATTGCATCACCTTGTGGGGCATGAGGGGAAAAAGATGTCAGGAAAGGAAGAGGAGTTTCTCACCAGTAAAGCCAAGAGTTGAATAATAAAAATGAAAACATTTTCACAGATAACCATTTTTTTTTTAAACTACAAAGAGAATCAGTTCCCTGCAGAATAGATCTGAGGACGTATCTCCATATATTTTTGTCTGAGTTAATAAAATGGAAAATGAGAAAAAGCAGTTAACAGACATGGATGGCAGAAATCTCCAGTTGACTGTTCATCGAAAGACATTAAAGAAGGATCGAATACAGAAAATGGGGCAGGATAGTAACTATACTCGTCTGTTCTTCAGAAAAAGCAAAACGTCTCAGATTAAGAAATCATGGAGGCATTAGATTATTTGGAGTCATCCAATTTCTTAAGTCTTTGTCAAACTCAGTGCAAGAGACATGTGGCTTAAAATATTTTCAAACAAATAAGATATTCATAACTTGAAAATATTATAAAAGGCAAATCCTCAAAATATGCATGATACTGGATCATCTCCTTAATTTGCCATACTTTCTTTTTCTCCCTCCCAAGTGACAGCACATTTATTTATTAGTCCTAGAACCTTGAGTTTAATAACACAGTTAGATTAATACTGTGTTATTAAACTCAGTTAATAATTATAGGAACTATCACCCGAGGAATTGCACTTACCATCTAGTGGCAGCCCCAGAAAACAATTCCTTGATATTTGTAACCACTTCTCCTTTTCTTCTTCAAACAGATGACTTCCCAAACTCTCCCATGGCTCCTGGAAATCTCACCTGGGTCACTGAGTTTGTTCTCACAGGTATCTCAGACCAGGCAGAGCTCCAGATTCCACTCTTCCTCATTTTCCTGGGGATCTACGGGCTGACGGTGGCAGGGAACCTGGGCATCATCACCCTCACCAGTGCTGACTCTCGACTTCAGACCCCCATGTACTTTTTCCTCCGGCACTTGGCTATCATCAATCTTGGGGGTTCTAGTGTCATTGCCCCTAAAATGCTGATCAATTTTTTAGTGAAGAAGAAAACCACCTCCTACTATGAATGTGCCACCCAACTGGGGGGGTTCTTGCTTTTCATTGTAGCTGAGGTGTTCACATTAGCCGTGATGGCCTATGACCGCTATGTGGCCATTTGCAATCCGCTGCACTACATGGTGGTGATATCTCGGCACATCTGCCTTCTACTGGCTTTCCTCACATACCTTTATGGCTTTTCCACAGGTATTGTGGTTTCCTCTAGTATATTCTCTCTGTCATTTTGTTCTTCCAATGTAATCAATCATTTTTACTGTGATATTGTCCCTCTGTTAGTATTGTCCTGCTCTGACACTTACGTTCCAGAAACAATAGTATTTATATCTGCATCTACAAATTTGGTTTTATCTATGATAATAGTTCTAGTATCTTATTTCAACATTCTGTTGTCCATTCTAAGGATACGTTCGTCGGAAGGAAGGAAAAAGGCCTTTTCCACATGTGCTTCACATATGATGGCAGTCACAGTTTTTTATGGGACACTGCTATTCATGTATTTGCAGCCTCAGGCTAACTACTCACTGGATACTGATAAAATAGCTTCCGTGTTTTATACACTGGTGATCCCCATGATGAATCCCATGATTTACAGCCTGAGGAATAAGGATGTGAAGGCAGCCTTAAACAGATTTCTGACAAACTCATGCAATTCTTTTAAATGAATGTAATTTTAGAACTCTTAAGGAAATCAGGAGAAGGTTAAGATAGGCTGTCATTAGGGCAGAGAAAGCAAACATTAGGTGGCTAACTCATAGGTTTACAAATAAGTCTGGGAATTAATAGGGGCTTGGATTTCGGAAGCATTGGATTGAAAAAAAACTGAACCTCTTGGAATTATGAGATTAGTACAGAAATGAAGCATTATTCACTAGCTTTTAAAGGTCTATGTTGGTAGCCAGTTGGAAAGAAATATTTCCAGCAGTCAGAAAACCAAAGTTAAAAATAAATTAACAACTGTGAACAGAGCAATGAAATATGGATGAGAGAAGTTAGCTGACCTTTCTTATCTGTGGTTTCCTTTGTGCTTTCTTCCTGGGTATGTTTGGATAGAGTTCATTGCATCTAACAGAACTGTTATTACTGTGGGCTAAAATCTTTTTTACAGCAAAGTTAATAAAACTACACTGAAAAGTATATTTAAAATAAAACTCCTCAACTCTTTCATAATATTTTTGATTAAAATTATATACATGTGGATGAATTTATATTCTGAATGCTAACCAAAATAGGATTGAAATTGTTTTTATCCTAATTTATATAATTTGTGTTCATTTTAATGAAAGACCCAGAGTATAATAGTTGAATATGCTTTCATGATGGTTCACAAAACTTAGTGGATTCTGTAAAGATTTTCCTTTCTCCCTACTGCATCTGTCTTCTCTATTGTGTGTAATGCATGTCCTGTGCTGTGATGTCATCAGACATTCCATGGTCAGGTCTGAGAGAGTTTTAGAGGAAAAATTTAAATGTTTTTATAAAAAAAAGTTTTGTTGTCTGTTAGTTTTAAAACAGTGAGTGTACACCAAATTCTGTTGTACAAGTTTGAATAGAGTTGACCACACTGTATCTCAGAATTATCAAATCAGAAACACCCAATAAACATCAGTGAATCCATGGTTTAATAAGTTCATGGGTGATTCTGATATTCAACCTTAGGAATGAGTCTTGAAAAATAATCAAACAACTAAACTAGAAGAGATGTGTGGAAGGTCATTCAATGGGTGTGTTCACTTTACTTTTAAGTGGAATCCAGTGCTGAAAGGCTTCTTTAAGTATAGGCACTAAATCTTCAGTCATAATAATTATGAGAGAATAAATGTAATCTTACAAAGATGTGGAAAAATTGTAATTGGGGTATCCTAGGATTGATCACTCCAAAAAATCCTTTCTAAACTATTCCCTACTAATTCCATTACTAATTAAGTTACCCACAGGATTTTCTTCTAAACTCCCAACTTGGGGAGAAGAAATACAGGGCATCCTATAGAAAAGTTCTTTTATCAATAATACTAACATTGAGACAAGCTTTAAGTTGATACTTTGCATTGTCTCTTGTTTCTTTTAATTGATTGCCAAATTATTGGTGAATGGCCCTAGTTTATGAATGGTCAGCTGGACCAGGTGCTTTAGTAAGCAAGGAGGCCATGTCTCCCTTTAGTATCTTTTTATTTCCATGAAATTAGGTATAGTAACTTAAAGATACAAAAAAAAAAATAGTAAAGGATGAAATCATATGGTGTCTTTTAGTAGACACCCACTTGTTAAAGAATTTACAACATGTTATTTCTCAAATGACAAAAATTTATTTAAAAAATTCACTGTCTCATCTGATAACTACCTAACTAAGCCTTGGCTAAGAATAGACAAAAGTGAAGTCACCTTGAATGCCCAGGTTAGGATTATAAGAAAGCTTTAATAATATGTTCCATAATAGTTGTAAGGAGACAGCTGTAAACCAGTGGTTTCAACTGGGGGTGACTTTGATTTGGCAGTTTCTAGAAGTTATACTGATTTTCACATGACGAGGTGATGTGAAGGACGCCACTGCTTTCTCCAGGGGGAGGCTGGGAAGGCCACTGTATAACCCACAATACACTGGAGTGTCCTAATACCTAAACTGATCCTGTCCACTGTGCTAATAGTGCCAAGGTTGAGAAAACCTGCCTAATTGCTACATAGATTTCATTCATTCAGGTCAAGCTGGGATAGTGTCCCTCAAGTCCTCTAGAGCCTTGCAGGTTTTCTTTTTATTCCTTCTATCAGTTATTGAGTATTATTAAAATCCCCATTTTAATTCTTATCAGTCAGTTTTTAGTTCCTATTTTTGGGGTGTCTTTGTCAGTTGTACCTGAATTTGTAATTGCTAAATTTGTTGTTGTTGTTGTTTTTCCTGTTATCATCATCAAATGCCTCTCTTTATTTCTGGTAGCATTTCTCATCTTAAAGTATATTTTTTCTGACTGTAATATAACCATTCCCAATTGAACCAGAAGCTTAAATTCTTCCAAAGTTATTCTGGGCAAATGAGCTTCTTAACCTTCTGCTCTCAAATTTAGATACCTAATCCATTAAGGTGGTCACACATAAAGAGACCTTTTACTTTAAAAGATGTACCTACCTGGTTTAAGGCAGTTGTTATTTAAAGTTTAATATGACTGATAGGAATAGTTAGGTACAAGGATAAGCATGAGCAGCCAGGGAAGGGGATGATAAAGTTCAAAGAAAACAACACCCAAACTCCACCCAGGTAGGGGTCCCATGGGAAGACAATAAAGGCTTTGCAGGGAGATAACCTTCTCCCCAACCAGATTCCACTGGGGGGCACAATCAAAAAGAACTAAGAACCCCCCAAACCACATCTCATCACAGGAAAGGACATGCTCACTGTGAGGCACAGCTACAGAGATGGACCTGTCAATCAAGTAACCCCACCTTGTCAGTCAAAGAGGCGCCTCCTAGCCAGAATGTACTATAAAGGCCTCCCACCTAACAGGTCAGGACCCTTGCCTACCTTGACGCTGGCCTGCTCCTACCTTGGAGGGTATTCAAATAAAATTTTCACTCCACTTCCCTGCTGTGTCTCTGCCTTTCAGTTCTTTGTTTCAGCAGAACAAGAACCAAAAAGAACAAACTCAGCCTGGTAACATGACTATAATTTTTCCTTTAAAATGAATTCTCAGTAAGATAGTATTTGCAATAGATGCTAATCAGTACACCCTCCTTGAACTATCTGGTTGCTTTCAAACTTCAGTGTTTGAAAACATCATTGCTACCTGCAGGGCTTGTTTAAACACAGATTATGGGGTCAGAACCAGAGTTTCTGATGCAGTGGATCAAGCCTAGAGCCTAAGAATTTGCATCTCTAACAAGTTCCCAAGTTAGCGTGATGCTGTTTGTCCAGGATCTCACTTTAATCATCACTTCCTCACAGGACCCCTTAAGCATATTTGCATACAGCTCCTGGTGTGTTTTCCCTCCTGAGAGTCAGTGCCTGGATCTCTGTTGAAGAACTGCGTCAGACTTCCTGAAGCTATTTTGTAGGGGAGGCAGGTGAGCCAGAAGTTACCAGTGATTTACATCCCACAGGGGACAGCCCTTAGCAAAGGCTGATATACGTCCAGGAGTTAAATTCTCAAGCTTCTCTGCCTGCTCTTTAGAGCAGTTCCAAAGTTTGACTCACCCTGTCCCCAAAACTCTCCCATGGAATCTAACCAACGTTCCTGTCGTGGGGCTTTGATGCTGCCCCTTTGCTTGGCCTCTTTCCTTTCCAGGACCCCACTTCCCACTCAACCTGATGACTGTTCTTGGGAGCAATTACTAATAAATCACATTTTTACAAGTCATTGACCCAATGTCTCCTTTTTGGGGAATCCAATGTAAGGTGATATTATAATTTCTATATGCTACCTTATTTCCATAACTTTCCAGTAAACAATGTCTTTTGGGTAATAAATGCTTTTTGAAACATTGAAATTATTTTGTTAGGCAGAAAAATGGACACAAGCTGGTAGAGGAAGAATAAGGCCAGTAAAGCCCACTAGAAGGGACTCAGAGTTAACGAGATAAAACCAGAGAACCAGAAAAGACTTACCACGTTCATGAGTTAATCAGCTGAAGCTCTAAAGTCCAGGAGTAACTTAAAATATCCCCGATATTCCCTAAATAAAGAGAAGTATCAGAGCGCAGGACATGTCTTCACTGTATCAATCAGATCATGCCACTGTAAAATCTACTTAGCCTGCAAAAAAGACCCAGCTTATTCTTTAACTTAACCTATATGCTTTTTTCCCTCTCTCTACAACCCCTAAACAAGTAACTTTGTAACCAGGGCAGGAGACAGACCTCAGAAGTGTAACTAAACCCACATGGACAAGGAATGCTGAAGTCCCAAACCAACATAGTCACCTAAATAACCCTATTGTTAGGACAAAACTTTGAAGGAATTATAAATCATCTGTCTACATCATGCCTCACACTGGCCCTTACCCAAACGCCTCCTCCCTGAGGTTGCCCACACTCGTCTTTCTTTGAGTGTGTCATCTCTCTGTCCTAGTCCAGATAAGGAGGGCGGGGCTGCTGAGAGCTCTGATTTGGGCTGGCAAGTTCCGGTCTCCTGGGTGAGCTGGACAGGCCTGCAGCTGGGCGATCATGCTCTTTAGCAGCCTGCCAGGAAATCTCTTTTCTTTGCCTTTAGGAAGTTCTCAGAACATAATCTCGCTCCACCCAGTGCTCCAAGGCTCCCCCAGATCCAGGCACTGACTCTGAAGAGGAAAAACGCACCAGGAGCTGTATGCGAATATTCCTACATGGTGCAAATGCAAGTGGACACTGTACGCCCAATGACACTGGCTTTAGGAGTTGGCAAGGGATTATGTATGCCCTCATGCTGAGCAGCAGATCAGTGGGCTTCCCTTTCTTCCCTCTATTTACCTTCCTCTCTGATTTATTCAAGTAAACCTGCCTTTGTCTATCTAGACTCTGGTCCACTCTTCCCTTGGCATGTAATGAAATGAATCTCCCTTTACGTACCTTGACTTTGGCCCTCTCCTCTCTTAGAGTGCATTCAGATAGAACTTTTACTCTGCTTCGCTACTGTGACAGGGACAAGCACCAAGGAAAACAAACTCGATTCCCCCCACCCCCCCACCCCACCCCCCGTCAACATTTCTCTGCCTGCTGAGCCTTACTTGTTTACTTCTAGCACCTCTTCCTATCACAAAATGGGCCCAGAAGTATAAAAACCAAACTTAAATAAGTGTAAGTCTGATAAAGATGCAGGCCTAGTTAGCTCATAGTCACAAAATTCTGGGTCTATTTTTCTTCTAGAAGGAAGACAAATGAGTAGATGTGGATGTAGTAGGCATTAGCCACACCCCTGGTAGAACCACTGCTGAATTACTTTGGGAAATTCATTTTTGCCCTTTTTGTGTGTAAGTTTTCTCATTGGTAAAATGATGGGATTGTACTAGCAATAGTTTTCATTTTCATTTTTCCATTCATAGGATTACTTGCTGACAGATTAATTCTAAATATGATTAAATAATAACAACAGTCACAACAAAAGTAACAGTAATAAGCACAGCCATTCTGGTAGAATGAAGTGACAGGCACAAAGCTTTGCCTAATCATTTTTCTTAACACATTTGCTGACATCTGCCTTCAGGTCATTCAGCCACACTTGAGTCATCTCCATAGATCAGATTACAATTCAAACCACTGCCAGACAACCATGAGACCCAATACAATCCAAGGGCCCCTACATTCCAGTCATTCTCTGACTTTCACTTTCTTACAAGAACACCGGGAGTTCTGCTACCAGGGGATGTCTCTCTCCCCAGGAGGGCTCCTGCCCTGTGCCTGAGCCCCTCAAGTCCTTGTAACAATCACGTCCACTTGCACCTCCAATTGTGAATAGCTGTGCTAAGTGCAGGTAGCATTCTTGAGAATCAGGCCCACCAGGCCGTCTCCTGCATTGTAAATTGAAAACCTAAGATTGAAAAGGAAATTTTGTCTCTTTGAGGATTTGAAAACTGATTGGTAACATTGCTTGGAAACCAGTTATTGTCTTCAAAATGTTAAGAAGTGTAACTTTTTGCTGCTAGGGAGAACATGAAAATGCTAAAATTGTGTGTGGGTCTGATTTAAAATGTGTACTCCAGTGTTATTGAAAAGAGGTCAATTTTATGTATTTTTTAAGTGTATTTTTTAATTGAAGTATAGTTGATGCACAGGTTTCAAGTATACAATGGAGTGACTCAACAGTTATACACATTATTAAATCCCCACCCCCACTAGTGCAGTTACTACCTGTCAGCATAGGAACATATTATACCATCATTAGCTATATTCTCCATCCTGCACTTCCAGCCCCATGACCAATTTACGTTATCATTGAGATTTTTGTTTCCTTTACCCCCCACCACTCACTCCATCCATCCACCCTAAACCCACACCCATGTTTTAATAACATGCTTAGGGGGATCCAGCATGTTATAACTTATCATAATTTGCTATAATTTATTCCACAATATAAGGACGTTTCTAAGTACTGATATTAACATATTTACTTCGTTATCGAGGCTCAATCCCCACGTTCCCACAGGCTGCTCTCTTGCGACTACTCAGGAGGGAATGTGATACAAATGAGTCCCGATGGCACTTGCTCGCGGGAGATGCCATCAAACCTGCTTTCTGGTTCTCCTGGGTTCTAAACGATGATCAAGGGAGAAAAAGTAAAAATGAAACTCCAAAACTCACTCTGCACAGATGAAAAAACACAATGATGAGGAAAATTTTCCAGCAGAGGATTGGGGAGAGTGTGGGTACATACTAAGCTAAATAGGAGTTCATTCTATACCATTCCCTCGAATCCAGTACCACAGGATTCATTCGAGCCTAAATTATAGGCTTACCTGCGAAGTCCCTCTCCAACAATTAACAACCATTTAACTATTTGTTCAGCTGCAAGATACAGATACTGCAATTTCAGCATTGTTAATTGGAACCCCCGTGAGAAACACAGTTACAAACTGGAGCACAGAGTTAAGGCAGGGTTCCTTTTGTCTATAATTGAACAGTTAGTTTCCAATCAATACACCATTGTCCACAGTTACTTAAATTAGGTAATCCCACACTTTAGTGTGCTTACATCGTGCATTTACGATTCAGTTAGATACATTGGTCCTAGCATGTGTTTAGTCCTGGCATTTGCTGACTATCTGGTTAATTTTTTTTATCTTACGTGTAATTTACCCCTTGTGATGGGCAAGTCTATGTACTTGTGACAAATACATAGTCAAGTAACCAGCACCTCAGTAAGTTGCAGAACAGTCCCTATACCATAAAGCGTTCCTGGGCTCCTAGTCAAATGCTTTTCCCCTCTCCCAAACTTTAATCAACTGCACTGATCTCTTTTACCTAAAGACTAAGAAATGGGAAGACAAAACATTCCTTGGGAAAGAGCCTTTGAAAGCACCTATAAAGCTAATGGCTAAATAACATTATAAAAATACAGTCTTAATAAGTTGTGGTTAATACCTTCTCTTCCTTGTCATTTGAATTCAACCTAGTTTATTCATATGCATAGATTTACATGGAAGATTTCCTATTAGTTTTTGTTACAACATCCCAATCCCAGGTACCAAGCTATGCATTTCTGCAGCAAGACATAAATTAGAATAGCTCATCTTGCCATCTGTATTAAGTATGTTTGCTAGCTTAAGGCAAAAACAGCTGTTAACAAGATTGTAATCAAAACTGTCCTTCCCATGTTTGCCAGCTTAAGGCAAAAGTACTACGCAGTCACAGAATAATTATTTCATATTTCAAATATAGCTCAAACGTATCAAAATATTCTGATTAATCCTGACATAACGTAACCATATCAGGCTGTGATCTTTAAGGAATTGCTGCTCTTTCCTCCTCGGTGAATCAATGTTAATTGTGTTAATGCAGCATTTATAGATAATGTTAGATACTGACACTCTGCCCCAGCATTAGATTAAAGCCCAAAGTTATAGCTGAAAATTTATTTCCTAGAAAATTATGTGACAAATATTATGATCAAAGCCACTATAGGAAAATGGTCAAGTCCACCCCTTATTCCCCACAAACCATATTCACAATATTTTGCTTACCTATTATCAAATTCAGAGACCCTGGGAATATAAATTTCTCCTGCTTTGGACCCCAGGACTTGTACCCAATGCCTTACTGATCCTCTCGTGTATAACTTTTAAGCTCACTGTGTATAAGCTCAGTTGTGCTTTTCATTTACTGTCTATTTGAAGCCTCTAGAAGACTAGCCTAGTACATTGGTATATCTGGTACATCCTCAGTTAAATGCTGACCTCCCCAAATGACTGAAAAGACAACAGAAACTGCACTAGTAGAATAAAGGAAATTTGAATTCTTACAGAATGCCATAATTTCTCCTCCCCACACGCCTTAATCCTTTTGCAGTATAGAGGATTATTGTGTTTCCACAGATTGCTGTCTTTGACATCTTGAACTGACATTAACAAAACCCATAAACTGGGTGGCTTAAACAACAGAACTTGTTTTTCACAAGTCTGGAGGCTGTAAAGTCCAAGATCAAGCGTTCTGGCAGATTTGGTTCCTGATGGCAGCTCTCTCCTTGGCTTGTAGGAGGGCACTGGGTCACTGTGAGTTCACATGACCTCTTCTTTTGCAGTGTGTGTTGGGATAGAGAGAGTCAGAGAGAGAATGAAAGCTCTGGTGTGCCTTCTTACAAGCACCCCACCCTTACAACCTCATCTAACCTAAGTAACTCTCCAAGAATACCATCACATTGGGGGTTAGGGTTTCCACATAGGAGTTTTGGTGGGTGGGATACAACTCAACCTATAGCAGCTGCACTATTCCCTAAGAAGTATTAAAACCATGTTCTTCCTGCACACCCACAGGTGGGATGTTCAGGAATAGGTTCCTGGGAGAGTTAGATGTTTGGTCCTTTGAATGGTATTTTGTAAGAAAGTTCACAAGGTAATTATTCCCTTTCTTTTGAAGATAAATTCAAACCCTGTCACTAAACAACAACATGAACCACTAAAAAGCAATAAATAAATAATAGCATTCCAAAAATCAGGGAATGTTAAGGGAATAATGTCATATTACAAGCAGAGCCATAAATGTGTGGTTCTACAAAACCAGAGAATTGTGTTACTTGATCTCCAGACTGCCTTGGGGTCCCTATGGAGTATGGACTGTAATTTTTCTGGCGATCTTACTTGCATCATACTCCGAAGAAAGATCCTTTGGGGGTAGAGTCACTGATAAAACCCTGCAGTTTGTTGCTGTCCAAACCAACTTGAGAAGAAAGAGGAACACCCTCTACCCAGGTAGTTTCGAATACTATTTAAAAATTGGGATCAAAATAAGTATTTTTAAAATGAAGTAAAATTGAATGAAATGCATTTTAGAATAAAACATTTTAGGTGGCATTTTCTCAGATAAAGGTAAAAAGTGTTCCATTTTCATTTCAGCTATGTGTGTAAGTCCTATTATGTAAAGTATATTTCTTATTAGTTTGAAATTTTAAAAAAAATTGCGATCTCCAAGATAGGATCTATTAGACCATTTGGAAAAATTAGGTACTTAATTAACAAGATTGTAATCAAAACTGTCCTTCCCATATTTGTAAAAGCTAGTTATTTTGCCTGGGATGAGAGGTGAGTACATTAAAATGAATTCATCAATATGTCCCTGGATATATTTGATATAAGGACATTAATTATGAGCAAGGGAAATAAATATTAAAATGTTACTACAAAAATTAATGTTTGATTCCACATTACCAAGCATCTAGAAGGAACTATATAGGGAAATGAATGAAAAAATCATGACTGCCACCCATGGAGTCCATAATCTATCAAGAGAAGAAATAGGGAAATAGATGGCTACTGTAAATGTGAGTTGATATGTAAATGAGTTACGTATAAAATGTTTCTGGAATATGAAGACGAAAACTGGTGGGCAGCACAGAATGGAAATTAGAAATCAGAGTGGTCTTCATAGGAGAGGTGGGGTTCTGATAGGCCTTGGGGGTGAATAAGAGTTTTCCCTCTAACTCTACATTATCCATTCACTTGGTAGAGACGAGCATGGGAAAAAGCACAAAGAAAGTAGGGGAGCACATAAAGGCATGTTGTAACCACAAAGCAGCTATTCCAACTAGTTACTGTGTGTTGGTTGTGTCAGAAGGGAAGAGATGTGGGTGGTATTTGAATATAAGATACCATGGGTTAGATGGTAAAAGATCATATATAATATGCTTTCAAATGTATTTGCATACATGTGCATACTCTGCCTTCAACATAAAATCAAATGACATTCTGAAATTCTTATAGATGCTAAACAGTGAAGACTTAGCTGGTGTCTTGAGACTTTCCGATCAAATACAGCTAAACAACACAGGGGCTATGGGTGCTGACCCCCACATAGCTAAAATCTGCATATAACTTTTGGTTCCCCCAAAACTTAACCATTAATAGCCTACTGTTGACCAGAAGCCTTAATGATAACATAAACCATCAATTAACACATATTTTGTGTTATATGTATTATATACTATATTCTACAGTAAAGTAAGCTCGAGAAAATAAAATGCTGCAAAGCTCCAAAACTTTTTTCAATATATTTATTTTAAGAAATCCATGAATAAGTGGACCCATGCAATTCAAACCTGTATTGTTCAAGGGTCAGCTGTAGTTGCTTAACTATTTTAAAATGGAATTTATCTGTTTGTGGGACTACCAACTAGGCTTTTAAAAGTTTTCGTGACCTCCCCATCTCATATAATGGCAATTGGCGTTGATAATATCATCAAAGAGACTGTCCTCTTCACATAGAAAGGGATAGAAAGATGAGCAAGAGATATTTCTGTTAGAAGGTGGTTGAAGAGTATGTTTGTATTTCTGAGCTGTTGGCAGTAAGAAGTGGCCTTGGAGTAGGGGAGGGAACTGAACTAAACTGTCCTAAGGAAACATTACTAGCATTACTAGATGCTGAACGCCTTTAGTACCTCAAAGCCTGCATTTTATAATGAAACTGAAGATGTTTTTTTAAAGAAAATATTAGTGCATTCTGGAAATCATTCTGAATTTACATGTCTAGATGTGAAACTGTTAGTTTGTTTATGTATTTATGAGTTTTATTCATATATTACACATAGTTCTTGCAGTAGATCATGGACAAAAATGTCTTAAAGCCACTATTCAAGAAGAGGGTGGCCATATACATAATTTTACACCGGCAGGCTCAGAGAGGAGTAATCTCCCATAGTTTGTATGACCATATACATCATTTTCATTATTTTTCTTATAATGGAATTTCATTTTTGCATATGTGAATTAGAATATATAAGAATGAAGCTTTCTTAGGTCTGCATTTTCATCCATGATAACATTGCTGTCATTAGACATTAAAAATCTATCTGTGTGTCAGGGCTCCAACATGGACTATAAAACCTTTATGATAAACTAAAAGTAAACTAACATGTTTTGAAAGTAATTTCTTGCCACAGAATCATTGCTTAATAAATGTCTTCAATTAAAGTTAAGAAACAAAAGTTAATAATATGGCAACTTTTCAAGATGACCCAATGAAGAGTTGTAGTAGGTAAGAGCCCTTAGTCATCAAAAAGACTGTCAGGAACTATGAGCTATTTTATCTGTACAATGCTTTTGTCGACTCTGCCAATTGTAACTGCCAGTGAGTACAAAGCAATTTATGTTTTCTCAAAATTGTTTCTAATTTTTTATGTGGAGAAAGAAAGAGAAAAATATGACATATGGCATTGTGGAAAGAATCCATATTCCTATATGTTATTCTACCCTAAACTAAATCTTATATTGATGTTCATATTCCAACGATGAACAACAATGCAAAAGGACTGGCAAAATGTATGATGATATTCCACTTAAAATAATAAAGAAATAATATAAAATAATCCAAATCTAAGTTTTTAAAATGAGTAATAAAGTGGTAGGAGCCATGTACACTGGTATAAATCTATTAGAAAGCAGATAACACTTTTATTTTAATTAAGCAAAACATTTTTAAATTTTTTAATTTGCAGGTATTTATTATGTTTGATCTGGTTAAGTTGGGTGGGATCTTGAACCAGAAAAACACAGGTTTGAATTACAACTGTATGACGGACAGACTAGCTATCTGAACTTACTTCAGGTACTTACCTGTTTGAGAGTTCTCTCCTTATTAGTAAAATGGGCATAGAAGAAATGAAGTAAATAAACATCCATAAAGTATGTTATTGCTTCTTTTGTAAAGTTACCCATTTTCAGTATTTGCATTATTAACGCAGTTATGAAGACTGTGTAGCAACCTATGGCGACCTCTCGGGGATAAGCAACGGATGTAGAATAGGAGAATAGAGCATTTCATGTCTCCCAGTACTGTAGTAACCTGGAGTTTGTATCACCCAGGCATGAGGAAAGGTCTGTCACAGTGATATCACTGCAGAAGACCCATTTTCCATTCTGTTATCACAGAAAAATCTGAAAAACTGGGACTGCATCGCTGACAGAAGAACCAAGTGGCACTCGGAGGTCTTGGAGTGTTGAGGTTTATTTTACACCGGCGAGCTCAGAGGGGAGTCCTCTCCCAAGGTCTGAGCCCCGAACAAAGGCAAGGGGAGCAGTATATATCTTTCTGCTTCCTTATCTGCATCATTTCTACGTGCACAGCAAGCAAGCAAGGGGGAGTGAGTTTAGGGAGTGAGCTTAGGGAGTGAGTGCCTGGCAGAGCGGAAATTAAGGGAGTTTCTGTTGCTTTTGCTGAGAAGCAGAAGGGAGCCACCTGGACTAGATTGCTGTCCTTTTAAATTTTTCCCTATGACTGTTATAAATGTTAAGATTTCTTTCAACAAAAACAACAGTTTTTAAAATTATGAAAAATCAACACATTTTAAAGAATGCATTGCACAAAACCTTTGAACAGAGCCAGTGGGGACTGGATCCTATCATAACTCGTTATAAATGTAATCGAGTTGAGCAAGAGAGATAAGCCTTTTCCACCAAATAGTCCTTTAATTCTTTGTTCCATCCACTTATGTTAATAATTTTAACATTAGTGCTTTCATATTAACAAATAAAATTACTTTTCAGGATATGAAGGTTTAAATTTAATTTAATTAGGTGAGATTTAAATCTCTTCATCCAGGCTCACTGAAGACACATGATTCAGATAAATTGCACCCGGGTGACAGAATTTATTCTTGTGGGCCTCACCGATCGTCAGGAGTTGAAGATGCCCTTATTTTTGGTGTTCTTATCCATCTACCTCTTCACAGTAGCCGGCAATCTAGGTCTGATCCTACTCATTAGAACAGATGCAAGACTCAACACACCAATGTACTTCTTTCTCAGCAACCTGGCTTTTGTCGATTTCTGTTACTCTTCTGTTATTACTCCCAAAATGCTTGGCAATTTCTTGTATAAACAAAACGTAATCTCCTTCAATGCGTGTGCCACTCAGTTAGGCTGTTTCCTGGCCTTCATGACTGCTGAGTGCTTGCTACTGGCTTCCATGGCCTATGACCGATACGTGGCCATTTGTAACCCTCTCCTCTATATGGCTGTAATGTCCCCGGGAATCTGCATTCAGCTGGTGGCTCTCCCCTATGGCTATAGCTTCCTGGTGGCGCTGTTTCATACCATCCTCACCTTCCGCCTCTCCTACTGCCACTCCAATATCATCCGTCATTTCTACTGCGATGACATGCCTCTCCTCAGGCTAACTTGCTCTGACACTCACTCCAAACAGCTCTGGATCTTTGCCTGCGCTGGTATCATGTTCATTTCTTCCCTTCTGACTGTCTTCATCTCCTACATGTACATTATTTCTGCTATCCTGAGGATGCACTCAGCAGAGGGCAGGCGCAAGGCTTTCTCCACATGTGGTTCCCACATGCTGGTGGTCACCATATTCTACGGGACCCTCATCTTTATGTACTTGCAGCCCAGCTCACACCATTCCCTTGAAACAGACAAGGTGGCCTCTGTCTTCTACACTGTGGTCATTCCCATGTTGAACCCGTTAATCTACAGCCTCAGGAACAAGGAGGTGAAAGAGGCCCTGAAGAAAGTCATTAGCAATGGAAACCTGGCTTTTGTGTTTGTAAAATTGAGAAAGTGACTTGAATAAATAAAAATGGATAGTTCTTCATGGTCTGATTTTTTTCCTCCAAAAAACTATCAGAATCCTATTCTCAATATGTAATTTCTATGTATCTGTTTACTGTAAAATGAAGTGTTCTAAATATTTTTAGTTAAAATGAGATTTCTGATGTACAAGTAACCATAAGAATTTATATCCATCCCCTCATTTTTCAAATGGAAAATGTATTAAAAATAATTAATTCTTCTTTATGGGCAAATATATTTGCAAACGATGTATCTGATAAGGGGTACTGGCCTACTATTATCTTTTCCTGAGTTGTTCCAGCCTTGAAATTGGAATACAATTTTCTTCCTTTGGTAAGTAGAAGCCCTTGTTGGCTAACTCTGGATCCCCAGCTCTAATGACCAGCCCCACCCCACTGTCCTCCTTCCCCTGCTCAAGAGTGGCTTTACTCTTGAACATCAGCATTACTAATTTTTTCTGGAGATATCTCCCC
The DNA here is from genome assembly GCF_030020395.1 of Manis pentadactyla. Lineage (NCBI taxonomy): Eukaryota > Metazoa > Chordata > Mammalia > Pholidota > Manidae > Manis > Manis pentadactyla. Next base: position 20,117,123 of record NC_080027.1, on the reverse strand, counting down.
AGGCAAGGGAAACAAAAGCAAAAATAAACAAATGGGACTACATCAAACTAAAAAGCTTCTGTACAGCAAAGGAAACCATAACAAAAAGGAAAAGTCAACCTACTTTATGGGATAATATATTTGCAAATAATATATCCAATAAAAGGCTAATATCACAAATATATAAAGAAATCCTATGACTCGACACCAAAAATAATCCCAAAAAACACAATTAAAAAATGGACAGAGGACCTGAATAGACATTTCTTCCAAGAAGACATTCAGATGGCCAAGAGACACATGAAAAGATGATCAAAATCACTCCTCATCAGGGAAATGCAAATGAAAACCATAATGAGCTGTCACCTCACGCCAGTCAGAATGGCCTTCATCAACAAGACAAGAAATAGCAAGTGCTGGTGGGGATGTGGAGAAAAAGGAACCCTCGTACACTGCTGGTGAGTCTGAATTGGTGAGCCACTATGGAAAACAGTGTGGAGTTTCTTTTAGAAACTAAAAATAGAAATACCATACAACCCAGCAATTCCCCTTCTAGGAATTTACTCAAAGAAAATAATTCCCCTAGTCCAGAAAAATATATGCGCCCCTATGTTTATTGCAGCATTATTTACAATAGCCAAGATACGGAAGCAGCCTAAATGTCCATTGATAGATGAATAGATAAACAAGATGTGCTAACATATATACAGTGGAATATTACTCAGCTATTAAAGAGAGTGAAATCTTGCTATTTGCAACAGCACGGATGGACCTAGAGTATAGTAAACTAAGTGAAACAAGTCAGACAGAGAAAACAAAATACCCTATGATTTCACTTACATGTGGAATCTAAAAAAACAAAACAAATGAGCCAAAAAAAACAGAAATAGACTCATACGCATAGAGAAACTGGTGTTTCAGACTGGTGGCACAGAGGAGGGGGTGTGGAGGGCTGGATGAAATAGGCAAATGGAAAAAAAGTGAGAATGTTCGATATCTTGATCTGGGTTGTGGTTACTGAGTGCACACACATATCAAAATCCATTGAGCTGTACACTAAAATTCGTGTATTTTATTGGATGTACCTCAACTGAAATAGATAAAATTCTTTGGTCCATAAGATTTATACCGATTTTGCCATTTCTCAAATGAAAAATTGCATAAAAAGCCATTACCTGGATATATAACGAGTTAAAGGCAGAACATGGACAAAAGTTTAGACTCTTCACACCTCCAAAGAGCATTCTCCAGCTGCATCAACAATGACTCATGTAAAAAGCAAAGATGCATAGTATAAATATTTTACTCTGATTTGATAATTACTTGAAATAAAAGACAATATGAAGCTGTCCCATATTTATACATTTAACAAATTTTCTTTATTAAAGAGAATAGTACTACAGCCTAACTTTAATTATGTTATTTATTTAACACAGCCTTCCACTGACCTGGAAGGAAGTCTGGTTTGTTCTTGAAAGAGTGACTCTTTTTCTCAAAAGACTGAAACTGAGCTGCTTTTTTTAAGCCTATGAGACCTCCTTCTACTTTTTTCTAATTATTTTTAAAAATAGTAATGTAATTCAGGGATGGAATCCCAGGAGCTTCAGACATTCTAAATAAATATACTACAAATCATTGAAACCTCATGCCCCATTTTGCCAGTAGCAAAGATAATACGCAGTTATACCCCGCAGATCTAAGGTAAGTTGGTTGTGATGGATTAAAGTAAAGTTTATAATACAATGAACCCAGTAGGCAGTGTAGCCCAGAGAAAAAAAATCTACATCTATGGTCAAAAAATGACATTGTACTGTGTACAGCTCTCATTAGATTATCAATTAAATGATGGCAATGTCATTCAGTTTAGAATCTCTTTACATGAAAATAGGTTATAGTAAATGATAGGTACTTGCATATCATCTCCCTCCCTTGCATAATAATGAACATGGAGCAGCGCGACATAAATGAGGACTGTCATGTACAACCAATAACTGTGATATGGACAGATAGCTAGATGATCAATTGATAGATGTAGAGATACATGAAACATATGTTTCAAATAAATGCAATAACAATTTCACAATTTTCAATTCCACTCTTTAAAATCTAGGGGCCATGTGAATGTTTAATGACTTCAGTGGTTCTCTAGCTTATGGTATAATCATATGTGTGTTATCTTAGACAAAATATTATTTTATTTTTCTTCCAATAATAACCTATTTTGGAATGACTATCACCAGTGTAGCTCATAACAGTATACATATATAACAAAATCTATACCTGCATATCTCTTCCCCACCCCTTGTTCAATGACTTCAGGTTGGTAGCTTGAAGTCAGCTATGGTTGGGGATACTTACACCATGGAAATCAGAAAACCAGCAGATGCTACAAATTAGCATTTATTTTTTTTTGAAAACCAGTTGATACATATTCACTAGCATGACACTAATTCCACTTTGTTTTACATTTTTTAGTTTATAATATGGTTTATTATTTGTAAGGTTAAAATAACCCTTCACTATACTTCACAAAATATCCTGTTTTGCAATTTTATCTAATAGATTTATTTAGGGTTATCTATCATGCATTTCATATTTGAATTAACCTGCAAGAGTTTTCTTCTTTCCTAAATGCCATTCTGCTGAGAAATAATGTGACACTATGAATTTATTCAACTAAAACAGCATGAACCAATGTTTTGCTTTAGTGTTAATATGTTTATTAATATTAGATTTTTAAAAATTAAACTCTAGGTTTTAAATTGTTTATTATTTTAAATGAAATCTTGAAAAGTTTATTTTCAGATTGCTTTACAGTTACATTTTTATTATGAGACCATTTTCATTATAGAGCTTTGTAACAGAAGAGTTTACCACAATCATAGTAAGTCGAAAAACATCTTTCCACTGAATTTATTGGTTCAGACATAATATCGTATGCTTTATAAATGATATTTTCCTTCTTCTTCTAATGCATTGGCTAGCAGACTTAGAATGTTTAGGGACAGTAAAGGCTGTCATAATCCTCAGTTGAGTTGAAATGCCCAGTATTTCATCTTAATATATTACCCTGAAATATGCTGCTATATCTAGTATCATTGAATTAGTTATCCTGCTATACCTATAATACTGGGTTTTCATTGTATGTATGAGATTCCACATTTAATTCAAGGCATCCTTTAACAATTCTTTAACAATCCCTCAGACCACTGAGCTTCTTGGAATTTCTGCCTGGAGTAAATCCCTTCAGATCAAAAGCAGGCAGAACTGAAACCTGAGAATGCTCAATGGCATGACTGAGGATTTTTCCAATACAGTTGTCATAAAACAAGTGTGAGTCAAGTCCTTAATTCAAGAAGTGGAAGATTATCCAGAATGGATATGCTAGAGATAACAGTATAATACGCTTCTACACATACACCATGGCCAAAGGAAATAATTCAGAAGTGACTGAATTCATCCTCGTGGGACTCACAGACAGTCCAGAGCTACAAGCCCTTCTTTTTGGGATCTTTCTAGTGATCTACTTAATTAGTGTCATGGGTAATCTTGGGTTAATTATGCTAATTCATATCAGTCCTCAGATTCACACACCTATGTATTTTTTCCTCAGCCACTTAGCTTTTGTTGATTTTTGCTATACCTCTTCTGTCACCCCCAACACCTTGGTGAACTTCCTCCAAGAAATTAAAAGAATATCCTTACCTGCTTGTGCCACTCAGTTGTGTTGCTTTGTCATGTTTGCGGTTTGTGAGGTGTACATGCTTTCAGTCATGGCGTATGATAGGTATGTGGCCATTAGCAACCCTTTACTCTATACCATTGTCATGAACAGAAGGGTCTGTGTGCAAATGGTGGTGAGTACATATTTGAATGGCTTTTCTGTGGGACTCCTCCAGACATTTCTTACATTCCACTTGTCTTTCTGTAATTCAAATATAATACATCACTTCTACTGTGATGATATTCCCCTGGTTGGTCTGGCTTGTCATAAGACCCGTTACAAAGACATCAAAACACTGATACTCTTCATACTTGCTGGTTTCAATACCCTTTTCTCTCTTTTTATCATTCTTGTCTCTTACATATTCATTCTGTTTGCCATTCTGAGAATTAACTCGGCTGAAGGCAGAAAAAAGACATTTTCTACTTGCGCATCCCACCTGACCTCCATCACCATATTTTATGGTTCAGTCATCTTCATGTACATACAGCCAAAAACAAGTCATTCTCTGGACACTGACAAAATAGCTTCTGTTTTCTATATTGTGATAATTCCCATGTTGAATCCTTTAATATACAGCCTGAGGAACCAGGAAGTCAAAAATGCTTTGAAGAAAACTCTAGAAAAGGTGTGTTCTACTATAAAATAAATTCCCTACGGTCTAAGTGAAAGTCTTCAGAGTTGGGATGCAAAAAGAAAACAACAACAGCGAAAAAACAGACCTCATTAGCATACCATTTTTCTGTACTAGCATACCATTAGTAACATGTCTTGTAAGATTATAACATAAACTAATTTAATATTGACACTGAAGATACATTAATATTTGGATTTCATTTTCTATTATTATGAAAATTATAACTCCTGATAATATTAAAAGACATGCTAATGAAGTAAATGCAGTTGCAAATAGTAGGTTAAATTTTGTTCCATAATTTAAAATCAATCTTTTTTTTTATGCCATAGAGGAGTTTTGACTTGAACACTTCACTTCATGAAACAGACATTGGTAAACTATGCCTGCTTTAGATTGCTAAAACAGCTTTACATTATTAACACTATCTATAAAATACATACACACACACACACTCGCACTAATATGAATTTGAAAAGAATTGTTCGTTCTGATGACCTGCCAGGGACGATGACATCAACACTAGTAGAAACCTAACTTAAAAAAAACAAAAAGAGCAGCCCAAATTCTGACAAATGAGAGAAGCCCTTCAAAGTAGAATAAAGTCTGAGATTAGATAATAATTCCATATCAATGTTAGTTTGCTGATTTTTTATAGTGGTAGTGTGGTCATTCAAGAATGTCCTTGATTTTAGCAAATATGTACTTATAAGTATATAAGAGTAAAGAGGCATCATGTCTTCAACTGATTATCAAACAGTTCAGGGAAAAAATGTGGTCAAATGTTAACACTTGGGGAAGTCAGGTAAATGTGTATGGGAATTCTTTGTAACATGTAACATGTTAGCATGTTTTCTGTAACTCTGAAATTATGTCAGAATAAAAAGTTTAAAAAAGTAAGTCCTCAGCATTTATTAATTAATTTCAAAGTTTTAGTTGATCAATATCTTTTAGCATATTTCTTGCTTGGTGTCCCAATTTCAAAGTCTTCATAACTTCAAAATCCTAAAATTAGTATTTATAAGCAATATATCTTTAAGAAAATTTAATCATTCATCTGCAATAAAGTGTAGTCCAACAAAATTAGCTTTTGCTTAATAAGGACTTATTACTAAGATTGTATTTTTCATCTGTTACAAACTAAAACAATGTATCATATCTTTTTAGAAAACTTTACGTCATAATTTTGTATAACAGTTCTTAAAGTGACAGGATTTTTGTTAATAACTTTATGAATGGCCATAAAACGGCAGCCAAGTTATTGAAATTTATCATTGTCTCTTCTTAAAGATTCAGCTCTTCACTGAGTGAGGGAAATGAGTCTGACTCTTTCAGAGTCATTTTAATTATTTCACAAATGGAAGTTTAGTACTTTACAGGCACACAGAGAAAAGTGAGCCAGAAAAGTACAGCCATAGACATTTTTGCTGTGCCTAAAGTGAGCCCTGGCCCCATGAGGAATGGCTTGAATCAAACACAAGTTATTTCTAGCCATCACCATTTCAAATCCAGCCAAATTCTACTTTACCAGCATCCCCAGGGGTATGTACTCTTATGTTTGGGTTTCTCAGATGTGCTTCATAGAATGATAAACTCATGGTGATGATCCCTAAAAAGAGATAAAATGCTGAAACAAATTTCAAAAATATTTTACACTATAGCCTTTTGCTTGAAGACGTGATTCCCATTGTGTAAAAGAGGAACCTACAGTCTCCTTTAATTTCTTTGATCTCACTTTCTAAACATTTCTAATAGTATACACTTTTTTATAGTAATTTCCCTTTCAACATTCAGAAAGTCCATTTTCAGCCGCATAGCCTACTTACATGATTTAAATTCCCTGGGCCTCATTAAAGAGTCAGTTTTGTTACTTGTAAAATGAGAGCTAATCAAATGATCTCCATCAGCCTTACCATCCTTGATTGTCTGAGTCAACCAAAATTTATTAAAATTTTCACTCCACTGAAAATGTGTAATTTTTTCTTGTAGAGGTTTAGATTTCATAAATGTCTAATCTGTATGAAAAGGGGCAGGGGGAATACCATCTAGGGGAGAGTCTCTCTCAACTTAAATATGAAAACCAAGAGATGCCATTTCTCATTTAGGATTTCAAAATACAACAATTTGACAAGGTGAAGGGAAATTGTAATATATTGATGATAGAAATGAAAAATTATGTAACTCCTGTGGAGGGATACTTGGCAATATCTAGCAAAACTGCAGCAGCCTGAAATCTCACTTCTCACAGACTATCCCAAATAAATGTTGACTCAAATACAAAATAATACATGTGCAAGATCATTCACTAGGTTATTATTTATATTAGCAACAGATTGTACCCAAATATCCATTGATAGGAACAGCTATTCTGGAAATTAGGAAGATTTCTAGGTATGCTACACACTGCTTTTCAGAAAATAATACAAAAAAAAAAAACACCTCAATATAATATTGAAAAGAAAAACAGTGTATGTCACACAGTGCAAAAGGAGATGATTGCAGATAATGTATGCATATGATATTTGATTTTTTTAAATTGAAAAGGTGAGTCAAAATGAATAAAAATGGTCACTCATAGGGAAGGCTGGGATGAAGGCACTGACAAGTATGGAAGTCAATCTTTTCTTGTAATTACTCTGCTATGCAGTTTTGATTTTTGGAAACATATTAAAGTTTTAAAGAGTTTTAATGAATCAAAAGTGAAAAAAAGCAAGATTTTTATTCTAGAAACTTTAAAGTCCATCCTATTTTATTCAAAGTAAAAGTCAAAGGACTTACAAGGACCCACAAAGCTCTGATGATCTTGCCCATGTTAACCTCTAGAACTCCTCTCCTATTCCTCTTTCCTTTTCTCTGCTCCAGCCTCCAAGTCCTTAAGAATAAAAATTTTAAAATCACACTATATGCCACATATGCACTGAAAATAATCCAAAATAGTAACATGTCACTAATATAAGATTATACTGCCTAGAACCTGAAGTAAATGTAAATAATTTCTTACCTGATTTGTGGGTTACAGTTTTATAAGAATTCAAGAATTATAGAGGCCAGCAAGATACAGTGGATACTTAAAGATTAAGTAGTCCATATATGAAAATATATACAACACACAAAATTAAGATAGAAATAAATCTGGTAAAATATTTACAACATGTTTTACAAATAAAGATTAACACTCTGATTATATGAAAACCTCTTACTATCATTAAACTGAGTATTAATATTCTTTTTAAAAAAAAAGTTGCCAAAGGCATGGGAAGATAATTCATCAAACATTGATGTCTAGTAAATTTATTTTAAAAATGAGACAAAGTATCGCATTACTAATCATTGAAGAAGTTATACTTAAAGCACTTTCTTATTAGTTACCCATAAAAAAAAGAAGAATCTAGATGCTTCAGGAAATGGAGACATTTCTTTCTCTTATTCTGGTGTGATTGGCAAGCTTTATTATCATGATCATGTTCCTATATGGCTCTCTCTTTGAGATCAGTAAAGAATCCTATACTTACACATTCAAATATATTCTTTTCTGTCCTAAACAGGGAGAATTCTTTCTTTCTGTGAGAAAGGGTAAAATTATCTGTATAATAGAGGGAAGGAGTTAAGGAGGAGTAAGAGCATCCTATGAGCCAGTGGTGACTGAGGTTTTGATGGAGGGTTTGAGGAGAAAAGATATGTAATAAAGTGTCTGATTCCATTTTTAATGTTTGCCCACTCACAGTTTTCAAGATTTAGCACTCCCCCTTTCCCTCTTACACTATATCTGGAGAAACTGGTAAGAAACCCATTGATGATGGTTGCAGTAGATTACTACTAAGTAGTCCACATGAAACCCTTTGTCTCTATTCACATACATATATAGTTAACTCCCTAATGGACTCTGGACCTGTGACATGCTTAATATAATGGAATCCTCAAAAGAAATGTTGTATTAGGAAACTTCTAAGGCTACACCCTTTTTCTCCATAGGAATGCTACATGTTGGAACCGAACTGCCATATTGTTGGAAGCCCAAACCAGACACATGGAAATGACACATGGATAAAAAAAAATTTCAGCTGACAGCCTTACCAAGTGTCAACTGTGTCAGCAAGATCATCTTGGATCACAGCTGTTCTACTGCCCCAGCTGCCGCCGCGTGGAGAATGATTGTCTAGTTAGCTCACAGAATTATGAGAGATAATAAATCATTGTTGCCTCAAGACACTAAGATTTGGGGTGTTTTTTATACAGAAATACATTGTTAAAACAATAGTGATTACAGAATGAATTGCAATTTTTTAAAGGATTAATTTAATTCTAAGAGGAAATCCTGGAAAAGATTTTATGATTTTGACAGAAGGATAAAGTTTAAAATATCTTTCTAAAATAATTAATGAACATACTCTCAGAGGCTCCAGCGGTGTACATATTGATCAATGTCTTATAAGCTTTATTGCTTTTCTTTCAAGTTTCCGAGGGAAACCACATTTAGTATAATCATTACAACAGATTAATTGCATATAAAAATGCCAAAAAATATGGTGGCTTCTGTACAATTTATGTTTAAGATTTTTTTGTTGTTGTTTTAATTTGACTAGACAGTATGGTGTTATGAAAAATCAAAACAGTGTTCCTAGGTTCACCATCCACGTTCAGTAAGACAGGACTTTTTTGTCTTGTAAAAATAAGCAATTGCCTATGGGTTTCCTATCTGGATACTTTTCCATTGATCACTCTGCATACACGTGTATGTAGAATGGGGATGAAAATAATTTGTTAGAAAGTTTGAAGGGAAGAAGTATTAATTTCTCTGTGATATGCATGACTTTGTTTTTCCAACAGACTTCAAGAAACAAAATGAAGTTCATTTTAAATCATGTCACTTTTTGACCAGAACTTTCAAACAATTTTCTGAGACTGAACTGAATATACCTCCAGATCAGTAAAAAAATTTGTGGTTTGATTATTGTTTGAGCTCAACAGATGATTGAATATCAATAGTGACCTCTTACTAAAATTCAAAATTTAATAAAATCCGCATTAAAGTACAAAGGGTAAATTTAAAAAGTAGTTAAATATTTTGTGAGTTGTTTTTTCCCATGTGTTAAAATAATCTTTGCTGCTAGTTATTAATTCTTTATTATACTTGGGTTCAACATAGTGATCTGAAATTTAAAGTGATTTTTCTTTGCCTATTAAGGAAGTCAAGTCCCAAAAGATTAACTATAAGATAATCACTCATATCTGTGAGACATCATTACATTGTTTTGTTCAGAAATGATGTAGTACAAAGAAAATGTTCTAGAGGGACCAACAAATAATACAAAATATACTCATCATGTTAAGTATTGTCAGCATTCACTGAGTTTGCCTCAAGATATATTGGACTTTTCCTGGTTATGTTGTGGATTTCACAAAAGTATCATTTACTGGAGAAAAATAACATGGAAGTTAAGGCAGTAGAAAGGGTTGGAGTAACACAAACTTAGTATTCATTTGTTCCATTATTCTGCTATTACATTTATATTTATATACTAATTGCTGAGTCCCACTAGGTATTGGGATAAAAGAATGGGAGAACTTTCTTCGCTTACCAAGAATTTGAAATTAAGAATAGGTTACGAACACATTAATGGGTGAATGAATAGTTGGCTAGAGGTATCAAAGCACCTGGAGTGAAGTGAAATTTCACCTGCAAGCTGAAGGATTAATGGAAACCTAGTAGCCAACTAGAGGAGTGAAGATAAGGGAGGAGTATTCTGTCCCAACTAGGTGCAGAATCTGTGGTCACACTAGAGAAAGTCTGCAGCATGGCTGGAGCCTGGAGATTGCACGAGGAATGTCACAAGAGGTCAGATGACAGATAAACAGAGACTTGTTTATCAAAGGTTGAGTTAGCAGGTTAAGAATTCTGGACTCTATCCTAAGGTCAGTGGGAAACAATAAGCTAAGATTTTCGTGTTAATAATTACAGTCAAGGTGCTATATGCACAGAAAGAGTGGCGAGATTGGCAGCCAAAATAAAATGTCAAAGGGTGATGTTCTTGAAAGTTTTGATAGAGACCTAAATAAATGAAAGAATGTGGAAGGCATTAGAAGCTGAGAAGTTTTTAAAGAATATGTTAGTTCATAGTGTTCAATAATTAAATTTTACTGATGAAAGTTAGAAGGATATATGAAAAATGTTTTCTTGGTTTCTTACCTGGATAACTGGTTGGCAGACAGCACCATTCAGTGAGTTAGAAAATATATAGTCCAAAGCATGTGAGTTTGATAGGGTGGTTTTGAATTGTTGAATTCTCTTTAAAATGTAAAATTTAGAGCACTTGGGATAGCTAATTAGGTTGGAAATCTATTGAATATACGTATCTGGAGTTCCAAGGAGAAATCCTTCCTAGAAATTTAGACTTTATATCACCAGCATTTAAAAGACAATTTTCCCTATAGAATTGGATGAAAGCTCCCAACAAGAGTTTGTGAAAATGACTGATTTGGCTTAGGAAAGAAACATAAACTAACAGTGTATTTAAAGCATAAACCAAAGAAAGAGAGCCACCAAGAAAAGTAAAATGAACAGAAAGAGTGGAAAACCCAGAGATTCTGGTGACTTGGAAACAAAACAATGGTTTTCCTGACGAAAGCTGATGTCGATGGTGTCTACTGCCACAGAGATGTCATAACAGAAGTTGTTATGTCTCTGGGAATAAGGAGAGTTTTAGTGAGCTTGGAAGGAGTAATCTCATTGCAATTATGCTGAAAACAAATTTCAGAATACAATAGGTGGAGATATATGTGAAGGAGGAAGTGAATGACTTTCCCAGGATGTTTGGTACTGAAGCCATGAAGAGAAGAACAGAGGTTAAGGGATAAAGGGAAAAGAAGAGAAGTCATAAGTCACCCCCCAAAAAAGAGGGTAGATGAGGGAGCGGGTAGTTTTGTGTGGCTGGTGACAAGAACTGAGAAACATTCCACTTTGTTACTTTGAGTCTCCTTGTGAAATTAGAATTGTTAGGAACTAGTAAGAGGGTGGTGAGGGGGAAATAGTTACATACTGACCGGAAGGCAGAACACTGATTTGGCGAGAAGCTGGTCAAGTAAGTGACTGCTTGATTTTGAATGTGATAAGTTTGTAATAACTCACTTCCATCTAGACGGTGTTCTTGGTAGTTCAGGAACAATTGAGAAGAGAACAGTTCAAAATCCCCAGATTTTGGTACATCTGGGAGAAAATAGGGCAAGGTAGTTTTGGATGTTAGGAAGCGCCATTGTGGTAATAAATCATGGAGTCTAAGCTGTATAAAGTAAGAACTGAAGGAAGGAGGTGACAAAAGGTAACAGATAATTAGTGGAGTTAAAGGAATAGGGATATGTGTTCACAAATGAAAAGCTGTATTTCATAATTGAAGAGAAAAGGGAAGGATAGAAAGTTGTGGTCATATGATAAAGCTTTGATTTTGTATATTTAACATTTGATCAATTTCCAGATAAAATTTTTAAAATGAAGCCATGGGAGTGGGAAGTTCAGGTGGCATGGTGGTGGGGTCACTGACATCAAGATCAAGAATCTGAGAAGCCATGCTATTAAATACGTGGTGTGCCTGGGCACTGATGACAACTTTGTGCAAGAGGAGCAGAGTGATCTTCGTACCAGAATTTTCAATAAGTAAGAGGGAAAATATGTGGCAACAATAAGTATGGGTATAAGCCTCAAAGCATCAGGGGAGTTTACACAAATGCAAGATGCAACAATAAATTATGCTGTAAATCATGCAATAAATACAATGCTCTGAACATGAATAATGCCTCAGCTCACCTGCTAAATTTGAAATATGTGGAAAGTTTTAAAATGGAGCAGCCTGCAAAGAAGTCATCTGGAGAGAAGTAGGTTTTCAAGGGGAAGCCAAGTTTCAGCTTAAGAAAGGGGAATTCAAAGGTTGAAGATGTTGGAGAGTTTGGTAATATCAGAGCAAGGGCTACCTAGGTTCCAAAACATCAAAGAAATAGAAGTTCTAGAAAGAATAAGAGCCGGGAGAGGCTATAACTTGCAATCACAAGTTAGGGAGGTGATGGAAGAATCCTTCAAATATTACAAAAAGAATCGCCTCCTGCAGTCATCAGTCTGATGGGAGCATGCCCAGGTTTCTGCAGAGCACACTCCTGTATAAATACTGTTAATACTAATAAGAGCTATTTTGATTATTTAGTACATGGTATAAAATAGGAACTGTTATAAACATTTTAACATAGACAAACTCATAGATCGCCTTTCTGAAATTGCCTTGATCTCTGGTTCAGGGAGGAATTCTTGCCTTTCTGAAAGGAGATCCTTTCTATAAACTACGGATTGAGGTTAAGAATCAAGCACTAGTTAGTGAATTATGCCACTTTACCTGCTCAAAACGTCATTAAAAACTCTTCCCTTTTAATTAGTCAGAAACCAGTTTGCATGTTACAAAGTCTTCCTAGAATTTTTTTCTTCTCCCTCTTTGCATGTGGAAAGAAGAAGGCTGAAGGGGGGTTAAATATTCTATAAATATATAATCACTAGTAATCTTCATAGATTACACTCTAATATTGCTTTGCTAAGGTCAAAATACATAGGAAAACCAGGCGTGCTTCTGACAATTTATTAATATGTAAGTTAAGTTATATAATTGAAAGGATATTGATTAGCATTTAATCATTGTTCTTGTAATAATTGCATTAAACAGAAAGGTGCAGCGAGACCTCAGAAAACCCCAGAAGAGCAGATCCTCAGGTGAGGCATCAAGATTCTCTAAGTCTGAATTCCTTTACCTATAAAAAGACTGTCTATGATGCTTCTGTGTGTTTTGAATGTGATGAAGGACAATACGTGTGTGTATCTTTCCATATAAACATATACTCTAGATAAAGTGTGGGAAAAAGCAACACCATGTTTCTCTGTTAAACCTGCTTGAAAATGTGAGAATTCATTCAACTTACAAGGTTCTCATAGCGCCTTATGGCGGCAGATCTGGTATTTACAGATTGGGTGCAGAAAAGGAAATAATCACCTTGATTACAAACCTCAAATTTTCTCCTATATAATGAAGATTCTCCTTCTAAAATGGTAAAATCTTAAGATAATATTAAACCACTAATTCATTTTTTATGACATGTTAAAATAATAAAATCATATCAAATCACTACATTTTTAAATTTCATGTCATGATCCTATAAGGGTGATTGAATACAAGCAGGCACAATTAAATGACATTGTAACTTTAGATTACTTCTATTTGAACAAATATGCACATACACAGAACTTATGCATTTAATAACACAATTTCTTATAAGTGAATAACTTTCAATTATATTTAAAAATCTGGTCATGACACATATAAGTTTAGGTAACCTATAATACCCTTTTTTTTAACACCCATAACACCCATAGACTTGAATTCGCATTTAGAATTTTCACATTACCACTTATATGAACTTAGGCTATTTATGAATGATTGAGGCCCAAAGGTGGAACCTCACACTTCTCTTAGATTTGTGTAATTGTATGAAGCAAAACTATTTGATTAAGGGCCTGGCAGGTGGTAGAAACTTAACCAGGCCTTGTCCCTCTTACTTAAAGACTGAAAAGCCTTTGAGAAGTCAACGGATTATCTTTAAGGATATATACAAACATTTATATAAGAAACACTTGCATAGCATTTATTATCACAGGACACTGTTCTAAGTGTTTGTAGCTAGGAACCTATTTAATCTTCAAAACACACCAATGAGTTTGGTCCCATCATTTTCCAGAATTGGAAACAGAACCCCAGACCTCAGGTCAATTGTCCAAGGTTGTACAGCTAGTAAGGGAAGAAAATAGCATTAAAACTCAGGCAGACTTAGTTCCAGAGTTCTGAATTCTAACAAAAACATGCAACTGCCTTTGCTTGAGATACACATATGGGTGTTTGAGGGCATGTTTGAACACAACTTCCGTGGTCTGTAAAGGCTTGATAATGGCCTGAATCATACTTTGAGTCATACTGACTTCCCAGGATTGGCCTGAATCCAGTAAGAAAAGGTCAAGGTCTGGGGAAGTAGCCATCACATTTTCATTAGGAAAGAAAGACAAGAAATGTCAACAACAGAAAGTTTCACTTATTTCCCTTCCTGTATTTAATAAAGCATTTATTCTTTATTATTTTCTTAATTTTAATATCTTTAAGGTTTCACAACCATTATCCAAGCCTTTCTTCCAGGCCTCTTTCACCTCTTTGTTCCTTAGACTGTAGATTAGGGGGTTCAACATGGGGATCACCACTGTGTAAAACACAGATGCCATTTTGTCTGTGTCCAGGGAGTGGTTTGATTTGGGCTGTAGGTACATAAAGATCAGTGTGCCATAGAAAATAGTGACAACCACCATATGGGAGCCACAGGTAGAAATGGCCTTGCGTCGCCCCTGAGTCGAGCGGATCCTTAGAATGGCGGTGACGATGAAGATGTAGGAGGTGAGGACAATGGAAGAGGAACAGATCATATCAAAACCAGCAAAGGCAAAGATGAGAATTTCTTTCATGTGAGTGTCTGAGCAGGCCAGTGCCAAGAGAGGGAGGTCATCGCAATAGAAATGGTTGATTACATTGGGGCCACAGTAAGTTAGACGGAAGGTGACAATGGTGTGGAATAGGGCAACCAGAAAGCTGTATATGTATGGGACTGCCACTAACTGAATGCAGACTTTTGTTGACATCAGCATTGAGTAATGCAGGGGACTGCAGATGGCCACATAGCGGTCATAGGCCATGGAAGCTAAAAGGAAACACTCGGTGATCATAAAGGTGAGAAAACAGCCCAGTTGTGTTGCACAGGCATGGAAAGGAATAGTGTTGCATTCCACCACAAAGTTCACCATCATCTTCGGCGTGATGGCAGAGGAGTAACAAAGGTCAACGAAGGCCAAGTGACTGAGGAAATAGTACATCGGTGTGTGGAGCCGAGCATCAATCCTGATTAAGGTAATCAAGCCAAGGTTGCCCAGCACTGTAGCCACGTAGATGAGTAAAAACACCACGAAGCATGGGGCCTGAAGCTCTGGCCGGTCTGTAATTCCCTGGAGAACGAATTCAGTGACATAACTGATATTAACTTCAGCCATTTATTCTGGCAGAATTTGCTGCAACTTGAATAAAATTGATGCTTTTCACGGCCCCTGCCAGTGTTGGGGGAAGATGATCACTGGTGTCTTCTTACCTTGAATCGTGTCATCTTGAGGACAAAAAGTGCACCTTTGCTCTCTGATGACATGCCATTCTTGGCCCAGGGACAGGAGTCTCTTGCTCTCAGAATAGTCTTCTTCACTGTTATTTGGCTTTATAATTTTAGGAAATAAGGGGGATTCTGGTTAAAAGTTAAATACTATTTATAAGAAAACACTTGAGACAACTAACACTAGCAGTACTTCAGTATTTTAATTGTGATGATTTTTTCTATGTATGTATAAAGAGGCAGTACAAAATATGTAATTCATAAATGGCATGATATTGATAGTCCCGTTTTTCAATTTTGTGCATCTTCCCAGTCTTCAAAAATATCAAAATGATCTACTATGACTTACTCACTTTCCTATATCCCCTTCCCCACTTTTATAAAGTACTTGAGACTACAGAAACTAAAAGAAAATTAATCAGAAATAGGGGAAAAGATACAATTTGGCTCAGATAGGAATTAAAGAGACTTACGATTTTTTTCCAGTTCATAATGCATCATAGTTGGAAGTGTGTTGACCAGGATTAATATTAAGCTATTTATCAGATAATTTACTATTCTACACTATCTGTACATAAACATCTTTCCCCATAATATTTCAAGGGCATAAAATATGCAAAACTCTTACTCTAGTAAGTTTCACTTTTAGCCATACATCCTAAAGAAAAAAATTAGTTGTACACAAAGTTTTATGGAAACTTATATATGTAGGTAGAGTTTCTGTGGCGTGCTTCAGAATAATTGTAATTATTTACCTTTCTGCCAGTCCTGAAAAAGAGGACTAGTCTCATAAAGCCCACTATTAGCTTATTTGAATTTAATTTTGCTCCTGGCTTTATTTTCCACAAAATGGAACCATAAAATGTTAAGAAAGAAAGGGTCCTTGAGAATTCACATCTAACACCTTCATATTTCAAGTTTTATTTATTACTACTGTTATTGTTCATCTGTTGCATTTGAGTGCTGTCTTCACTCAAGGTAAATATTTTACTTACTTGCAGTATATGAATTAACTTAATGACACTCTCTTACTAACACTGTGAGGATGGTTCCATCCCATCATCTTTTATTAACAACTGAAAAAATACAGGCTTATGACTATGGTCACAGATAGGAGATGGTATGATATGCATGTGGCTGGGTTTGTTGGAAAGCAGGGACCTGATTACTCCAATTATAATGCTATGCTACCCAAAGTGGGGTGGCTTGCTTCTTCAGCTTTAATCACTGGGATAGTACAAGGTAGCAGATGCATCTGTTTTCTCTTAGCAGCAGGCAAAATGTTGAAAACTTAGAGAATACAAACATGCAAGCTGTAGTTTGAGATTGCTAAGCTTTCCATGTACTTTGCTAAAGTGAAAGTGGAGGATGCTGAACTTCTAAAAAGTTATTATGTAATGCTGTCCTTCCTGGTAAAAGCTCTTTCACTCAAGAATATTCATTTGAGAGTCCTCTTGCTTACATGTAGGGCTTACACTTACTCAATTTTTTTCCTTACAAAGCCTTTTACTTCAATTCCAGCTGTGAATTTAGGGATTGAAACTTAGTTGCAAATAATTATAAAACTACCATACAATGTAAAAGTAAAGCAGACCTTCAGTGAAAATCGGTGTCAGAGGAAGAGATTTGTTTATAATTTATCATAATATTTACTTGAAGTAACAACATCAGTTACACATTAGAGTTTCATGTGTTACTGCTATTGTATGAGCTCAGGATTTGTGGTGGTTCCCAGGTACATGTCAAACCAAATCAAAGGGGTCATATGAAAAGATAAATACATTAATGAGAACATTAAACATGTCAGGTATTTACTATTAAGTGGAATATGTAAGCACCACAATACTGACAAAGTTAGCAGTGTAGTTGTGTATTAAGGTGGGGGTTGTATTTCAAATTCAATAAACTTAAAAATCACATGGAAACTAAATTACCTATAAAAGTTTGTTCAAGTGCTCATAAATTACAGCATTTATGATTTTGTATCTACCTCCCAACTCTCTAGCTTTTTTCTTTATCAGTTCCTCTAAATTTTTAAGAGTAAATTTTCTTCCTCATAGTCTCAAGTGAGTTTTCGTTGGTTATCCTGACCAGCCCAAAGTTTCACCATTTATCCAGTTATTTTCACGTCTCTGTCAATTTTGAGGGGAAGTTCTTAAAATCATTGACACCTTTTACCCAAAGATTTCTTTAATAAGCACTGCTGCCTCTTGTTTGATTGTGTCTTTTCTAGAGTAATTTTTGCTTTAAACTTCACTGCACATTGGAATCACCTATGGAGTTTTCAACATTTCAGTGCCAGGGGAACCCCTACCAATTTAATCAGAACATCTGGGCTGGATCCAGGCATCAGGATTTTTAAAGCTCCCTGAGTGGTTCCAGTGTACAGCCCTGTTTGAGAATAAGTAGTTTAAAGAATGCATTCACAGATTAGAATGGCAAGCAGAGATCAGCCACGCTTTCAAACTTATATCTCTTGTACCTGTTTAAAGTATTGGTGAAAATTGTAGCTGTTAACTATTTCTGATGAGGAAAATACTTGTTTTTCTAATTATTTTAGTGAGTACCAAAATAGTCAGTAATTATCATTTTTAGCCCTTTTTGGTAGTTGTCTAATTACAGCAACTTCATTTATTTGGTTCTCTATTAGTCTTTGTAGATTCTATTTTGACCATCTAGAGTCTCAAAATACAGTTGCAGAGTGAATGAATTTAATTCAATTTACTCTCTTTTATACTAATTCTTACAAGGTTTGTCTTGCTTATCAAGGATTAGGAACATGGCTCTGATGTTTCTACACTCTTGGCAATCAACACAATGGCAATGCTTTGCACAGAAAAAGTGTTCGCTAATAAGGAAGAAGAAATGGTTATCAGGAAACCTCCTCTCTCTTAGCCACTGCTCTATTTATCAAAATATTCCCCACTCACTGCCTAGTGTTATCCAGGTCCTGCCCTGTGCTTTGTCAGTGTCTGTATGGCTTTTCCAAACCAGGCATCCTTCCTTTTGGGGCTATACCACACTTGGTTTCTTCACTGAAGCTCGCCGACCCACCTGCAGAGACACTGTGTGTACCAGCGGTGCACTGCATGTGTGCACATTTGCGACTGCTTGAGCCGCCAGCTGCTCCCGCCAGGCAGCCCAAAACACATGCAAACAACATAACCTGACATGCAAAAGCCTTAGGAAGCACTGGTTAGAAACTGATTGCCTTAGAGCCCTGTTTGAGGGCTATGAGAAACAATATTAGAAAAATGAAATACCTGTGGTTGTCTACTATATGTCAGGAATTAAAAATTACATTGAGTGTCCATTCTTTAAGAGGGAAATCTTAACCTTGTGTTAAGATCCAAATGCCAAGGTTGGACTTGGACTTTAAAAATCTCTTACCAGCACTTAAGTGTAGAGCTGTTCTTGGTGACCCATCCTCATAAAAGAATTTTAGACAGGAAATCACACCTTCCCTCTTAGACCTCCTCCATCAGCCATACAGTAACAAATGTCTTTTGAGGGTAATAATGGGGGATGGAAGGCAACTCTAGGAGATCATATGGTTAATTCAATGTGAGGTCATTTAAGAATGTGTGTGAAAGAGAGAGAAGGAGAAGGAGGGATGGAGGGAGGGAGTGGAGGACAGGGAGATACAGATTAATAAAATAGTATTTTAACTGTAAGTAAGTATCCTTTGAAAGTACTGGAAAGCAGAGAGTATGAAAGTAAGAAATGCAGTTAGAATGTTAGAGGTGTTATCTCTTAAAGCAGACTGCATCCATTTAATACCACAGCTCACCAAGGAGAAAGGTTTCAAATGGAAGCTCGGTATGGATGAAGGGCTGACAGTTCACTCCATATGCAAACTCCATGTGACTCACCTACTTAGCAAAGATTCTGGCTCCCAGTGAGCTCGTTCTGAAATTGCTTGGGTGATTTATTCATTCCTAGGTCCCTTTGGGTCTAAACTTGAACCTCTAGAGATAGCAGACAGTTGTAATAGTCCCTTCCCTTATTTCTCTCAGAGTAAGATAAGCTAGACAAATCATACTGTGGAGTTTAAAAAAAATGTATTTTAATTATCTATATTCCTGAAGGAACCATACTTCAAGTATACCAGTCAACTTCCATGAAGGCAAAGGTAGGCAGGCTATACAAGTGGAAACAACATAAAAAGACCATAAACCTTAGTTCATCTGAATAACAATTCAAGTTCTATGAAAGGATAAGAATAGCACTTAAATCCTGAATAATTTACTTAGGAGATTTTGGACAATGTCCACAGTCTTAAGCCTCAGTCCTCAATTGTGAAGTCAAGTAACAATAGTAACTCTCTTATGTTTTTGCGTCAAGTGAGTTAATGTAGGTGAATGACACAGTAAACTCCATGATAAGTAGTAAGTGTTCAAAAGATATTTGCTTAAAAAAGTAAGACAAATTAAAACCATAAATAAAGCCAAGTTGCTGCAAAGAAATCTACCAGAGAAACAGAAATGTCTCTGGCACAATTTGAGACTCCATCTTGGTGAAATCTATACCAAAAGGGAAATGTCTTTTTGTTAATGGTAAAATCTAATTTCTCATCGAATTTCAAACCAGAAAAAATATTTTCAAATGTAATAAATGCCATATATTGCTAGATATGTGTGTGTGTGTAAAACAAAACTCTTAGTAGTAGCCACAATCTTGCAAAAGCTGCCTTCTGCTCCCAGTCCTCACAATCTTCTACCTTTTCCCAATCCAGCTTTTCCCTCCACCACTGAAGCCAGTTTTTTAGAGTTTATCTATCTTACTTTTGATACATACAAATTGCATTTCTCAATTCTTCGTTGGATTTCCTCTCAAATTTGAAAACGTTGTACAATGTGTCTCTCATTGCTTGTGATACCACACTTTCTTTCTGTTACTTTTTTTGATGGTGGTGAGAACACTTAACATGAGATCTACACTTTTAGCAAATTGTAAGTGCACAATAGTATTGTTAATCATTGTCAAAATGTGGTACAGTGGCTCCCTAGAAGTAACTCACATTGTATAACTGACCCTTTCTATCTCTTGAACCATTCTCATTTCCTTCTCCCCAAGTCCCTGGCAAGCACCATTCTACTCTGTTTCTATGAATTTGGCTCTTTTACATAACTCAGAGAAATAGAATCAGGCAGTATCTGTCTTTCTGTGACTGGCTTATTTCATTTAGCATAATGTCCTCTATGTTCATCCATGCTGTCACATATGGCAGAATTTCCTTCATTTTAAGACTGAGTGAGAGTCCATTGTAGGTATCTAGTCAAAATATCTAGTCAAAGCTGCCTTTGTCCACATTTTCTTTGTCCATCACCCGTCAGTGGGCATTTAATTTGTTTCCACATAATTGTTCTTGTGAATAACGATGCAACAAACATAAGGGTGCAGATCTCTCTTCGAGATCCTTTTGTATATATATCCAGAAGTAGGAAGATAAATGACATGGTAGGTTTATTTTCATTTTCTTAATAACCTCTGGACTGTTTTCCATAGCAGTGATACCATTTTATATTCCCACCAATCATGTTCCAAGATTTGAGTTTCTCCACATCTTCATCAACCCTTATCTCTTTTTTTTATAACAGTCATCCAAACTGATGTAATACCTCACTGTGGTTTTGATTTGCATTTCCTTGATGATTAGTGATGTTAACCATGTTTTCATACACCTGTGGGCCATTTGTAGCCTTCTTTGCATAAATGTCTATTTAAGTCCTTACCTCGTATCTTAAGTTGGATATCAGATATATGGTTTTCAAATATTTTCTCCCATTACATAGGTTACCTTTCACTTTGTTGTTTTGTTTGCATGAAAACAAGCAACAGTGACACAACTTTGACTAGATATTTGTTCCTGATGGTCTTTGCTTGGACAACATCAGTAGATGAAATGGTGTGAGATCTGGGATTTACTTCAAAATAATTTTGGGTGTTATGAAGGGGGATTATTATATCAAAAATTCTAATTCTGTTTTTTATTTGAAAATGTTCATGATAAAACATTTATTATAAAATGTTAGCAAAAGGATAAAAAATTTGTAAGTAGTCATATTAATTTTAGGTTCAAAATATCAGTATATCTCTATTGAAATTATTATCATAGAGGCCAGAAAATTTGTACAAATAAAAAAAAAGAGACATGGACTTTTTAAAGGAAAAATTAAAAGCATGCTTCACAAACAATGTGATCAGCAGAACCCAAGGAAATCAATGAATCAGACTGATGACTTTTCACCAAAAATAGCACCCCTATATACTAGAAATGTAAAAAATATTATGGGAAAAAGAATCTACTTACAATACTTTTAGTTCTATTATCTACAAGTCTGTTGAACTAAGACATACATTTAAAATATTGAAATAAAAAAGGCAATAAAGAAATGAAATGTTTGGCTTAGAAATGATAATATTTTACTATGTTGCAGCTTTTTCTTTAGATAATTTTACTCAAATTAGTCCACTATTTACTAGAAAAAGTAAAAATAATACCTTGACATGCCACTCTGTGGAAGCACTGGAGTGAAAGTTATGACTCTGTCAGAGTTTCTACCCTTGGGTAAATTAACAACACATAGTGTGTGATGTAATGTAACATGTAACGTACAAAGACAAGCACAGTCACAGTCAATGAAGGAGAGGAACTCTGTGGCAGACAGGGAGGGGAAAAGCAGGAGGGAGTAAAAGTTGGAAAAACCAGTCAGGACCATGGTCTACGCAGGTCACACTAACAGGCTTGGGCTCAATCCTGTAATAGAGAGAAACAATAGAAATGTCTTATATACAAGATTGATATAATCAGATGCACTTCAAGAGCTCCCTCAGACAAGATAGTGGTTTAACATTACGGAACAACATGCAGTGAATTTGAAAGCAACTTAAGTAGAAAAAAATTTGTGGAATTCAAAATGAAAAAAGAACTACATGCTATATAGCTGGTGTGTGTGCATCTTTAAAAATAAGAGAATTTAGATATACTTTGTAGTTTATTGTTCCCTGGGTTGCGCTGATGTGATGTAGTATTCATTGTTAATGTGGGGTTCTTGTTTGGGGGAGAATAAAAATTGCTTTAAATATAAAATAATTTTTAATGATATATGTGTATGTGTATAGATGTGTGTACACATTTGTCTATCTATCTAAGTCAATATATTCATACTACTACAAATAATACAAAAGTATGCAAGATTTTTCTTACAGATACTGAAAGGGACACTAGTAATTCATTCTTGAGAATTTATTTAGAATTTGGTGTATATATGTATATGTGTGTGTGTGTGTGTGTATCTATGAATATGTATACCCACACATGTAGGCAGAGTATTTTGTAAAGAATGTATGCAGACCTTTCCAGTAGCTTGCCTGGCACATAATGAATAACTAAGAAATTTTAGTCACTGTTATTATTCCCATTATCATTCTACTCCTAATCATTGCAGCAGCATAAATTTACAGTTTGCAAAGCAATTTAGTATCTGCAGTAAGTTTACTCCTCAAAATAGCCCTGTGCTATAAACAGCATTTTCATTTCTTAGTGGAGGCTCAGAGTTTATAACCTCCCCAAGAGCACATGGATGGATAGTAGAAAAGCCTGAGCACAAACCTACATCTGGCACCAAATCCTTTCCTCTTCCCACTGCACTTGTCCCCCAAAGGAAGGTGCTT
Organism: Manis pentadactyla; assembly: GCF_030020395.1. Classification (NCBI taxonomy): domain Eukaryota; kingdom Metazoa; phylum Chordata; class Mammalia; order Pholidota; family Manidae; genus Manis; species Manis pentadactyla. The sequence goes on along the minus strand of NC_080027.1, from coordinate 20,093,889 downwards.
CAAGTTACAGGAAACAGCCATCCCTGAGGAATCATCTCAACACACTCAAACTAAGCCGCATATTCATTAACCTTGACTTGAAACTTTATGTTTGTTTAGATTGGCTTCAGTTATTATGTCCCCATGAAAAAGCTGGAAAAACAGTCATTTTAATAAGGCCCCTTGAAACTGATTAGCAAGTAAACTCACTTTAAGCAATTACAATAGGGAATTCTGTTTGCAACGGAGAGTTTATAATAAGATACAAAGAGACGGTTTCATCATCAACACTTAAGCAAACTCTGACTTCAGTTTCTTTTAATTATCCACATTTATGCAATTAAAATCAACAGATGAAGAATTGTAACTATAGCAAATGGCATTTTTCTGTATTTTTCCAGATACTTTTGTAGCTGGACTGGAAATGTTAACCTAATTGCTTTCATATTATATAGTATGCACAGGCAATAGGCACATGGGACATTTTAAATTCTGTGATGAGATGCTGCATATTAACCACTATCAAATAAGTTATAAATATAATCACTGAATAAAAATCTTCATGTTTAGTGTCAAACTACTACTTTTTTTCACAATTAAAGTTTTTAACATACGCTATGACCTAAAGTCTCTGCTAAAATGCACTTAAGTAGACTAACGGATAAAGAAATCCAAAACAGCTAGGTGGCCTACTCTTATTGAGATAAGATAGAAATATCCAATATAAAGTGAACATATACTAGCAATCTAAGATGGCATATGCCATGCATGTACAGTTTGGACAAAGATGATGGTCTGTGAACTACAATAATTAGGCAAAGTGTTGGTTTCTTCATATCTTCTTCAAAATATGGATTATGAACTGAACCATAACAAAATGCTTATGACTATGAATTGATCATTTCCGAGAATTAGGAAAGGACACAAAAATCTTATCACAATGCAAACACTGTATTAAAAGTTATCAAATTAAGCCATTCCACAAAAAACAAAACCAAATTGTTTGAAGAAATACATCAAATTTGAAGTTTAGGATTACAAACGAAGGCATATGCAGAGGATTATTTAGGCACAGCCGTATACACCTTTTTAGTTAAATAAGAAACACTGAAACTAGACACATGATGAATTAAATGTCAGAACTTGGGTAAAGAACAGAAAAGCCTTATATAAATTAAGAATTAAAAATAAAAGGAAACAACTAAATAGAAGTCTCATTTTAGCCACTTCATCTGTAGTTCCTGACATAAACTGGGGACTCAATAAATTTTTGTTGAACAATAAATGAATCAGAAAGTTTTTGGCAATTTGACTCCCAACAGTGCTAAGCTCATTCTTTAAAAATGGTGTTTTCTCTTTTACATATTTAATCATTTATTTAAATACACATACAAAAGGAAACACCATTTTTAAAACAAGCTTGTCAATGTGAAAATATATATATAATTATTAATGTTAGTGCAGAAAAAAGTCCTTTATAACATTGTAGAGAGTCAAATTTATTGAGTGAGGTCACAGTAAATTAAAGCCACGTGATTTTTTTAAAGGTCTATGTTTTTTATGTATAGATTCATATTTGCATTCCATATTTAGAATGAATAGTGTAAAACCTCTTTGCAAATGTTATATCCTAGTGCAAGTATTTTATCCTTAACCAACTTTAAAATATATATATATATAATATATATTTATCTATATTACCTGTTCCTAGAAAAATTTACAAAGATGAAACCACTGAGAAATTTACATGGTAGAAGAAACAATTGACTAATTGAGTTGAATCTTATGAACCCCTTATTTTTACTGATTCGTATATATAGGGCACAGATATCCCACCAAAAAAACAGTTGCCCTCACTCTCCTATTTCTGGGGACTCCTGAGTCAGCTGCACATTTCCGAGGACTGCAGTAGGCAACAAAACACACAGCAATCTCATTTTCAAAACAGTTAAAATTTTGGTTCATGTTTCCCAGCTGTGTTAGTGTTATAGGCCTGCTATAATACAATAGTATAAACAAGGTAAATCAAAGCAACAGAAATTTATTCTTTCACAATTCTGGAAGCTAGAACTCTGAAATCAAGGTGTCAGCAGGTCCATGTTTCCCTTGAGCCCTGTAAGTAAGAATTCTTCCTCGTGTCTTTTGGCTTCTGTTTTTTTATGAGCAGTTCTTGGTGTTCTTTGGCTTGAAGATACATCACTCCAGTCTCAATATCTGTCATCACATGAGAACATTTCCCTTTGTGTCTTTAACCCGTTTCTCCTTTTTATAAGTTTTTATAAGGACATCAATAATACTGGAATAGGAACTCACTCTACTCTCCCATAAAAACATCTTAACTAAGGACAATTGCAATGATCCTATTACCAAATAAGATCACATTCTGAGGTACTGGGTGTTTGCACTTCAGGATATCTTTGAGGAGGACACAATTCAACCCATAAAGTCTTCTCTTTGGACCCCCAAAATTCATGTCCATGAAGTAAAATACAATCACTTCTTTCCAATAGCCCTCAGAGTCTCAATCATTCTAGCATCGACTAAGTCCAAAATGTCATCAGTTCAAAATCCCAAATCCCATCTAAGTCAGTTATGAGTGAAACCTGGGCTATGAGTCTTGCAGAAAAGTTTTCTGCATCTGTGAATCAACATTATCTAATCCCAAAGGCACTCCCACATTTATATGTATGTGGCAGAACAGTACCCAAATTCCAGCACCAACTCTATTCATTTCCTTGATTTTTGGGTAGCTTAAAACAAGAAAAAGATATTCTCTCACAATTCAAGGGACAAGAAGTCCTAGGCAAGATGTCAGCAGAGCCATGCCTCCCTTGAAAGCAGTAGAGAATTTTTCCTTGTCTCTCTGGCTTCTGGTTGCCAGCATCCCTGGTGTCCCTTGGCCAGCGGATACATCTTCCAGTCTCTGCTTCCGTCATTCTGCCTGTGTGTTTCTAAAGCCATGTGATTTCAAAAAGTTAAGTGTTAACTCTGTAGGATGAAAATAAAGAGGATTTGTTATTGTTTTCATGTCCTCACTTAGCAAAGGGAAAAATAAACCAATTTGCTTAAAAACTGTGACTTCTAAGTATAAAATACTCTTGGTAATGAGGTAGCGAAACACATGATTAAATCAGGATTCCTTTGACTAACAAGGTCTCAGGGAAAGAAAGGGACAATTGTAAACAAATGATATTACATTAGAAGTGGATGTGATATTTAAATTATTTGCCATTTGTTTTTGCTTTGTTTTGTTTATATAAATTGGATTGTATAATCTAGTGATTCCATGGTAAGATTAATATGACCTAATGTTACGTCACCTTTGTTTTTAAAGGGTAATATTTATTTATCTAACTGGAACTTTCAAATCATAGTTGTGCCTGGGAGGGGTAGCAATCTTGGGGCAGTCTCGTCTGGGGAACATTAGGAATTAGCTCTTGGGAATAGAGACACCACTATAAAAAGCACATTCATATACCCTCACTGTCTGAGAGAGTCATGTAAGGAGACTCCTATGGAAATGTTCAGAGGAAGATTTCTTTCACAACCGGGTAGGTCACCACATACAGCTGGTCCTTTCCATCATCTTTCTCCTCCAAGTCATTCAAATTTTCTTCATTAAAAAGAAAATATACGATCCAATCAAACTCTGCTCCAACCAATTGAAGCTGACATCTAAGAATGAAATAACCCTCTTAACTTTCCCAAAATAAAACTTTTCCCCCAGCAGCTCCCTGAGACTTGGGCTTCCTTCAGAACAGAATATTTTTTATCTGTTTCTAAAACTTCAGAAGCCCAATCCTGTGGAAGAAGAGCATTTGTGTGTGTCTTTCAGGAGAAAATTTGTGATGGTTCAGAAAGAATGTGTAGTAAAGAGACGTTCATAAGCGAAAGGAATATACAAAAATGGGAGCCAGTCTTTTCAGAGTTAGAAATGGAGCAGACCATGTGGGTTTTGTGGGGGGTTTTTTGTTTCTTTTTTTATGGCTGTATGAGGAAGGAAAATGAGCATGATTACAGTGCACGTGCAAAGAAAAGTAACCCGATACCCAGACTTCCAAGTCTCAAACGTCCACAGTGATCCAATGTCTGGAGGTGGGCAAATGCTGGCTAAGTCAATACTTCCTCATTTCCCTTTTATTTTACACGCAGAACCCTTTTAAGTACTGATAGATGTGAGATGTCAGTTCAAGAAGACGAGCCAGTTCAGCAATTTCACCCAAGCACACCTCTCACAAGGGAAGTTTTGGTTCCACCAAGGAAAAAGTAAATGAATGGGGGAAAAAAGGTTTTGTGTCAGATTTTATGTATAGACGTATGTATATGTGTTTGTATATGTAAATATGTGTATGTGTGTGTGTGTGTTTGGAGAATGCATTAGGTACCATTTATAGTATTAAGTTGAATCAATAAATTAAGAAGAGGAAATGTAATGGCAGATTTTCTGACCACTCATTCCAAACTATTAAAAAAAAGTTTCTCTTTGGGAAATGTGTTTGAGGAGGAAGGAAGATTATTCTCTTTATTTTATATGTGTAATTTTTTGTGTGTATTTGATATGGTGATAACTTTTCATCTTTTACTTTACTCCAAAAATCAAAGTTAGCTCTCACAGTCTGAGGGATAGAGATATGTAACTCCCAATAACCACACCATCTAGATTGTAATTACCATAGACAAGTTACATATAGAGAAATACAATGGATTAATTCTGACTGTGGAGGCAAAGGAGGGAGGGCAGTGAACCCAAGGGTCTAAGAGGACTCCTTGAATATAATGGCAATTGGAAGAAAACATAGATTTTTGCTCCCTATGAATATGGAATCCAAATGAGGGGAAGTTACTTCTAACACCTAATGGAGACTGCCATGATCTGGCTCTATCTAATTTCTCTGCATCTTCATCCTATAACTGTCCAGGTTGTAGACTGAATGACAACTTGGACCCTTAAGCATGAACCAGGAAGCAATACTGACATTCACAATTGTGAACATAAAGGCTATTACTCTACCGATGATAACTTTACAAACATTATATAATAGGAGTATTAGTTCTGAAAAATTATTCTTTCTCTTTTCAAAGAGATGACCTTTTAAAAGCAGATAGTTATAGGACAGTTTTAGCTGAAAATTTATCAAGAGATGGTAGAAAACATTCTAATTATAAGTGTTGGAAGTAATTAAAATAGAACGCTATAGGACACTTTAAAGAACTATACTTTAAATATACATATGTATTCTAGAATATACATATTCTAGCCCTACTCAGAAGTGTATATATTTTTTTATTGTTTAGAAAGCAGTATTTGAAAATGAATTAACTACATACAAATTCAAAATTTGCTTGATCTGCAAGTAGGAATGCTTAATGGCCTAGTTTTCTCCCCCATTAAGTATCCTGCTTAACTTTTCATTTAGCATAATGTATATTTATTAAAATGGGGAAAAATATCTATGCAAAAAAGATAAATTAGTTACATTAAGATTTTGTTCCACCAAGAAGAAAATGAGGTAGCGGAAAATTTAAAAACTTGTTTTCTTCTTCTTATCCAATATAATTTAAAATGATCTAAAACCAAAATATTGCACACCTTTACAAACATATAAAGAGTTTTTATAGTATATCTTTACTATGTAGACTTCAATGTTGGTTTCTTTTTTATTGGCCCTCAATTTTTGGCCTTTTAAAATTATAAATAGCGAGAGAAGAGATTTTTGAAATAGGATATTTGTTTGTTCTGATATTCTACTTGAATGATCTATAATGTCTCAGGGTAAAACACGCAAGAGTTGGCATCTGATGACAATTCCTTAGTTTCAATAACTTGTATCTGGTTCTATCTTGTCTTTTTTTTTTGGCAGTTGAGAGACTGGGATAAATGGCTGAAAGGAATAGCACCAGGGTGATGGAATTCATTCTTTTGGGTTTTTCAGTCCAAAGAGAGATTGAAATCCTTCTCTTTCTGCTCATTTTAGTGGTATACACCCTAACTTTGGTAGGGAACCTTGGGATAATTTCATTAATCTGTCTGGATTCTCGGCTTCACACACACTTTTTTCTCAGTAACCTGGCTTTTGTAGACCTATGCTACTCCTCGTCAATAGCCCCCAAGTTCCTGGAGACCCTTCTGACCAAGCACAGGTCTATATCTTTCTATGCATGTGCAACACAGCTGGGCTTTTTCCTGAACTTCTTGATTTCAGAGATGTTCCTTCTTGCAGTCATGGCTTATGACCGCTATGTAGCCATCTGCAGTCCTCTTCTCTACCTGGTGACCATGTCCCAAAAGGTGTGTGTGCAGCTGGTCATGGGCCCCTACTTATACAGCTTTTTTGGTGCTTTGCTCCACACGGTAGTTACTTTCCAATTGATCTATTGTGGCCCCAATATCATCAATCACTTCTATTGTGACGATATCCCTCTGATGGCCCTTGCCTGCTCAGACACTAGCCTCAAGGAGATCTTGATTTTCATCTCTTCTGGGTTCAACATGACCATCTCTTTGACCACTGTCCTTATTTCTTACTTATACATCGTGGCTGCCATCTTGAGAATACAATCTGCAGAAGGCAGGTGCAAAGCTTTCTCAACGTGTGCCTCTCATCTGACCGCTGTGACTGTATTCTATGGGACTCTGATCTTCATGTATCTGCAGCCCAAGTCAAGCCATTCCCTCGACACAGACAAAATGGCCTCTGTGTTCTACACAATCATCATTCCTATGCTGAACCCCACGATCTACAGTTTGAGGAATCGAGAGGTAAAAAACGCCTTGAAGAAAGCAATTGAAAAATGTTATGTTCCTGCTTCTAACAAATTTTAAAAATTGATAAGAAAAACAATGTCCAACTGGGAATGAATGATGTCACATGTAGAAATGTTGTTTTTAAAATTTTTGTAAAGTAAATTCATTTTTACCATCCTTTATATGAGAAAATTTTTTTGTACATGAGTTCCATTTTTCATATAGTGTGTAATAAGATGAAAATTTTAAAGGAGTAGAATTTAGATTTTTGACACATTGCTGTTGTTTAAGCACGTGACTCTGATAGCTTCGACCCAAATACTCCCTATTCAGCTGATAATAAATTTTAGCTGTTCCCTTCAGATACGTTTCTGTTCTGTGCAGTGGTAGAGGACAGGAAGAGAGCAAGGAAGGTGAGGAGTCAGTTGGCTGTACATCCTCTGGTCATTTCCTGCAATGAATGGCCTGCTCCTCAGTGGTACCCAGTCTGCTGAACATCATTCCTCACTCCACCTCTGACCACCTGCAGATTCACTAGGAGTCACTCCCTGAAATTACACAATTATCATGTCCTTTGAAAAGTTGTCTTTTTTCACTATGCAGATCTGAGAATCAGCTTAGCTTTGAGAAAGCCATACTCCTTGTCTGTTACCCTATCAAAGCAAAAGTGCAGACCTCTCCTTAAATTTGCTAAACAAAGCTGGGTTCCTCAAAGGTCCTTTGAATTTTGGGGGATATGAGGACATAACAATGATTTTGCGGGCAGCAGGGGGAAGCTTAAAACCAAATAATAAACATGGTTGCTGTCAGATTCCAAGAATATAGCTCTGTGTTGGGATGCTGTGTTGGGACATTGTTATAAAGCAGCGTGATCGCACACCCACTTAAGCCTTCAACTGTAATACAGTAGATTTGTGTTTTTCACTCAAATTCAAATATTCAGTGTCTACCACCCACATGCTTGATACTGTGAAGCATCCCTGGGAGCAAAAACAAATACATTTCCTACCAGATAGTGTTGAACAGTTTGTTAGAGGAAGCTGATATCACTCCATTAGTAATCAAAATACATGTTCAATTTTGATATGAGTTACTGAGATTCAGAGAGTTGATATGTCAGAGAAGGGTGATTAAGGCAATTAATGTACAATCAAGGCAAAATTTCCAGTAGTCCAAGCTACTAGCCACAAGTGATTTGTGGCATCCTGTAAGTGTGGGAATATTGCATGAGGTTCCGAGGCACAGGGCAAAAAGGCGGTGCCAGTTTGGGAGAGCAATATCCTAAGCCCATTAAAAAGAAATAAGGACAAATTATCAATCCTGATTCTTTTTTGTGATGTTCACCAGGCTCCAGAGCAAATATCACTTTTGCCTGAAAGTCTGCCAGTATGTTAGGACTTGCCTGGGTTTGACTTCAATACACAGTGTAGATTTTCAATCTGACATGCTCAATTCCTGAGATACTATAGGATGAATTTGTCTTCAACTATTCAGCACTCTTAGTGTCTAATATAATATCCGTAATCATTCTGAATGAGTGAATATGGATAAAATTTCAGTATTTCCAGAATCTCTAGCCTGGCCTTAGTGCATCTCCGTATCCACAGGTGTTTCCAAGGGGTGGAGAGAAGTAGTGCTTCTCCATATCAATAGGTGATTGCAAGGGGGATGGAGGGCATTTCTGGACTGGAGAGGTTGGGCTGGATCCCTTTTTATAACCAGGTGGCGAGAGACATGGGCAAACAAAAGTGGACAACTGCTTATAAACCATGAATGGGTTTCTCCCACTTTATTTCTCCTTTAACTGATTTTGGCTTCAGACTGACCAGGCGAGGAAATTACTTTCCCCTTGGAGTTACAGTGAATGAGTAAACCAAATGGAACACAATTACAATGACCTGCTTACAACGGGCCTCTCCCCTCCAAGAATCTCCAACAACACAGAGGTGGAATGTGGCAGCCATGATTGTTTAAAAACATTAAAGAAAAATACTTTGTTAACATAGTTTGCAAAACTAAACAATGGTACTCTTTACTGCTGCTCAGAATCTAAACTTATCAAAGAGAACTTCCCTCCTCCCATGATCTGCCTTTCCTCAGATCCATTCTCAGGGAAAATAGCCAGTGATTAATTAGTAAATTAGTCTGAATAGCAATATTCTCTGTGTCTGAATTAGTCCATTTTGCCAGTGGTATTATCACAACCATATAATACTTCTTAGAGTCTTGCTGTGCATTCAGTTGTGCACCGCTTTTTATTGGTTAGCATTTACACAGGAATAAACTCACTCATCAGGACCTGTACTAAGAATAGAATGTGAATTAAGTATGCTGTTGATACACCGAATTAGATAAATTGGACAGTGAACTTTTTAATATTTTTAATGAGACCCAATGATATACCATTTTTAATTGTATTGATCAAATTTGAATGCATGCCCAGTACAACAGCATTTAGTTCAATGGTGCTTCCTATCTGGTCGATCCACTTCAGGCACTAAGAATTTGATTTAAGTTGCTAAATACAGAACCAAGGGATCTAATTCTAGTGATAAGAAACTGGAATCAAGCAAATTTCAAATCCTATCAACCAAAGGTTTAATAGGGCAAAGTCCTATGGCCCAAGGTCAGATTTTAAATACCAGAAAATTCATACTAGTTCTTTTTTTATTATTATTAAGATAGGAAAATCTTTGATCGCAAGTGTTTCACCCTTTTAACATCATGAAATTTACACTAGAATCCAAAGCAAGGAGTAGAATTAGAGGATTAAACAGGTTATTGAAACAGAAACATTGTTAACATTTAACAACACATATTGAGGACAAGACTTAAGATCATACTGAGACACTAGCTGAAGATTCTGAATATAATTTCATTTTCAAAGATCCATGTAGGTGTAAACATTATAGAACACTTATTTGGTAAACCAGAATCTAACAACATCCTGTAGTCATGGAAAATAAATGAATTCTTACTCTTTTCCTCATGAAATTATATACCTCTTATGAATCCTATGTGAAGAAGCATGGTATAGAGAAAATAACCTAGGAAATCATGTTCAACTCTAGCAAAGGTACCTCCAAATTAACATTTATTTATCTAACTTTTTATGAGTCCCTCCAATGACTACACTTAGCACAGTTTTATAGACACTGTAAATGACACTAATGTCAATTTTAATAACATGGTCGCCTATGTAAGATAAAGCAGGCTTAGTAATTAGAGTCCATTCATGGGGTAATGTTTCACTGTGTTAGATTGGACCTTTTATTGTATATGAGAGTTGCCTTTAGAAAATCCTTTTCAGCTAGGACTTTTATGCCTGGACATTAGTAATTAGTAACAACATACCACAAAAACGTCTACTTCAGTTTCATTGCCCCAAGTTTGCCTTGATGATGGCTTTGTCGACTGCCTCTTTTACATCCTTGTTTCTCAAACTGTAGATCATGGGATTTAACATGGGAATGACTGTGGTATAAAACACAGCCACCATTTTCCCTTGCTCCACAGACTCTTCAGTGGGCCGCCTGAGATACATAAATATGAGAGTCCCGTAAAACATGGTAACGGCTGTCAGGTGGGACCCGCATGTGGAGAATGCCTTCCTTCTCCCATCAGCAGAGCGCATGCGCAGCACGGCCACTACAATGAGGGTGTAGGAGACAAGGACCACTGAAAGGGAATATGTGAAGTTAATTCCAGCAATAACTATCATCGTGTATTCCTTGATGTGGACCCCCCCGCAGGCAATCTTGATGAGAGGAGGGTCTGCACAGTAGAAGTGGTTAATTTCAAAGTTTCCGCAGAAGTACAAGCCATACGTCCACAGTGTGCATATTAAACTAACAGAAAATCCATAGACGTAAGGCACAGAGATGAGCCGAACACAGACAGTCTGGGACATTTTACTGCCATAAAGCAATGGATTGCATATGGCCATATAGCGATCAAAGGCCATCACTGCTAAGATATAGACCTCCACGTGGACGAGGGCAATGAAAAAGTAACATTGCACCAAACACCCCTCATAGGAAATGGTTTTTGTCTTTGATAATAAGTTTTCTAGCATTTTGGGAGTGACATTAGAAGAGAACCATACATCCACAAAAGACAAATGACTCAAGAAGAAGTACATCGGGCTCTGAAGCTGGGGACTGACGCTGATCAAAATGATCATACCAATGTTCCCTAACAGAGTGATCATGTAAACGACTAGGAACACCACAAAAAAGAGAACTTGAAGCTCCCCACGGCTGGTCAACCCCAGAAGAATAAATTCTGTCACATCCGTGAAATTTGGCATTGTCCTGACATAGAACCAGTCTATGTTGCCCTATGGAGAACAAACAACAACAAAAAACAGGAGTGGATTTGTTTTACTTTTGAAGATTTTGAGGCACATTTATTCTTATTCTAATCCAAATAATTTAAAAATCAGTGCAGATTTTGTACAGTTTCCACAATAAGAATGTACAGGAATAATCATTTCCTTCAATTAGTCTTATGGATCATTACTATCAATATTTATCAATTTTTTCTGTTACATTCATTTTAACATATGTTATTAAAATTAGACGTTTATATTTTGCTAGATTAGTACACTAATGTTAAAGTCACAGGGCATGTATATGACTAAAGTGAGATGAGAATTGTAAGGATGGCTAGATCTTATCGAATATGAACTTGTAGATTGGTCTTACAATCTGGTTATTGACATATTTGTCCTACATATGCCAGCATGCGATATATGCTTCCAATGCATGAAATTCCTAGTCATTTTTTTTTCATTTAGCTAAACATTATGCTTTTTGCTTGCTACTACTTGCAGGATGAGGTAAGAGGGATGTAACGGCACATGCTCCAGCAGCGTTATAATTAGATTAGGAAATGACAATGGGTGCAATGACCTAGCACCCATTATCAAAATTACGTTAATAGATCAATACCATGAGGAAATGTTCAGGTGACATGTTTTAATAACTACTATGTCTCATTTCAGATTCCACTCATTTTCAGAAATAATCAAATCTTGCTTTATTGTTCAGATTCAAATCTAATGTCATTGCAAGGGAAAGATTCCCAAACAATATTTTCTCCTCTAACTACACTTACTTAGTTTGTGTCTTCCAAAAAGGAAAAACTTACCATGAATTCTTAAGGACCTCTGTAGGATTAAGTACCATCTTGGGTATTTAAGCAAATTTATAACAATGGTGTTTGAAGAGTATATTCCTGACTTATAAATGGTCTTGGTTCATAATTGTTGACATTCCTTCAGTTCCCAAACATCAAAGCCAATTATATGTCAGATATGTTTGCTGTATCTGGAAGTATTCTAAATTCTGGAAATGAAAGTGAACAAGGTATACAAGATTCTGGTTGTGTCCTACTCTATTCTTATTGAAAAGGAGTAAGCAATAAACAAATAATCAATGAGATCTATAGGGACAGGATGGTGGGGCCAAATTCCAGCATGCTAGTAAGACAAGCGCTAAGGGGAAGCAGGGTGCCGATTGTCTCATTCATCTTGGACTTCTTTAAAATGCCTAGCTTAGATATTACATAAAACAGATATTGAAGTATTTGCACACATGACTTTTTTTTTTAAGTCCTGATCTCTAGATCAGCTTCATATAATGCATTACAATATTTCAATATTATTAAAACTCTCTAAGAAAGACTGTTCAGTGGCAACACTCTGAAGTTTATAGAATTAATAAGAGTAGCTAACTTCCGTTGAGCATATACAAAGGTCCTTATAAACAGAATCTGTTAGCATCGTCACTTTACAAATGAGGAAACTGAAGCACTGAAAGGCTAGAAAGATCTTCCTAGGTCAGACATCTACCAAGTGAGCAGATTGGGATGCAAACCAATTAACTCCAGGGTTTACCTTTAGTAACCTTATATTGCTGCCTCCTTGATGACGTATTAGCCGATTTCTTCACATTTAAAGCTTAGTTTGGTTATCCTCCAAGACATGACAAAGTCATCCTTTAGCAGTTCATCCTTGACGGACTAGAAGAATGGAGCATGGCCCTTGAGCAGGAACAAGTAAAAGAGTAAACCACTGTTTCTCCCTACCCCTCAAATGTTTTAGGTGATCCCTTAGCCTGAGGATCAGATGACCAAGTGACTTCAGGGACAAAGCCAATGTATTATGTAGGTATGCATCCCCATCACAACAGCTGAGAAGATAGAATATGTAACTTATAAAATACATATATGTTTGCTAAAGTTTCAGGAATTTTATAACCATTTCGGGTGTAATATTGTGTCATGCCCACTGACACAATCTCCTCAACTTCATCCACATATATTTTAAAAGAACAATGTGAAAATCAGTGGTTATTTTCAATGACTTGGAGAAAGGGTAAAAACACTGAGGAATAAACATCTAAATCCCCCTGTAACAAGCTCATTCTTAAGAAGTTTTGAATTAACTTTGGATAGAAATAAGAATGTTTCCCAGTAATATAATTTCACATAACAAAACCCTATGGTAACAAATAAGTGTACAACTAAGGTCTCAGTCTTCTCTTCAAGATAAGCATAAAAATGAAAAGATTTGACTGCATGAATATGTACTGCAAAGAGTACACAATTTGCAGACCTACCTTCAGTAGAAGAGAATAACATATGATAATTTCTCTTTATTTATAATAGAATTTTGAACATTGAGAGCCTCTCTCCAAGGAATTGTACAAGTAATTATTAAAGGAATAATGATTAAGGTTCTAGAAACATCTCAGGGGAAGGAGAAGTGAAACAGTGTAAAGTAGAAGACAAATTCTTATAATAAAATTAAATCAAATTCTTAATATCATGGTATCAACTCTCTCGTCTTCACATGGGTCTGCCCTGTTTTGGTCACACATGGCAATTACACATCTCAGGGAAATATTCTTGGCTTGGAGCAAGTAAAATTTCAGCCAATCACTCTCTTTTCTGCAGTGCTACAGTTCTAATAAGCTACTGTTTAGGATAGACGATCACAGCAGTATGTGCCCTATGTATCTCATGGTTATTTTACAGAGGTCAGATTTCTCAGAATTGTAGATCACTTGGAAATGTCTTTGGGAGAATGAATGCAAGTATAGGTCACCTGTGAAGTAATCAACCAAAGTAGGACAATTTGTCTCACTGAATTTAGGCTTCTCTGGGAGTCATTAGAGCATCAACTTTGAAATCAGACATATCAGTGATCAGACCTTGGCCGTACCACCTCAACTACGTGTCCTTGGGTCACTAACAATTCTCAGCCCCCATACTCATCTGCAGAATGGGGAGACTACTGTCTTACAGGTCGATGGGATGCTCTCAGATAATAAAGGGCTAACTCTCAGCTCAATGTCCATCTCGAAGGCAGCCTTCAAAAAAGTTGGAATGATTTGTGCAGTTCCTCCGAGCAGTCCCAAGTATGATCTCACCACCTCTATAGGACTGTGACTAATATTATCTCTATGTTGAAAAATAAAACTATGCCAAAAAAAAACTATGAGGTTAAGTTTTCTACCAAATTTAAATTCCAAACTAATGCTCCTTCAATTTAGTCTGGAAAATGAAGAACAGAATTGTGCTAAGGCAATGTTTCCTTCTGTGTTCTTCAATGCCCAAGTACTCAGAAATCCTGAGTTCCTTCTCCCTTATTATGGTGAAAGTGCATCAGATGAACTCATTGGCACCATGTTATTATGAAGTAAAATTCAGGCTCTCAGGAAAATGCATATTTGAAAAGAAGAATGTGTGTCTGTTACAGAGACAGCAAGAAAGACAAAGAGACAGAAATAAATGCACTTTATGTTGGAGCTGCTGGAATATAATGAAGTTGATAGCTGTAGAAATAAACATAACAATAAGATCTATCTTTAAAAGGTTTTTGTAAAAGTACCCCGAATTTTCAGCAAATGACAAAATTGATTCAATTCTGCTAACGAAGGTAGATTCAGGAAATTTTAAACCAGGAGAGACCTTGGATACCAAAGACTGCAACCTAAAAATTAACTGGAGCATGAATAACAAAACATGCCTGTTCTAAGGTCACCCAGACACTAATTTGAAATTTGGAAACTCAAACCAAGAACATGATTTAACCATTGACCATGAGATCATCATTCTTCATGTAACACTAACTCTCCAAAAAAGTAAGTAGGGAAAGCATTTCCCCTTTTGGAAAAGAGAAAAAGAGGTAACAGAGATTATCTAAATCCACCTGCCAACAGACTTAATATTTATTAAAATGCTCTGAACCCATATTTTGAAATTTATTGGTAATCAACAACTACTTTGGCATATCAAGAGTTCTCCAACCAACAGTGACTAATTGTATGGCTGAAAAAAGTTACTTTTAACTCACCCAAAAAGTAACATTAAGTAAGTTAGATCTTAAATTTTTAGAGGGTTTAAGTTTGCAACTATAGTATTGCAATACAGTAATATTATAATTTAATCTGATCAGCAATCTGTTTATATTCAAATAGCTTTAAAGTAGTGCCCATGATACATGTGCATAATATGTGGAAATGAATTTATATGCATTTTTGGTTTCCCTTGAGGAAACTAAAAACTTAAAAATGGACAAAGAAGAATGTTTATTCTCATACTGCATCAGTCACATTTTATATTTCCATCTTCTCAGATAAATTCATAAATACTTAATTGTATAACTTAAACACCTGAGTTGTGTTTCTTTAGTTATGTATTTTCTGCACCAAAATGGAGTTTATTTATTTATTCATTTATCTGAGCACATGGAGACTTTAAGGAAGTCCAAATTGTACAGTTGTTGGCTCATGCACGTACTTTGTAAAATGTGGTACAGAAGAGACACCAAACTATGTGAATATTATGATGGTAGGTCATGTTATTGTGAAAGACAAATAGACCACCCTATCTTATTTCTTTCAAAGACAAAAATTATTTTAAAATATCTAAGAACCATATCTACATCATAGAAGTGCAAAATATTCCACATGAACATCAATTTCATTTCTTAAGGGGAATCTGGAGAGCTGTGCTTTCAAAATGACACATCCATCCACCAATTCTACCCACTCTTCAGTCAGACTGAAGACGGTTGGCAAGGCCGTGAGAAGGGCACAGTCTAGTCAGAGGCAACCTCTTAGTTGAAGCATGGAAGTTACTAGAATCTCTAAAAGAGAGACACTGTATTTTGTCCTGTAAACACAAGGATTAAATAGAATAAGATTACAGTTTTGAAAGCAGTCGTCTCTGAACAGACCCACCTTTTACACTGAAAAAATAAGAAACATCACACAATGTTGTAGCTATTTGCGAGGCCACCATTTTTCATGCCCTCATACTAGAAATGAATAAAATATGTTATTTTTTTCCTGTTCCAATTTATCTCTAAATAGGCAAATTGATAAATATTTCCAAAATTCACCCACTGCGTATTTGAATAAGAAAAAACAAAATCTTCATTTTAGCTAACTATTAGAACAATTTCAATTGGAAGATCCCTGAACTTTGCTCCAATCAACTCCTCCACTAATCAGCATTTTAATTTTTAAATACTCCTCACTACTTACACCAACAGGAATGGGTAGATCTACTTATTTTTCCCTGAATTTGAGTCTTGCTGTTTCCTTTGCAATGCACAGATCTTTTAGCTTTCCGTAAAAAGTCTTTAACTATGTACTAAGCAATAATCTACTGATGAACAAAAGCTTGTGAAACACAAAAGGCAAGATTAACTCAATTTTGTCTTGTTAAACATGCTCTGCTGATCACTCTGTTCACAGCCTCTTTCACATCCTTGTTCCTCAGACTGTAGATCATGGGGTTCAGCATGGGAATGACCGTGGTATAAAACACAGCCACCATTTTCCCCTGCTCCACGGACTTCTCTGTAGGACGTCTGAGATACATGAAAATAAGTGTTCCATAAAAGATGATGACTGCTGTCAAGTGGGACCCACAGGTGGCAAACGCCTTTCGCCTCCCTTCTGCTGAGTGCATCCGTAGAATGGCAATGAGAATGAACACATAAGAAACGGTAACTACAGTCAGAGAATATGTGAAATTAATGCTTGCAAGTATGATCATTGTATATTCTTTTACAAAGGTCCCTGCGCAGGCCATTTTGATGAGAGGTGGGTCTGCACAGTAGAAATGGCTGATCTCAATTTTCCCACAGAAGTATAAGCCGTAGGTCCATAAGGTTGCTGCCAGACTAGTCAGAAAACCATATATGTAAGGGAAGATCAGTCGAATACAAACAACCCTTGACATTTTGCTGCCATAGAGCAAAGGGTTCCCAATGGCCATGTATCTATCAAAGGCCATCACAGCAAGAATAAAAATCTCTACATGGACGAGGGCAAAAAGAAGAAACATTGTACCGAACAACCAGCATGAGAAATAGTTTTGGTCTCCGATAACAGATTTTCCAACATTTTAGGGGTGACATTGGAAGAAAAACACACATCAACAAATGACAAATGACTGAGAAAAAAGTACATTGGGCTGTTAAGCTGTGGACTGAACTTAATTAATAAGATCATGCCAATATTACCCACCATGGTGACGATATAGACAACCAGAAAAACTATGAAGAAGACAACTTGCCATTCCTGACAACTGGTTAGTCCTAAAAGAATAAACTCTGTCACATCAGTAGAGTTAAGCATTTTCCCAGTTCTCAGTCAGTATTAGCTACAAATTGCTGTGATAACTAAAACGAAATAAATTTACAATCAGGTATTGTCTATTTATTAATGTATAACTTTATCCACGCCCCCTTTTGTGTCTTCCTTTACCAAATATATATATGACCGTGCTTGCCCTTCTTTTCAGCAAATCTTATCTGAGGACTTGCTGTGTAACAGGCTCTCTGATGGTGACTTATATGAAAAAAATACACAGTCCTTATTACATAGCATAAATACAAACTATTGTGATTGAAACATATTAAATATTATGATTAGCCAAATTTCCAAGACTACCTCGTAAATGTCCCTTGTTTCCAATACTGGTTCATATTTTTGGTAGGTTCATATTTTTAAGATATTTATGTTATAGTTCTCTTTTTAACATAATTTAAAAATAGTTTTTGCCTCATTTCTTTCATGGAGCATATTCTCCATGATTAGAGATGGAAGCCACTGAATCAAAGAATTCCTCAGCCCTAAATGTCAGATAAAAATTTATTTTTAATCTAACCTTACACCCATTTAATTGAAGAAGGACAAACTGATCAAAGTAGGCATTAAAGTCAAGTATATGGGAGTAAATCACTTAACACACACTCATGCAGTATGCATATTCCCTGGATTTTTTTTTTGCATATCTAACATGCAATTATAATCTACTAGAAATCATTAACTACTATGTTCGGGAGATTCAAAGATAAGATAAAGAGATTAATGGCAGGATTTATAACATACTAACATACATAAACTTTCTAACCCATGATACATTCATACAGAGTTGTACTGGGGGGTCAGAGATTGGGGAATGATTGACTCTTTGGAAATCCAGTGGAGTTTCAGGAAAGCTCCTTGGGTATTTTGCATTTTATTTTCAAAATTTTAATTTGCAAATTTTTCCTTTCCAGAATAACACTCCACAAATTATTTTCCTGAGAAAACAGTAGTGCCTTGAATGATGTTGATAGGTGTTATGGAGCAAAATCCACAAGTGTTCATTCATCAAATAAAAAGAGAAATCTTCGTATCTTATCCAATCTCTTAGAGATACATAATTTACTCGGTAAAGTTAAACTATGAGAAGTTCTGTGGGAAAGAATTCTGTTATACTTAGTCTAACTAGCATTTATTTACTTATCTCGAAAATGAAAAAGAGACTGAGGTTCCATCAGTATCAAGGAACATTCTAATTCTGCAGAACACAGAGTACAATTCTATCCAGTGAGAATCTTGAAATAGCTTTTCAATAGAACAATGATTTTTTGTTGGAGATGGGATTGTTTTATGCCTCCAAAGGCTAAATGCAAATGATTATTCCCAAAACCTTTGTTTTAATCTCCAGGATTATATTTTGTTCAACTATGGTTTGATGGACTCTATGGATAAGTTATATATATGGAATATATTTATGGATAGGCTGAAATATCTGCTACAGAGTTGATAAATTCATCTCTAAAATCCTTTGTTTTCTCATATAAAGAATACCACCCTTTCCATATAATCTCAGGGTCTTCCCATTCACCTCCAGTCCCAAGGTTTCATGTTATTTCTATGGGATTCACTCTTCCCTCAAAGAGTTTTTCAAAGGTCCATTTGACATGCACATTTGGATTTAAGGATATACAGATATACAGAGATAAATTAAAGCTTAAAGAATATAACACATTGTGATCTCACTGAATTACAGCTGAGTATCAGTCTACTATATGTGAAGAAGAGTTTTAAACTGCATTAAAGACTAAATCAATGGTAGTTACTTACTTTTCTGTTGTTCAGGTCAGTATTCATAGCATGTGTATTAATAAACTTGCCAAAATTATTTATCTGTCACTTTAGCATTCATGTCACAAGAGTTCGGTTACCACCTTCAAGGAATATATTTGTGAGTCTAAGAAATAAAAGATGACACCAAATGACAAACTGGAAGGTCAGCAATATGAAAATATTTTTTAGTTTTGAGTTTTTTAAATTACAAAATTTCTCAAATATGTACAGTAACCATGTGTGACACTTACACAACCTTCATAAAGCTAAAGAATGCAAACTAAATGCAAAGGAAATTATAAATCAGTTGCATTATGACTAGCAATTAAGAGAATATGTTGGACGGTGTTGCTTTGCTCTGGTCAGAGCGTGGTAAATGTGTTAACACAGTGGTACTATGCATCTCTTACCTGTGATGACTCAATTCTGCCATACTGGTTTCTCTTCTGACTTCTGTTTTAAATTTCTGACATAAACATAAACTTAGTTATACACTAATTTTTAACATTGACGTCCACTAACATTTACACTGGTTGTTCAGCCTTATTTCTGAGCCTCAAGACTTTTATCATTTTGGGGGGAGAAAAGAATTAATATAAGGCAGGAAGATATTTAAAATATTAAAATATTTTCCTGCTCTGGTTGAATGGATGCTCTGTGGCATGTTGCTATGTTCTCAATTTTAAATATGCTCTTGGAAAGCCTGGGAAGGAGAGAAAATGTGTTTTTGAATATGTGTTGTGAATGTGCCACAGTATTATTTTGAGCTTCTTGTGAACAGGGGCAGTCCACGGGAACAAGAAGAACAGACCACAGATAAACTGCCAAGCAATGATACTTCATCTTTTTTTAATGCATTAACTTTTGAGGCAGATGAGCTCCCTAAACAAGAACAAATTGGATTTAAAAAGTTTCTTATGTTCATACACAAAGACAAATTATTGAAAATATTTTTCTACACCATCATGGATGAAAGAAAATACAAAGATGAAGAAATACTCTACCTGAGAAGAGATGACAGATATGTCAACAGATCATTGAAGCAAAGGAACATGCCTGTGGCCACCTGTGTTTTTCACATGCAGGCATTTTTTCAAGATTAGCAATAGAGGCATTCTTTTCTTTTTTTTTTTTAAATGAGGAGGATTTTAATTTTTATGGCATTTTGTTTCAGATGTTGATTTTTTTATTAAAGTTTCATCAATATACAATCTTGTATTGGTTTCAAATGTAAAACATGGTGGTTCAACAGTTACCCATAATATTAAATGCTCACCCCCTCTAGTGCCATTAGTATCTACTTAGAAAGATGTTATAAAATAATTGACTATATTCTCCATGCTGTACTACTGTCCCCATGACCAACTTACATCGTGATTGCGAATTATTGTGCCCCTTTATCCTCCTTGCCCTCCTTCTCCCCCACCTGCCCTAACCCTTCCCCCTTGGTAACCTTGAGGAATACTTATTTAGAAAGTCAGAGCTGATTGCCTGGCACCAAGGATGATTCAGTACAAAAGAAGATATAAAAATGACGATGGTGTTAGTATGTGCAAAGCTCAGTATGTAAAAACCTGAGTGGTGGTTAGCCAGGTAACAGATCACATAGTGAGCTAACAGGAAAAAATGGAGTGGTTAGGTCCCTTCTTAGAGCATATGAAGTCTGGAAAAAAGTAGAGGGTTTGGGGACCTCAGAAGCCCTTACAGTACTTATTTTCATCACTATCTAAAGGAAAAAATATATACACAAACTTTCCATATCATATCACTCTATGTTTCAATTTAAATTATAAAGAAGCATGGATTTTTTTTCCCTGAGACTATGAGGAAATATTAGGTACTGTAATTAAACAACTATGTTCCATTATAAGACTTTGGTTGAATTCTGGCTCCATGACTAATTTTATGAATATTCTTGTTTTGTTTTGTTTTTAATTTCTCTATGCTTCAATATGATATGACAGTAATACTAGCATTAATTGTGTTTGTGCATATGAAAAGAGATGTTACACATTAACACATAATACAAGGTGCATTTATATTAAATGCACTACTGAAAATGGTAGCTTCCACTAAGACTTTTTAATAATCACATAATCAAATCTCAATAGAAAATTTCTTGCATTCTCTTTCTCTCCCTTTCTCTTCCCCATCCACAAATATATGTCTATACCCACTGACAACCTATGTGGAATAATTCGTATTAACTAATGTTGATAAGTAAAAAAGAAAAAAAAGGCTAAGATGCAACTTCATCTGATAGTTCCAGATAAAGGGATTTTTATAGCAACTTTAGAATGAAGAGAAATATTCCCGGTAAGGATGCAGAACTGAAAAGTGAATGCTATGTCAAAGGTGGCGAACCATGTGCGCCAGGCAAAAGGGAAACTGCAAGTCCACAAGACCAGTTCCCCTTAAATATTTGCCTTAGGAAAAAAAGAAGCAATTAAGAAGCTTCCTTTTGAAACAACCCTGAGGGGAATACATCTCTAGAGAAAGAGTCAGCTGTTGAGTTGTGTTTTCTTAAAAACAGGTTTGCACAGTTACACTTTTCCCCAAACTCAAGTCATGTTGAATGTGTCCTGGGATCAAATACAAAACTGGCTTTGAGTTTGCATCAAGCTAAATTTGGAGATGGTGTTACTCAACCTGCATAAGCCAGTCCTGTGTTCTGTACTTCATGGTCTGTGCAACTTGTTTTTTCCAGGGAAAGATGAAAAAATGTATTATTCCCTATAACTAAAACTATCGAGTATCAAAGCAGGAAAACATACATCTGCTTCAACTCCCACATCTTATAAATAAGGAAAACTAGAATTTTAATAACAGGAGCAACACAGCATTTACTGAAATTAGTACATGCCAAACACTGTGCTAGTTTAATTTAATTCTCATAACTACCTCATGAAATAAATTTTATTGTTACAGTTTTACAGACTAGAAACTTAGTGTCTTAGAGAGATTTGGTGATTTGCTCAAGGTCACACTTTCAATGAATCAAGGACTAGATTCCTGATTCTAGAGTTGGTATCGTTCATCATTTCATCTTATTGCTCAATGAGTAACTATTAACAACAAGACAGATCAAAAATCTCAATTCCTGACCAAAAAGGAGTCTCATTTCCACTATATAACTGGTGTACATTATATATCCTATCATGGTCTTTATGGACTTGGGGTGCAAAAATAGGTTCTTTGTAAAGCCAAACAAGTTGTAGATAATTTTAGTGGTTTATGCATTTGATCACTTTGAGTTACCTGGAAATTTGTGCCCCTTCTCAAATGTGTGAGTTCTCTGGCCTGACCACTGCACTTCACACCTACTGGCTCTCCTTCAGTCCTACATGAGCCTATTCCTGCTTATTAAGACCTGTGGAGGAAATTACTAGTTTCTCCCCAAATCTATTCTTCTTCCATTGAAATACAATTTTGATTGGAGGCCATTAAATGCCTGCTCATGGTACTAGCTCAGAAACTATAACAATACTGGGTACATGATAGATGTTCAAGAAATATTTGTTGAATAAAGAAAAATCATTCAATGATCATACTTTCAATAGATGAGTCACAGAGGTAGGACAGGCCCTTATCAGTACCACTTAGATACTTTTCTGAGTCATGTTGATCAGCTCCAGGCTTACAATGAAACTAAACTTTGGAATGAAGAGTGTTAATTAACCATGGGTAAGCAGAGCTGTGTGGGTCTTCAGAGCATAATTTCTGCCTTGAGAAAATAACTGTGCTCCTATACCTAGGAGGTTGCAATCCACCAAAGTCTTGTCCTTATCATCTTAAAGAGTAACCTACAGTTCTGTGTATTTCTTCCAATTGCAAATTAATTATTTTTTTTCCCACCAAAGTTTGTGTTAGGTTAAATCTTGAAGACCAGTGTCTGCAAGACACTAAATATACCTCATATGTTCCTCTGGGTTTTATGTTGCAAATGCAGTTCTCCATGTAAGAAACTATGAGGACCTCCTATTTAGCTCAGATAAATCCAGATGGGACAACTTCCACAGAGCAAGAAAATGAGTTTTCATTTTTCCATTTCTAATTAAAGTCCTCTGCAGGCTGTGAAGAAGATAACTCAAGATCAACTTTAAGGAACCATGCAAAAATTACCATCTCTTTAAACATTTCCTTGAGGCTCCCTATGTAAAATTAATGATCTCCCATTTATTTCAATAGCATTGATCTCATACTGCTTATATAAAAACAAACACTTTGTATCACAGTCTTAAATGCATGTTTCATAATGCTAGACTACAAACAATTTGAAATGACACACAGTGTCTTTATTGCATCCCTGATAATTATGAAACACTAAGTGTTCTGGTAGGTGCTGCAAAGGATACAGAAAGATATGGAATATTTCCTGTCCTGCTCACTCACATCAGGACACACACTCAGAAACACATAGAGCAGGTAGAAACCCTAAATCCAACTACACACTGACCACACACAGCTAGCACACACTCCAATATGCAGCAACCATCTCAGGCACCAGGACAACTCAGACTGTGGTTGATTTAGTTTTTCATGGGCCTTTGTGAGAATTTTTGGAAACGTTGGATGAAGGAACATGCTTCTGTTAAGGTGTTGAATTGGTTTCTACCAGGAATGCCTTGGAGCCCTTTTAACCTAAGACTACTTTAAATAAATTCCTGGCTTAGAATCTTTAAGACAAAATAGCTAACAGAAATTCACCTGAGAATAGAGCTTGTGATTACAACTTCTCAGGGGAATCTCTCTCTCTCTCTCTCTCTCTGTTCCCTCATACTTTCTTTTCCCTTCACCAAGACTCAACTTCAATAACAGACAAGTTTCCTTGTCTTCTCCATTTGAAGAAATATTTGCTTTCTGGAAACTTTGTTCACCAAGAATGTAACCGTTTAGAGCTCCAAGCTGATAACAGGCTCTCTCATATAAGTTGCCCTTTTAAAAGGTCCCTTTATCTTTCCTATGCTACCCACATGGCCAGTGAAAACAAAGTTGCTCATCACGGAAGATCCTTAGGACAGATGTAAGCTTTTTTAAAAAAAAATAACTAAAATGCCTGAAATTTTCATTCTATTTAAGTTTTAGCTTTTGAGGATTTCCATCATTGCCAGCTGAGCCATGAATTCTAAACCATTTTAATAGTATTTAGTTTTTCACATTAGAAACAATAGTTTTGGTTAACTTCCATACATTCATTTACCTAAAATGGTACCAGAAGCCAAGTAGTTTTTTCTAGTTAAAATTGGTATTTTCTGGTCCATAATTCTGAAGTCATATATATCATTTTCATTCTCTTGAAGAAACACAGTGTTTTGTTCTTCCTTTGTAAAGTCTAGCATTACTGACAGTGATATTACTTACCTTAGAAATTTAGGACAGGTAGCCCTCGCATGGAAGGGTTGTGTGATGTAAGAGAATATCACTCCAGTACAATGATGCTTCACCTTTATTTTCCAGAGCCGCTCATCTGTTAACACAAGTTCAGTCACCAGAATTGATTGGCTCCTTAAACATGGAAGCAAATCATGGCAAGAAAAATAAACATTTCCCTACTATCATGAATCAGCTGTAGAAAAGCCCCTAATAAATTTAAAATGATTTATGTTGTCTTTAAGTCTATTTTGGTTGAGTTACTTTGCTGCTCAAGTTGCTTTCCTGGAATGGCCTAATAATGTTCTATTTTCCTTCTCATTTCATGTGATCACTATTTCTGCACAATAAGTTGTTATTAAAGAGATAGGAAATTCTGATCATAGCTCTCTGCCTTAATCAAGTTGAAGTGTACAACCCAGGTAAATTCCTTTGCTCATCACACCATGAAATTATTACACAACAACAAAGCTTCATCTGACTTTGTTATCAAGGCACTTGGAACATTTTCTTTTGAAGTCTGAAATACAGCATCTGAACACAAGAAAAGCAATGATGGAGAATGAGAATCCACTGCCATCTTCAACCTACTGATTTTTGCCTCACAAGCCAAAGCATTAAAATAGCAAAATAGAGGAAGTAAACAGATTGACGATTTACCTAACTCTAAATCTAAATCTGAATGTGATTTGTGTAGGCAAAATAAGTAGGTCTCAGCCTCATTTCAAAGCGTATTCAAGAGGACATTTCGAGACAAACTGAGACAATCACTGGGAATCTTTAGTTATGAGCAAATTGGGTGAATGTTTCCTCAATATCTGACATTAGAATAAATTGAAAGATTATAAAATAATGACCAAAGCACAGCAAAACCTGGGAATATGCCTGCTCTTCTCCCTGGGAACTCACTGCTTAAAACAGAAACAGTTTCTTTGTAAATTAGCTGAGTGAAGTGTTTCAATTTTTTATAATGGTTTATAACAAAGCAGAACTACTTTTGTCTACAATTGACATACATGAAACTCAGAAAGATTAAAAGGGCACAAGACAAGTGAATTCAGATACAAAGAAGTAGAGATTGCAATATTAGTATGAAGCAAAAGAGAATATAAATTACAAATTATTAGGTAAGAGAGAAAATGTCACTTTTAACTGGAAAAGTGTATCACATGTGATGAAGATATAATAGTTAATACATGCAACAGATGAGTTATGCAGCATAAGTTAATAGATAACTGAAATTAAAATTAAATTTGAACCTTTAATATATATTTTAGCTTTTTCAAAAGCAAACAAAAATAAGAATGAATATATAGAAGATGTGAATAATGATCATATAGATTTTTTTCAGCTGAAGTATCATGGATATGCAATCTTATGTTGGTTTCTAATGTACAACACAATACTCCAACAGTTACCCATATTATTAAATCCTCACCCCCTCTAGTGTGGTTACTATTTATCAATGTAGAAAGATGTTATGGAAACATTGACTATATTCTCCTTGTTGTATAACATTCCCATGACCAATTTATATTGTGATTGCCAATTATTGTGCCCCTTTAACCCCCTCTCCCTCCCCCACAGCCTGCCCCAATCCCTCCCTTTTGGTAACCACTAGTCACTTCTCAGTGCCTATGAGTCTACTTCTGTTTGGCTTTGTTTTTATATCCCACAAATAAGTGAAATCACATGGTATTTGCCTTTCTCCACCTGGCTTATTTCATAGGGCATAATACCCTCTAGGTCCACCCATGTTGCTGCAAATGGTAGGATTTCTTTTCTTTTTATGGCTGAGTAATATAATATTGATCTTTAGTACAGAAATCTAAACTTTCCAGAAATCAAAAAATAAAGCAACCGTTAAATATTTGCCAACATTTGTCTATTGGCAAAGCAAAAAAGAACCATGATAATATCTAAAATATATAAAAGAATACAAGGTTTTTAAAAACAGTGAAGAGTACATCTTTAAGTAATATTAAATTAATAATACAATAATTTATAAACTAAAATATTTACCTATATAATTCTATATCTAAGGAGAAAGCAAAAGTACAATTTAAAATGTAAAAATTATGCACTTCAAAATATATGATATGGTCCAAATTTGAAATATAATCTTTAATAGTTATCATTATTAGGCAAGAAAACATGTAAATTAATCAGTCAAGCATTTAACTCCAAACATTAAAAAAATAAATAAATACAAAGACAATTGAAAATGAGATTCATAAACATAGAAGAAAAACTGATAACAGAAAATAGTAGGGTGGATTTTTTAAAAATTCAAAGATGAGGTTGTAACTCCAGGGGGAAAATCCCAGGGCAAAATATCTTTGAAACCGAAATCAGTCAAAGGGAGAAATAAAGTGGGAGAAACCCGTTTATTTCTTCCAAGCAGTCCACTTTTGCTCTCTTGTGTTTCTCGCGACCTGGCTGCAGGAACCCTCACCCAACCTCTCAGGTCCAGACAAGCCCTGCTCGCCCTTGTCATTACCTATGCATGTGAAGATGGACTGCTCCTTTCAACCCCCTGGCAACACCTGTACTACGGAGATGCACTAAAGCCAGGCAAGAGATTCTGGAAATACTGCAATTTTACTCACAGAGGTTTTTGAGGATCTGGGGCTTGATATGGACAAATTACTAGCTAGTATAATCAACCAAAAGAGAAAGTACAAAAACATATGATGTTATGAACTTTGTTTTGCACTTGTAACATTTACAAACAGGCATTCCACATGATGGTAGGGGCTCAGGTTCATGCTGTCATTCAGGGTCTCGAGTTGTCTGGCCTTCTGTGCTCAATAATGCACAATTTACAAAGGCATCTTGAGCATCTATGTCCAGCTGCCAGATGTTGGAGAAAGGGAAGCTCCCTATACATTTTAAGCACCTGTGTCTACAAGTTTCAGAAGGAAGTTATGTTTGCATTCCATTGGTGAGAACTAGTCCCACTGCAGTATTGAGAAATAACAGCGACAACAATTTGGGTGGATCAGTGTTTCCAAGCAATGACGCTACCATACCAAGCAGCAGATCTATATGGGGAATGTTTCTAGAACCCAACTACCTCTCACCACTTTTCCTGCTATTACTCTGGGGCTAGCAACCATCTTTCTTGCCTGAATTATATCACTCACTCCCACCCTTGTTCCTTTACCACCCACCCTAAACTCAAAAACTGAAGTTGGTCCCTTTAGAACATGTTGCTTCATACTACTGCTTAGCTTGGAACTCTCCCACAGTTTCGCATTTTTCTCAGAGTAAAGGTTTTCCAGTGGCTTTACATGATCTTAAATAATTGGCCACTAATCCCCTTTTATGCTTCTGATATCATATTCCATTAATTTTCTCATTGTCTAGGCTCCAGCCACAGTGGCTTCCAATCAGTCCTCAAAACACCCCCTGAATGCTTGCATTCTGAGTCTTTTCACCAGCTGTTCCATCTGCCTAGAACACTGCCCCTCAAGCACTTGAATGGCTAATCTCTAAACTACCTTAATGAGGATTCTATTCATCTGTTACCTTCTCAATAAAATCTACCTTCATTCTCATACCTAAACCAGAGACCCTCTGTTGCTCCTTTATCCTACAATATATGTATTCTAGATTTTGCCATATGATCACTAACATAGGATACGATTGACTTATATATTATGCTACTTGCACATGTATGTCTCACACCACTGGAATATAAGCTTCATGAGATCAAGGATTTATTTTTCTGTTTTGTTCATTGGTAACAAATAACTAAAACAGTGTCTAGTATTTAATAGACACTCAGCAAACATTTGTTAGATGAATGAGTGAATTAATAGGACAACAGTTAAGAATGCTAGGAAACAGACCAAAAGAAATATAAATAAGTTTATCTATATCATTATTGGCATGTTTAAATTAGTGGGGACAGAGATAAATAAATAATGGTGGTTAATGTTTTATGAAAATTTAGATTTTTGCCTCAGACCACATACAAAAATAAATCCTAATGATTGAAATTATATTTTAAATATGCATGTATTACATGGGCTTTTATGTGAGTAGTTATTCAGTCTGTTCATCATAGCTAAAATAATGCTAGTGGCCATAACAATCTCTGCAATCTTTGCCTAAGCACAGAAGTTTATTTCTCATTCACATAATAGGCAAATGCAGATGTAGCAGACAGACCTGTGTCACAGTGATTCAATGAGCCAAATTTGTCCTGGAACACACACCATCCCCTGGGGTCTCACAACTACTGTTTGCAACTGGTGAACAGACAAAAAAAAATAAAAGATAAAGGACAATGAACCATGGGAGACTTTCATGGCTAGGCTTGGACATGGTATACTATTTCCAACCATAAGCTCTTTTATGCATTCACAGTCAATCAAAATCAGCTCTTTATATCTCAAAACTTGTCCTTTCAAATAAAAACATTTTGAAACTGAGGCAACAGTACCACACAAACTAAAGGACAGGGCATCTGTTACACATCAATGATGAGGTGTTTTAAAGTCAAATGTAAAATGTGTGACAAGTTACAAAAGCATGTTCTAGAACTACTAAGTGTTATAGTTTCTTACTACCACCAAACCCAAATATTAATTTTAAAAAAAGCATGAAGAAAAAAAAAGGAAGACTAAATATAACTGTATATCTCCAGAAATTTTTTAAAGATAACTTCTTGAAATAAATTATGGAAACATATTCCAAATTCCAAAACATGAGTGATACTGTACTATTTCCCTCTGATATGGGAAATTATAAGGTAAGACATAAATAGGATCTTAAGTGAATACCATAGGATATTAACTATGTTCTGTATAAATGAAGTTTAATTAATATACATTTGAAATGAAACTAATACAGCATATAATTATACTAATTAACATTGTTTAAATAGTGTTTATAACATATTCTATGTAAAGTATTCTATTGTCAGGATACTGTCTCTAATTATAACAATGACTTAGGGTAAAATCATGTTGAATGTAAGCACTGAGACTCCATTTTTCAAAGTGATAGAAATTTAACTTGACTAGTTTCTCTCCCTGCCTTCCACAGGGCTGTGCCTGAGTTCTATGGGATGAATGTACTCCCAGGTATTGAAAAACACAACAATTTTTTTCTTTTATTTTTAAAGTATAGTTGACATACAACATTATATTAACCTCAGGTGTACAACACAGTGATTTGACATTTATATGCATTATAAAATGCTCACCGTGATGGTGGTTACCAACTATACAAAGTCATTACAATATTATTAACTATATTTCCTGTTGTACATCCCCGTGACTTATGTATTTTATCACTGAGAGTGTGTTTCTCTTAATCCCCTTCGCTTATTTCACCCACCTTCCCAAACTCCTCTCTGGCAGCCACAGTCTTTTCTTTTTAATTTATAAATTTGTTCAGGTTTTATTTTATTTGTTCATTTGTTTTGGTTGTAGAGTCCACACCCACATAGCAGAGAAATCATGTGGTATTTGTCTTTTCTATCTGATTTATTTCACCTAGCATAATATCTTCTAGGTCTATCCATGTTGTCACAAATGGCAAGATTTCATTCTTTTTTGTGTCTCAGTAATATTCCTTTGTATGTATGTATATACCACATCTTTATCCATTCATCTATCAACAGATGTGGGTTGCTTCCATTTTCTAGCTATTGTGAATAATGGTGCAGTGAACCTAGAGGTGCATATATCTTCTTGAATTTATACTCATTTTCTTCAGGGAAAATACCCAGAAGTGTAATTGCTGGATTCAATGGTATTTCTATTTTTAATTTATTGAAGAGATTGCCTTCCCCACTGTATATTCTTGCCTCATTTGTTGTAGATTAATTGACCATGTAAGTGTGGATTTATTTCTGGACTCTCTACTCTGTTCCACTGATCTGTGTGTCTATTTTTGTGCCAGTACAATGCTGTTTTGATGGTTTATACTACAGTCTGAAATCTGGGAGTGCAATACTTTTAGGTTTGTTCTCCTTTCTTAAGGTTGCTTTAGCTATTAAGGGTGTTTTGTGGGTCTATACACATTTTAGAATTATTTTTAGTTCTATGAAAAATGCCTTTGGCAGTTTGATAGGGATTGAACTGAATCTGTACATTGCTGTGGGTATGTGGACATTTTAACAATATTAATTCTTATAATCCATGAGCATGGTACCTCTTTCCATTTATTTGAGAAAAGAAAAATTCTTGACCTTGGTGTCATTATATATAGAAATCGACATCCATTTATTTGTTTATTTAATCATTTACTGTGTTCCCGGGATATGGTTAAAAAAAATAGTACCTGGTCTCATAGAACTTAAGTTCTAGTAATATATTCTTACTCTGATCTAATGAGTTTTCCACATTTAGAAATCTTCAATCCCTTAATTTTTGCCAGTTTTATATACTTCTCTGTCCTTTCAAGAAACAGATAATATTTTGGAGGTAATACACTCTGCTGGACCATAAAACAACTTGGGAGGTTGAAGCCCTGCACATCTCTACACACATGCTGTAATCATTGTAATTTTTGTAATTTGTTGCTTCCAATTCTCAACTAGAAAAAATTATACAGGCTCAACAAACCCTGAAGACCAAATTCCATTTCTCATAAGCATAACAAACAACATGTGACAAATTGTATCTCTACTGGCAAAACTCTTTTCAAGCCAAAGGCTTATTTATTGAACTAATGGCTAGATTTTATTGACTAATATTAATTTAATAAAATGGTGATATTCATTATATATGAACCTCTACTGTGTCTCTTCTCTTATTTTTTATAAAACAGGCCTAGATGGCAGAGTAAATACTATCAGGTTTGACCAGTACTTAGAATATCAGGCACATCCCGCCAGGTGTTGCATCTCTCACTCGACTGTAATAAAGCCTGTGATCCCCAAAAGTTGTTTCTGTATCTGGTATTTAGAGGTTTAGATAATGTACTTATCAGACCAATCTAGTAAACTGCTTCTAACTCTTTCTTGATTCTTGAGTTTAAACTTAATGATACCAGACAGTTTCACACTTATAAAAAGCCATGTCATTAGAACAGTCCATGAACACAGCAAACCCATCCCTCGGACATGGATTATAACTGTGTATTTGCCTTTATTGAGAAGACATTTTAAGGGATAATGTCAACAAATAGAGAAGGTAAATAAGAAAAGTTAAGTGTACCTTTGTTCTTCACTGATTTAATATCAGCAATTTTGACCAGTCTCTAACAATCTCCAAGGATTACAGCCCATTATAATTTGGCTGCAGCCGTATTAGATCACCATGTAATTAATCGTGGAGGCAAATGGGTGGAAGAATGGCAGTAAGTCTCCTATTTGCATATTTGTGAGCCTTGCTGCCCATGTTGATATCTAAACACAACTAAACCTAAACCTCATGATTTATAAAATAACTTCAGTTAAATGACTTAAAAATGGTTTGCTCATGATCTTAAAAAATGGTCCTTGAATACACAAGAACAGGAAACATCTAAAAATGTACCATGCACCATCAACCTACATAAAGGAAACACAATTTTCTATACTATTTTTATTTCTAAATCAGCCAGATGCATTTAGAAAACACACCCATAGAGCCATTTTAATGACGCTGCAAGAAATAGCTTACTTAGTTGTCATACTGAGCCTCTGGAAAAATGTTTATGTGACAAAATATTTTAAAAGATCCCACTCATCATTTGTAGGCACTTTATCAGGTTCTAAGATCTTTCTATCATCTGTGAAATAAAGTGTTATTAATTTCAATGGTTAGGCATCATTAGAAATGAGTTAGGAAGTCATGACTAAAATGAATAAGGGGTGAAGGTGAGGTACTTTTAGTAAATAGGGTGGAGATAGCTATTCACCAGTGAGAGGAAGCAGAACTCATTTCTCTTAGCCTGATATTCAGTGTCATGGAATAAACACTTCCTAGACTCTCTTGCAGGGAGGTTTGAGGATATGATTACGTTTTGGCCCAACAGATATGAACACACTTCTTGCATGGTTTATTTAGAACATTAGAAGAACATTTGCACATGTGGGCTAGCTTCCCCCCAGCCATTTTGCCTCATAAAGTGACCTTAAGAACAAGAAGGTAAGCCATGTTTAAGGTAAAATGAGCTATAAGGGATTAGAAACCAAATGTAAGAAAGCTGGTATGTAATTTGGACATTGCTAACCTCCAGACTTCTTCTGACAGAAAAACAAATTAAAGTGAACATTCAGATTTGTTTAAGCAACTAGTGTTTTTTGTAAGAGATGATACTAGTTGATACAGGAATGTGAATGGATCCCCTTTCAGGAATTTTAACCTCATCAGCTACCTAACACAAAAAGTTGGAGATGTATTGTACACTAACTTAAAATGAATGTCTTATACAATAATATCTTACATGTCTGGAAATGTTTTTAATGACAGTTTAACTCTTCTATTTCCTCAATTTTTGTTTCACTATTGCTTTTCTCAATGCCTCTTTCACATCCTTGTTCCTGAGCCCATAGATCATGGGGTTCAGCATAGGGATCACAGTGGTGTAAAACACAGCCACCATTTTGCCTTGCTCCACGGACTCCTCTGTGGGACGTCTCAGATGCATGCAGAAGAGGGTTCCGTAGAAGATTGTGACCACAGTCAGGTGGGAGCCGCAGGTAGAAAAAGCTTTTTTTCTCCCTTCTGCAGAATGGCTTCTGAGGATAGCAGCAAGGATGAACATATAGGATGTAAGAATGATCAGGAGGGACTGGACATTACTGTAGCCAGCTACTATGTACATGGATAACTCTTTACTGTAGGTGTCAGAGCACGCCAGCTTGATAAGAGGAGGATCAGCACAGTAGAAATGATTAATTTCATTAGCACCACAGAAAGATAGGTTGTAGGTCCTCAAAGTTTCCATCACACTAAGCAGGAAGCCATAGATATAAGGGACAATGATCAGGAGGACACAGACATTCTTGGACATCTTGCTGCTATAGAGAAGAGGATTACAGATAGCCACGTAACGGTCATACGCCATGACAGCCAGCATGCAGTGCTCGGTAAGGACCACAGCAATGACAATATAGCACTGCACCAGACACCCTGCATAGGAGATGGTCTTCTTCTCCGATAAGAAATTTTCTAGCATTTTGGGAGTGACATTTGTAGAGAAACACAGATCTAGAACAGACAAGCTTGAGAGAAAAAAGTACATGGGAGTGTGAAGTCGAGAATCAGTTTTGATCAAAATAATCATGCCCACATTTCCGATCACCGTGACTATGTAGACAACAAGGAACAACACGAAGAAAACAACTCGCAGCTCTGGGCGGCTTGTTAGGCCCAAGAGAATGAATTCTATCACTTCAGTGTAGTTTCTTCCAGACATTCTTTGTCTCCTATATGAGGTATTGGTTTGATTATCTAAAGAGAGATATAAAAGTTGTTCTTTTTTTTTAAATCACTGAAACCCTGGTTAAATATTGTACCAGGTAAACATTCTAAAAAGCTCCAAAAAGCTTTAGCTGTATTATCTCAGTAGTGTTTCCATGATTAGATATGAATAGATACACCATAATGCAAATTCAAAAGTTTTTCAACAAATGACTTTCGTTCAGATTATATTTGTAATCACACAGTGCAATCAAGTCAGACACTAAAGACAAAATTGTAAGTGTAAGTATCATGATAACTTGGGAGATTTAAAAAAATCTAGATAAGATATATGTTAAAGAAAAAATCATAATATAAATTTAGAAATGCCTAGAGCTCCTGCCTATGTACTTTCATACATACGCATATGTACAAAGAAGTTTAGGAAAAAGGTTGAAGATAACACAGGTAAAGCTCATTCTGAACATTGAGAAACTGAATTCCAGGGAAATGAAGTGATTTATTCATCAGACTTTCATCTCATATTGCTCAGGTTAATGATCTACTTTTGTATTATATATCTTACCAAGTTCAACTATTGTCTGAAACCCAACAAGAAGTTTTATGTGTTTATTTGTTGTTGTGATTGATGGTGATGGTAGTGGTTGGGAGGGGTGTTGCTGGGGGAAGGGAAGAGTTAAAACAGAGAGTCCAAGGTTATTTATGTATATATTGAGTAGCCAACTATTAAGAGTAATAGTGAGCACACTGAGAGTGAGAACACACTGAAAGTTGCTCTAAAATCTCAGAGAAATAAGGGATCTGAGAGTTAATATTGTTAATAAGCAATCACGACTTATTGTAAAACTATACTACTCTGTACAATATGTTATTTGCACACAGTTGGTAAAAATAGCTGATGTAACTGAATGAGAAGTCCACAGGTAGATCTACACACATAAGAAACTTGATAGATGATGGAGATGGAATTCCAAATCAGGGTTGAAAAAAGGAACTCTTTGACAGCATTGGCTTAATGGATGAGTTAAATGGGAAAAAGTTAAATTGCATCCTTACTTACAGAAGTAATTTCTAAGGCAAGATAGTGTTTTAATGTGCATTTCTCATATTTTTATGTCTTTTAATTTATGTAAATGGTATGCATTTTATTGAATTTATTGCAAATTATTTTAAATATATACCAAAAATAAGCTAAAATACTGTATGTTGGTATGTCTCCAAATTTTAATTTACAGATTTCCATAAACTAATAATTGTGTATAATTATGTTTACATCTAAATATTCTTTTTTCCATGAAACAATTTTGACATTAGCAAATGTCATTGTCAGAAAACTTGTCAGAGGCTGTATAAAACTTACACTCTCAGAACAGACTCAGAATATCATTGTGAGTAGCACTCCATTTTTCACCTGCCCTAAGAATATAAGTGAAACTAATTGATCTGGTCAATTGCTGCTTGAAGGTATAACAACACACTAATAACATAAGCTGAGTTCTTATGCTTCACACACCATATTAAAGTACTTTCTACATATTATCTTACTTAGTTCCAACAACACATATGATATCTTTCCATTTCACAGGCAGGAAACAGATGGGTTCTTTGGCCTTCTGATTTCAAATCTCATTTTCTCAGCTACTAAATATTATGAGGTCTTTTAACAATTGTATTCATCATATCAACATCAAATTTTATAGTTCAGGAAACACTTCATGTCACTTGTAAACCATTCATTCATATATATGTGTATATGCTTATGGCATGTAACTATTGGGCATCTTTCAAGTTCCAGAATGGTGCTGGATGCTAGAAGTAAGATGATGGACAAGACAGAGGCAATAACTTCAGGTAGATGAGTAACCAAATTCAGAAACTGTAACATGGAATGGAAGAAAACGGAAATGGAAATGGAAGAACCAAGAGAGGAATCAGATACGATAGTTTCCAGTAAGGTGTTTTTCCTCTGTAACATGCTACTTTCTTGGGAAAGTCCATCACTTCCTCTCAGTTGAACAGACTGCATAGGAAAAAATAATAACTACTATCAAGATGTTAAAAATCAATTCATCTAATATTTTTGTCTCCATATTCCCATATTCTGTAGCAATGATTGAATTATAGGCTACTAGAAGAAATAAATACAGACGGATCTTGAAGATTATTACAGGTTCAGTTCTGGACCACTGCAATAAGACAAATATCACAATAAAGCAAGTCAAATGAATTTTTTTGGTTTCCCACTGCCTAGAAAAGTTATGCTTACACTATATTGTAGTCTCTTAAGTATGCAATAAAGTAATATTTTGTCTAAAAAATGTACATACCTTAATTTTTAAAAATACTGCTAAAAATTGCTGTCATTTGAGCTTTCAGCAAGTTGTAATCATTGGTCACAGATCATCACAACAAGCATAATAACAGTGAAAAAGTTTGAAGTGTTACAAAGATTACTGAAAAAGGACACAAAGACACAAAGTGAGCCGATGCTGTTGGGAATCAACGTGGTTGTCACAAACTTTGAATTTGTCAAAAATGCAGTATAGGCGAAGCACAATAAAGTGAAGTGCAATAAAATAAGATATGCCTGTATGAATAAAATAGGGTCCTGACATAGTTCTTCTTTGAGATAGCAGGTGATAGGGACAGACACGCCAATGAAGACAACAGGGAGAGGACTGAGAAGAAAGGCAGCCAAGGGGTCACTGACTTAATTCTTAAAAGAGTAAAACAATTGAATCAAGAATCTAGGGTAGCACCTTCGTATTGTGATCAATTGGCAGTAGGGAAGCCAAGAGCTCCTCTTTTATCTCTCTGCCCATGAGCGACTTCTCCAGTCTAAGATCAAGATTATAACACTGGTTTAAACTCTAAGAAGCCGTACCATTTTTGCTTAGGCCTTGCTGGTCACAGGCACATGCCATTTTTTTAATGGAAACCATTCTCTCTCTCCAGATTTAATTCTAGAATGGTGAGTCTGTGGAAAATAGAGACAGCCAATATGAAGATACTGTCCATGAGAGGTCCGTCAGACTGCTGCTAAGAATCAGCACAGCAAACATTCAGGTGAAGTCACCAGCTTAGGTGATGAGTCAAGTGACCACATAGGCAAACTGGCAAAGCAAGAATGAAGACCCTCTTCATCAGCAATTGCTGCTTACAATTTTTCTTGACCCAATTTGGTTATTTGTATTATCAGACTAACTCATATTTCAAGTATTTTGGTGGAAAAAAAAAAGAACAATATTTTGAAAAATAAATTTTCCTGGAGTGCAAGCATGGCTTGTGAAAAGTGAGGTCCTAGACAGAACAGGCATTGGAAAAGAATCTGGAATCTTATACTAAGGAGAACCATAAAGACTTAGAGATCTTCTAGTATAAACCCCTTAGCTATGTGTATTGAAGCTAATGTTTTCCATGTGTTTCATGGTCACAAAAAAAAAAAGCCTCTTTAAGCATATGATTTACTTTGTAGAGTTCAGAAAACATTTGAACCACCAAAAAACTACATGGACCTAAGTTTCCAGTTGGACTTTTTCTTATGGAAATCAGTAATAGTAGACATTAAGATATTAGGAAAATGGAAAACACAAAAACTGTATTATTTAAAACCAATTATAATGAAACATCTGCTGGAGATCCACACTGTGGAATTCCATCAGAATATTCAGATATACTGGTTTTATCAACAAAAGAGACAGACATAACTGAAGAAGCACCCTTAGATTTTCCATGGTGGAAAATTCATTGTCTGCAAATTTCTTCTAAAATACCTATTTCAACACATAGTGTCTAAGACATTTGCAATTTAACGAAGTGAATACATAAATGACTGGATATTGAAAACCGATATACACATTTTCTCTCCTACCTGTGAAAATAAGAGTATCTTTTTAATGAACCGAAAGGTCAAATTCAAGCCAGTGCTATAGGATTTATATCCAAGTTATTGACATCACTGTTTATCTCAGGAGAATCCCCAAAGGTTTCATGAGGAAGCAATTAGAAGTGGAATCCCAGCAGAGAACATCCTCGGAGGGAGAAATACTAATTGGTAGCACTGTACTTTCTGAAATCAATATATCTTTCAATCCATATTTTATTCCACATTTGACTTTAAACAAATTGTCTGCAATGAATACTAGGGCAATACTTTAGATGATTCTGTAGGCCAAATTTTAAATACTCTATAGACACAACCTCTTAAAAAATTGAATTCAGGTAATTATCTTCATTATTTCAAGGTCTCTAACACATTTCTCACCATGTTTGGGCTTCAAAAAATCACACATAATACATACTAAATGCAAATGATGTTTAATCTTAGAATACATATATGAAAAATATATATTTCCCCTAACGGAGTCTTCATATTAATGGAATGTTTAAGCTATGTAATAAGTAATACTAGGTATAAATGATTAACTTCTAGAAGAAAAACACATGGAATGTCACAGGTAGAGAAGACATAATTACCAATGACAAGAAGAGTGTCTGACATAGACAATAATCACCAAATCCATATATTTAATTTATGGTTTTTATCATGTCTATCACATTTGGGAAAGTTTCCTAAAAAGTGAAAGAGCACACTTACCTCAAAATATAACTGAGCAAAACTTACCTTACAAATAATATATGATATTACCAATAATCCCATGATATGGGTGTCACTAATCATATTTTGTGGCTGAATAAACCAATCCTGAGAGATAACTTCTCTAAGTTTATCCACCTGAGAAATAAATAATAAAGCTGAGATTCAGACTCAGGTCTGAATAACTCCAAAACCAACCATTTTCCCACCACACCATTCTGTCTCAAAATAAAGAGATTTTTGTGTTCAGTAGATAACAGAATGTTTTAACAGATGCCTGAATCTTGGGATGGTTGGCAATGAAAAAGCAGCACACAGAATTTTTATTTACCCTACATAAAAGATTTTATGAACTTCTGCCAAGTTGATAGTCAGGGCTTTCTTGATAAGCCCAAAGATATAAAGAGCAGGAAGTGTATTTATTTCCAGGACTGTAACTTTCTTGGTCTCAGTAAATACCCATTTTGTTGTGATTCCCACTAAACTTCTTCCCTACCTGAGCAGCAGTGGAGATGCTTCGGTCTCTAAGCTGTTTCCAAAATGTACAAGTATGAATGGATCTTAAGGAAGATAATGTCACAAAGACTGCTAGGAGCTAGATCCCTTGAATCCTTTTACCATGGCTCAGCATTCACTTTTGTCTGTCTCTGTTCATGTACATAGACATGTAGTGTGTGAGCATTCCTGTCTGGTGCCAATAAACCTGCAATCTTAAAATGCGATAGTTTGAATATGATTTTACTGAACCAACTGTTAAAATATCTTAGTAATCATCTATTATTCTGTCTTGATTATATGTTAGGGTGGAAGAAGGGAGTATCACAGAGAAAAATCTATAATTGACCATAGACATAGGCAGAAGTGGAAAGAGGAAAGGATTGGCAAATTCTTATTCTTCCAAAACACAAATGGTGAGTATCATGTCTTTACCAGACTCTATGCTAAGGCAGTAAAGATACAAAGATGAAAATATGTGGTCCTTTCCTTTAAGAACTCAATACAATTGAGTTAGAAGAACTCAAAAGAAACAGATGTATATCCATATAATTATAGTACCTTGTTACAAATGTAATGATAGAATTGTAAACTCAATGAACTATAATATGGTACCTACACAGCCTGATGCATTAGGGAAGACTTGCTGGAAGAGGTAATGCTTCAGCTAGGTCTTCAATTATAAGGGTAAATGAAATTGTGGAGGGAACTTTGAGTTGGATAGCAGGAAATTACATTAAATGTTTCATAAAATTATAGTTGCTAATAAAAAGAGCAATCATTAAAAAAACTTGATCAACTAAATTATTTCTTCTCATTCTATCGGGAGGAAATATGGACCTCCTATCAGGTGACAGCAACCGAAATGTGGACAAAAAAGTGGGTGTTGAAGACAGTTTGCTTTGTCAACTATGGGAGTTTGCAGTACCATTAAATAAATAAAGGAGCCCGTTTTCTTTTATTTTTTGTTTTTAGTTTTTATTAAGGTATTATTGATACACACTTATGAGGGTTTCACATGAAAAACAATGTGGTTACTACATTTGCCCATATTACCAAGTCCCCACTCAAACCAATGCAGTCACTGTCCATCGGTGCAGCAAGTTGCCACAGATCCACTATGTCCCTTCTCTGTGCTACACTGCTCTCTCCGTGACCCCCCACACCATGTGTACTAAACATAATACCCCTCAATCCCCATCGCCCTCCCTCTCAACCTGCCCTCTCACACCCCTCCCCATTGGTAACCGCTAGTCCCTTCTTGGAGTCTGTGAGTCGGCAGAGGAGCCCATTTTCTGACATCAAATCTTCTTATTGTTTCTCCCATTTACTAAGTTCCAGCCATGTGCTCTTTCTTTCTGCTGCTCCAACATACTGGGCCTCATCCCTGAAACTTTGTACTTGCAATTGATTCTCCTGGTTATACTTTTTACAGATCTGTTCATGTTTGCCTTCTTCTGAGCATTTAGGCTTCAATTCAAATGTCACCTTCTCCAAGAGTCCTTTCCCAGTTACTGAAATCAACACACTAGCATGGCCCTCCCTTCTGATGATGCCCAGTCATTTTCTTCCATTCTGCCTCACTTTACCTTCTCCATAGCACTTACCTATACCTGAAATATTTTATTATCTGTTTAAGTGCCTTGCTAACTTTCCCAACCAATGCTAAAATGTAATAAAGGGCTTTCTCTGTCTTATTTATTACTGAATCTCCCCAATTTGTAACTTATTTCCCAGTAATCAAGATAGATTGAATGAATGAAACATTTCAAACCAACGGTAACAAATCACAAGTTCCAGAAAACAGCTCTGCAACAGACCTAGAGAGCAACCAGTGCAGAATCTTACAGGGAAAGGGAGGGCCTCCAAGGAGAAAATGGGTGAATAACAGATCAACTATTGTTTCTCTCTGTGAGAGGTGCTTTATAGTTTTGCTGAAAGTTTGAGAAAAAGTAGACACGACAAGAAAAACAAAAGCAAAGACAACTTTACTCAAT
Organism: Manis pentadactyla; assembly: GCF_030020395.1. Classification (NCBI taxonomy): domain Eukaryota; kingdom Metazoa; phylum Chordata; class Mammalia; order Pholidota; family Manidae; genus Manis; species Manis pentadactyla. Next base: position 20,052,898 of record NC_080027.1, on the reverse strand, counting down.
GAAAATCAAACAATTATGCAAGAAAATAAATGAATTCATAGTATTTATTACTCATAGTGTTGGTAATTAGTATGAGCAATGTTCATAGTGTCACTTTGTTCAGTTATTCAGGTATTATTAATGATGCATCATATTAATTTTAACAACAAATGTCAACTTAAGAAAAATGTGAACATATTGTGAAGATGAGAAAGAAGTGGTTCTTAGATAAGGAGGCAGGGATTGGTGAAATAATTTTAACACTTTACATTTAATAGAAAGGTGCCAATCAATCATGTCCATGATTGAAAAATCAATAAACAGATATATAGGCATACAATTTAAAGGGAGTTAATTACTAAAGAAAATAACAAGAAAGTGTTACCTATGAGGAGATAGAGTAGGAGATAAGAAAGACAGGAGTTTATATAAGCCTTTTAATATATTTGCCCTTTAAAGCAATATACATGTTTTACATTGTAATTTTAAATAATAATTATACAAAGTAATTTTAGCTAAGTACATGCATATATGTAAAAATAGAAAGAAGACTAGAACATAATACCTCAAATGTAATTTCCTTGAGGGCTGTGGTGTTCAATATCTATAATATATGCATCCTCAGGTTTGAATTTTATATAATTAATATTGTATCAACCAGAAGAATCTACTTCTTGCCATGGAAATAAGCAAATTCAATATACTGTAGCTTATACAACAAAGGGCATTTCTCACTCATCTAAAACTCTATTGTGAGGTGATCTGATCTCTCTCCTCACTCAAGAACCCACATTTCAATCTTAAATCTTGCTGGTCACCGTGACAATAAGAAAAACTAAAACATTAAGGGATTCTCTGACCAACTGTTAAATGCCCAATTGAGAAGTGACACGTATGAATTCTAGTCTAACTCATTGTCTGGAAATAGCCCCCCACCCCCACCTAAACCCAAAAGGGGAGATGTGCAGGGCTATCATGTATACAAAAGGCAAATAAAATAAAATAACTGGTGAAAAAAATAAATGACAAGTACAAACATGGAAATTTTCATGATGAAAATTTTACTTTTTATGTTTGGATTTTAGAAAAACAGCTATTAGAGCTTTAAAAAAGATGTAGTGTTCCCCTTTGGTGTACTATCCTTCTCATTACAACATCAGTTTTATCCTATAACTTAAGAAAAAGGTCTAGAGAAAGGTTGGGGACCAAAAGAATGGTGATATCTTTAAGGAAAATATATTTTTGCTTAACAAATCTCTGGCTAATGCCTCTTTCACATCTTTATTTCTAAGGCTATAAATCATGAGGTTCAACATTGGGATCACTGTGGTTTAAAATACAGCAACCCATTTACACTATTCCACAGATTCCTTTGAGGGGGGTCTTAGGTACATGAAGAAAAAAGTTGCATAGAACACGGTGACCACTGTCAGATGCGAGGCACAAGCAGGGAAAGCTTTGCGCCTGCCTTTTGCGGAACGACTCCGCAGGATAGCCGGGAAAATACACAGGTAGGCAATCAGGATGAGGAGAGAAAAGAAAAGGTTACATCAGGCTACAACAAACATTGGCTTGTTTTTGTTGTAGGTGTCAGAACAAGCCAGCTTAATCAATGTCGGGTCAGCACAGTAGAAGTGATTCACTTCTTTGGGGCCACAGAAGGCCAGGTTGTAGGTCCACGTGGTCTCCATGAGGCCAGTGAGCTCTCTGTACATGTGATGAGGGATGTGCACACACTCTTGGACATCTGGCTGCCATAAAGCAGAGGGTCACGGACAGCTGCATACCCATCGTAGCCCACTACAGCAAGGATGTAGATCTTCACATGGACCAGACAAGCAGGACAGGAAACTGTTTTCTTCTGATAAGAAAACCTTCAGCATCTTTGGAATCACATTGGAAGAGAAGCACTGATCCGTGAAGTATAAGTAGCTCAGGAAAAAGTACATGGTCGTGTGGAGCCGGGCACTGCCCCATATGAGGATAAGCATGCCACGATTCCCTGCCACTGTGACCACATAAATGGTCAGAAACAGTACGAAGAGAGGAGAGTCTGCAATTCCAGCAGACTGGTCAGTTCGAGGAGAATGAACTCAGTCACTGAAGTGAAATTTCTGCTCATAATGTCCTTGCATGGGAAATGAGAACTTCGGATCAGTACAGTATTTTTTTTTAATGGCAAGAAAGAAATCAAATATTTTTAGAACATCATTCTGTTTTTTTTTTTTTTCTCTGCAGTTTTTTTTTCCCTCTTCTAGGATTTCCTTGGTCCAAGAGACACTAGAAATAGTGGTTGAATTAAAACAGGATCTAATTAAACTTTAGCAAAGACACTCAAGCTGGTTCTTGGCCTCAGTCACCAGTCAGCATCAAATCTCTTTCTGTGATTTCTCCTTGTCTATTTATCTTTTTGGTTTCTGTTGCCTCATTTCTTACCCATCTCCACTTATATTTTTGTCTCCACATTTTACTTAACTTCAGGTCAATTTTTCCATTCCAGATTTTACCATTCAGTGTCAAAAACAAACCAATACTTGCTGCTTATCTAAATGAATTGACCAGATAACTTAACTAGAAGTTGAGAACTTTGTACCAGAAGTTCTTTCTCTGATAACAATTGTTTCTTCCAGGGCATCCCAGATAAACCTCTTAGGTTCTTTGTAAAATGCAGTAAGTGATCAATTAAATGATGTATCTTAATTCATTCTTTGTAATATATTTAAAAAGTCAGTACATATTTAAAAAGTTTTACAATGACTAGATGCTACTTTGTGAAAAAAATAGAAGAAAACAAATCTTTGAAAAGCTGAATGAATACAAATCTTTCATCATGAATGGGAAGTGATATAATGCACAGGAAAGCTTTCAAAAAGTCTTCTAACATTTTTCCAGTTAATTTATTAAGCTTTGGAGAAGCATACTATTCAGTCTGTGAGATTTGAACTAAAACATAGAAATGACTTAGCTCGGTGTGTTTGTCTATACTTTGAGAGCAGATTAAAAATCAATCACAGACTTGAATTTGATCATAGACATGGCTTAGTTCAGTATGTGGTCTACACTTGAAAAACGGATTAAAAGGCAGTCATCGGTTAGAGCTAGAGGTGGTCTTTATGGGAAAGTGTTGAAAAACAAAGCCAGAGTTAACAAAACAAGACAACCACAAAAGTTCCCTTTTCTTTGTTTATTCTCAAACTAGATTGCTACAACCAAAGAGCAGATTCCAGCTAAGAGAATGTGATGAAAGAGACCTGTGCAATTTCACCTTCCTTTAGAACATAGGCTGGTCCTTCCCCTCCTCCTTTCTGCCTCCCACTGGCTGTAATGAAGGTGCAGGGCTGAGCCACCCTGGATTATCTGGAGACGATGGCAGAGAAATAAAAATGAACACATGGAAACTCCTGAATTCATGACAGAGCTGAACTACCATACCAGCTTGGAATTTTATATAAATGAAAATTGAACTTCTAACTGGTTTATTATTTTGTTTTTCTTCTTGCAGGAACTGAAATCATTATCCAACTAATATAAACCTCTACATCAGTGCTCATGATTACCGTAAGCTCCATAGAACTCTCCCTGGTCTTCAGATTTGCATTCACCATTACTCTTTCTTATGGTCTTAAGATACAGACAATCTAGAATCCGTACTTTTTTAGTGGACCTTGGTGTACTCTTTGTTAAAATCTATGTAAGACTCTCCTTACAAGCTGGAAAAGCCAATCATTACTAGTTGCTCCAAATCCATTAAAAAATCTCCCCCTTCTACATCAGAAAAATACTTAGTATTAAGCTACAATCAGAAGAAAATATAGACCCCTGGGTATAGGTATATAGAATCCTGACTTAAGACGAAAGTTGTTTTATCTCTATAAGATATAACAATACCAAGTGATAATTATTAGTTAGAATTTAATTAATCCCTCAGAGGTCATCCCCAAGTACCTTACTATGACTTCAAAATAGTGATCGCAATGTTTAGATAACCCTAATGTTAGTTTCTTGAGACCTTTTAAAATAACCTTAAACCTCCTTTCCATTCATTCCATGCCATCTGGAAATCCAAAATATCACACACACACACACACACACACACACACACACACACACACACACACACACACACACTGCAACTCTATGGAATGCAGATAAGAGATATTTATTGCAAAAATATTGAAAAATAAAAATATAAACATTAGACATAGTTACTCTTTAATTTCCCTTTTCATACCCTAACCACAGAGGATTTTACCACTGGCTATACTGCAGTACTTAATTGCCAGCTTCATACACTTCTCTTCTTTCTCTTATATTCCACCCCCTAACTCCTATTTCTCACCTCTGTCTTCACCCCCAGAATGACTCAGGAATAGGCTCACAAAAGCAATTCACCTTGTGCCTCCTGTCCTCAAGATCAGCTTAGATCAATCTTTGCCTACTGAACACATTAAGATGTTTTGTAAAACTAAAAGACTTTTCATATAATAGGAGCCACTATCTTCTGAAAAGGGGTTATTTGGTGTTTATATATAATACATATGGTATATAGAATCAATTGCTTTAGTGCATGTGCGTGTATTTTCATGCAGGTTGAGTAGTGGGCTATCTCACTCTTTCTCATCTACCAGAGAATACTGCAACATCATGTTGTAGCTTTCATGTGTTCATGCTGTATTTTTCTTTCCTAACTTCCTTAAAAATAAGCTATCAAGGAATCTTTGCACATTCCAAAACTTTAAAAATTATTTTGTTTACATTATCTTTAACTGATATTCTCACAAAATCAAGGTTTGGAAACTAGGAAGCTTTGATTTGATCAGTTACAACCATACTACATATTAGCTCTACAGTTCTAGCTGATTTAACCTTTATGAGCTTCAGTGCTAACCTTTAAAATGTTGTTGCAAGGGTTTTCTCTGGATATTAAAAATTGTAATATATGTAAGTATTTGACTATGTGTGAGGCATAGAAGGCTATCACAATACATTTTTAGTGCCCACTTTCCCTATCATCCCTTGCTTAAGCAATCCAAGAATCTCCCTTGCTTAATACTTAAAATAATGAAAAATTCTTAAATTATGAGCATTTGTCATATGATCAACTCTAATCTCTATGCTGTCATTTCTCTATTTCCAGCCATACATTTATTCCTACCGAACAAGAAATTGGATTTCAAAGTTAAACAGTAACACTTCGGTTGGTTCCTAACACACATAAAAATAGAGAGCCCTACCTACACAGATGTAGGAAAAAATAATGGGCCCTCAAAAATATGTGAGGGAAACTGTTGCATGTTTTTATAAAGTTGATTTATTTTCCCTATAGTATTAAAAAAATTAAATCAAGATGAAGTAACCAATTCTACCAATTGATTAAAAGTTCCCTGAAGACAGCTCAGGAGCTTTCACACCTTGAAGATTTAGGAATGGCTTAAGCGTCTCTTCTGTGTCTCCTTTGTCTTCCTTGTTAATGGCCTTACCTACTGCTTGCCATGTGTTCTGGGCCCCTTCTCCCTCACTGCCTCCATTCCTGGGCAGAAAGGTTGCATTCTAAAGAAAGCTAGCTATTCCTTTCACTTGGTTACCACAAGAGCATATTCTACCATATGACATCATTGCAGTGATCAAACATTCATTTGATAAAAAGGGGTAGTTGTAGCCCTTTTTATTTTTGCTTGTTTTATATCACCTTACTATTTTTAGAGAAGTCCAAGACCAAGTGAAAACAACTGGAGAAACCTAAATTATGCACATGATTGAGATAATCTGTGGGATTCTCTACTTTCCTAGGCTGTAATGTACTTTGCATAGTTGTTGAATTTCTAGTGGTTAAGTATTTCTACTATATTTGATTAACCAAGCTATTAATTTTCATTAAAATTGACAACTGAACTTGTTTCTCATATATAATTTTATTAGAAATTCATGAAGACTATCAGGTGAGTACTGTTAAACTCATTTTATAGTTGACGGAACTGAGTCTTAGAGAAGATAATCAATTTGTTCAAAGTCAAAGAGCTACTAAGTGACCTGGCTGAGATGAGAAAGCAGATCTGACTACAAATTTCTTGTCTTTAGCCACTAACTTTTTTTTTCTGAAGACTTAGTTTCTCCTCAGCAATTTAGGGGACAAGGGGAGGTTTATCACCATGCATTTCAAGACCTTGATAATGGAGAATTGGACAGCAAAACACTGAATCTGTAAAGAAATTGGGCTGTAGAAAGGTAGCAAAGAAATAGGAACAGATAAATTGATAAACAATTCATAAGTTTCTCCTAAAGTCATTCCCGAAATGGAAACAACTGGCATAAAAATGGTTTAGTAAGAAGATTCATATTTTTTTGGATTAATAAAGGCTGTTAATCATGCAGTCACTGTCCACCTTGATTAAAACAAGACTATTGTCCTCTGCAGAATTCTTCTCTCAGGCACATGCTGAAGGTATACTGACATCAATACCTTTGAATCACTCTTCAGGTTAAAAATTGCTGATGGTCTCTCATTGATACCAAATTAAGTCTAAATATGTTAGCAAAGCATTACTTCCTTCCTCATCTGATTCAGTTTACTATTCAGCCCTATCTTTTCTTACATTCCTATCTATGATTGGTATCCCACACACAACCAAGCTCTTCTCCTTGTGCCAGCTGGTTCCTTCTTTAGGAAATGCCTTTCCAACCATCTTCTGTCCTCTGAAATTCTACTCAGCTTTCAAATCCCAGCTTAATGGTTACCAGCTCTGGGAGAATTACTTTAAAAGCCTTAAGCAGAATTACTGGGTTTTTTTTCCTGTGCTCAGAAGACAATTTTTAAAAATATTTCAACTGTTTCTCTTATCCTAGCAAGTCTTATGGTAAAATAGTTGTGGTAATTCCTCCATAAATAAGCATTACTCTTCATTGGCAATGGTTACATATTTAATCATTTAAAAAAATCTATAGTGACTTGCCTTTGATAGACTTCAATAACTTTTTGAACTGAGTTGATGTGTGACCACAAATATATGAAGATATTGCCTTCAGTTGAAGTGTAAAGCAAGAGGCAATTTGTCCTCAACATAGTCTTATCCAGGTGAAGCAGGTTCCATTAAAGTCATTAAATAGACTGAATCTTCAAGGAAAGGCTATTTTATTTTAATAGGTTTCCCAACTGCAGACTATCAAAATAAGTAATGATTTAAAATATATTATAAGTCTCCAAATCAATGGCTACTTTCACATGCATTCTGATTTCCTAAGCTCATTCATGAGGCCTTAACATCATTTCTAACATGCTTTTTTAAATTCAGGAAAATTAATTGAACAGTGAAATCACCATTAGACATCTACTTGTAGGATGTGAGAGAGACAGGATTTATAAACAATGAAATCAAGGCTTCAAAGCCAAAGATTTTTAGTAACTCACTTATCCAACTAACATTCTTGACTCTTGATTAGACATTCTTTGAAAACTTACTCTACAAGATTTTAAAGATTTTATTCTGTTTAAATTAGTAATCACCTTCCCTTTAACAGACAAACAAAAAATACCCAGCATGTTATACAACATTACATAGTAAAAGCACAATATAATACAAGTCTTTCAAATTACTCATATGGTAATTCTTCATGCTTATGGGTGAAGAAGAAATTTGTGTGGTAATTCATACATATCCACATAATTTCAAATATTATATTCTTTCTCCTAGTTATTTGGTGGTTCAAAATAAAAGTGACAACATATAGGAAAGATACTGTTTTAATTTTGCTACAGATTTTTTTCAAGGAGGTGCCATTACCTAGTCATATTTATAAGATAATTCAGAAGTAGAGAGCTTTATCTTATTTACAATGATGAGGAAGATTGAAAATATGTTAGTAAAAATACAAACTTCAGGCTCCCATGGATTCCTAAGTGCATTCTGGATGTCCAATATGTCTGTGGCAAAATCCAGTTTTATTTGATCTCAGTAGCTACAAAGTGACAAGACATGATGATGTTCCACCACCCTGCCAGCTATGGAGAAAACAACTGTGACGTTAAACAAATCTATATGAAACCATGTATAGAGGACATGGCATTCATATAAATGTGGAACATGTTGGACACAATATTGTAACTACATGAAGAGCAGATGATCATGTGGATGTGACTGTCACAGACAGCAATAGGGACAAAACATTGAGTTAACAGGAATGTGATCATGTCACACTGTTCAAATAAATTAGCCAAGGAAATGATTTTCCTAATTGCAAGGTTACCCATAATGTTTGAAATTGGCAGATTGGTATGCACACATTGTGAGGGTGTGATCTTCAGAGTTAGGCTCAAGGTTGCCACAGGAAGGAGAACACAGATAACTAGAAACAAGATAAAAAAGACAGGCTGAAGCATTAGACAACTGGTCAACCTCAGGAAGCCAAATTCCTTCTCTGTGGTCTGATTTATCTTGAACATCTCCAGGTGAATTCTTCTGTTTAAGGACATAAAACAGACCAATCATACATGAATAAATTATATACATTTAAGATTCCATCAGTGTATCTCATATGCTTTCTAATTCCCATTGCCTTATAAAATTAATATCACTATTTCCAGTTTATAAAAATTGTGTTTATTTATCTATCTACCTACATTTCCATCATCTATTTGGTTTTTTTTAAAGGGTCCCGGACTATGAACCAGCCTGAGAAATACAGAAATGATTGCTTTCAAACATTATATCTGACCTTATGGAATTTACAATATCATAGGGAACACAGGCATTAATTAAATAACCCAAACTATAAGGGTATTATATCCAAAGAATGATAAATATAATAATGGAAAAATTTCAGAAAGCTGTAAGAGGAAAACAAGTCTCAAATAGGTGAAGTAACTTTGTAGTTAATAATAAAACTGAATTTGCATTTATTGAGTGAATAGCATGTATCAGACATTGTACTAAGTATTTTGTATATATTAATCCATTTCTCCTACACAGCTTCCCTATAAAACTGCTATGCATTCATCTTATAGAGGGAAAAACTGAGGCAGAGAGAGGTTGAGTAATTTTCTCAGTAAATCTGACTTCAGAGTTCTTGCTCTTATCTGTTAATTTATCTGAGAAATGCTGGAGTCAAAAACTCACATTATTGAACAAGTTGAGTATGTCTATACATTATACAATAGGATGTTTTCTCATAGTGGATTCTGTTACTCATTGTGAATGTAGCTGTCAAATAACTGATCAACAACATTTTTGGATGACATAAAATAATACTTATATTCACTGCATGGTTTTTCGCTCCAATAAAATATAAGGAAAATGTTTATTATGGTAAGAAAAAAAATTTTGAAACCAGAAACATTTGAATTTCTATTCTAAGCTATGCTATTTTTTTGTTAACAAGTCATCTTTGAGTCTCTGTTCATCTTTAAAATGGATATAATAATGCAGAAATCATAGTATTAATGGGCAGACTAAGTGAAACACTGTATGTTAAAATAATGTCTGAACTTTGGTAAGCATTATTATTTCTTTCTCTGCCTTTCATGTGTGCCTGTATGAGACTGAGATTCTAAACATTCTTCAAATGTCCACTGTTCCCAAGAAAACATATGACATATAAACAAAAATGTTACACTTACAGCATTATCATTCCCTGGAATATTTGTTTATTCTTTAAAAAATATACATGGATCAGTTTTCCTTAAAAAAAAAACTACCAATCAGTGTCATGATCTTTTAGATAGGTAGGAAGAAATACATACAATGTCTTATAATTATTGTTCCTTAGAAAAGTGCAGTAAATAGTCTCTATTTTCTCATAGATTCTTCCAACATCACATTGCTCCATTTGTTCAATAAATACAGAATCAGCAGGATTAACTTTAAAAGAAAAGCAAGCATGTAAAACCCTTTTCATAAAAGAGCCTTTGTCATTAAGGAAGGAATTCTATAATTTTTAGGTAAAATGACGGGGTCTGCTGAATTAACCATTAATACAAAAAGCATTTCATGAGTACATACTTATTCTACATCCAGCACAGTGTAATATGAACTAAAAGAGACTGTCTAATAGTTTAATTCCAGCCAACCAGTCAATTCATGAAAGCACATGATGAAACTCCTCTTGTATCTTAAACTTGGGTGCTTGCGAACATGACTACAGCTTCATTTTGGTAATATCAGTCATAAATGTCAATGACGTTATGGGTCATTTCTATTTCTGAACAAAGCTATTGGTTTATGACTCATATTTTGTCAGAGTCATTCATTGTTCCACTCAAAGACATTGTCTTATATATGCAAAAATGGAGGCATTTTGTCAGTGCTCAAAATGGAGATTCATTTATTGTTTTAATGCTGCAGTCATTGAGACTTTATTTGCTGCCAAACTAGACTGTAAAGATAAAAAGACATAGGGGCTCTGAAATCAAACAATTTGGAACAATAAAGGGGCTAGTTTTATGTAACTGAATATATGTGTATGCTAAAAAAGGAACAGATCCAAAGATATTTGTTTAGATAAAATCCAACAAGCTATTTTTGAAAGTTGGAAGTTATAAAAAGAGTTGCTTGTTTATTTTTGTGTTTTAAAAGAATGTGTAGACAATCTGACTTTCAAAAGAAATATATTTAAAGAACAACACCTGGTAATAGAAAGGTTGAAGCAATTATATGGGGTAATACAGAATTAGTGAATAGGAAGATGTTGCGATATAGGAAATGTTGAGCAGAAATAAGCTCTGAGGTAGAAAAGAAGCTTTGAAATACAACTGAGTAAAATATGTACATTGGGGAAGTATTAATTAAACTTCTGTGGCTTTTCATTTTTCACTGAGAGTAGCATGTATGCATATGATTACAAATCAGTTCTAACATTTATTTTGCTCAGACCCTGCCTGGTCTGACATAACATTGTACTAGGAGCTATCGGTGTATTGGAGCAGGTGCACAGAGGATGAACATGTTTTTATCTTGTACAATCCCAAAATTAACTTCAACTTACTCTGAATAAATTGCTTCTTTCCTCTGTTACATCAGCACTTTAATTTTCTTGTATTATACTTAACAAATTTTACTGAGTTTTCTCATTATAGATTCAGAAACTCTGCAAAGCTATATAATCCTAAAGCTCCTTGAAAGTTCCTTGGTACTTGAAATAATACTTGGCTTATTGTAGATGCTCACTTAACATTCAATAACTTTGCTTATACTCACCTGAAATGTTAACATCTTAAAAAATCAACTTGTCATTTGCATCCTTCAGCATGAAAATATTTACAAACAAGTCAACATATTTAATTTTTAAATAAGATACATAACAATTCATTATGGCAAAGGACAACTATGGGCAAAATTTACACTATGGTACAAATAGCAAATATCTGTTCCATTCTGAAAAATAGGTTAATAGGTAAAGATGAGGGAAAGCATGCAACCCTCAGACTCCAGGAGAATGGAATGTCACTGAGAAATGTTACAGAAGTCACAGTTCCCTCTGACAACAAGACATGTGTCTTTCTTTATAAGAGTCACTCTTTGTCTGCTTCAGGAGTTAATATCTAAAAAAACTAATTATTTGGAGGTTTTCATGCCCTGGTATGGCAGAAGGAGGAATGTATCTTATTGAAAGGGTCTCTAGCAAGTGGGGAGAAATAAATAGATGTCAGGCATGGACATGGAGGTATTTTCATAAGCTCTCTTAAAGGTGACAGCAAGTTTCATCAGCAATTGTGGTCACATTCCTCTAAGCCATGGGATCAAAGCCCCTGCATAGTAAATGCTACAGAATTATAAACTCCTAAAAATTAGCTCAACAGTCAACATCTGTAATAACAACTTCTGTGTATATGTACATATAAAGATATTCATTGCTTTGTAGATATTAGACATTTTCTGGAAACATAAGAAAATTGTTAATAGTGGTAACTTTAAGAAGTGAGACTGGAAGAAGATCAGGGTAGAGGAAAGAAAAGGAAATGTTTTTCACTCATGTAGTTTATACTCTTATATAGAGAGTGAATGTTTTCTTGTAAGACTATATAATTTTTATAATGTAAAAGTATCATGTAGACTTACAAATGAAAAAGTGTATAAAGGAAGAGAAATTATCCCCTATAGCTACATATATAGCTCCCAATCCTTTACACAATCAATGAATCACATGTCACATATAAAACTGTAAATCTTCTATACCTTTTCCTTTTAATGTTTTATTGTTAGATGATAGCTCTGCACCATAGTTTCAAAATTGACTTTACCGTAAATGGAGTTAAAGTTGGATCAATTTCTCATAAATACATCTTTTGTTTATTTGTAAACAGATGCACTGTTAATTTACTTCCTCAGTATATTTCTTCTGATCAATTTCCAAAAAGCTTGTTTTACATCCTTGTTCCTCAGACTGTAAATGATGGGGTTCAACATAGGGCTTAAAAAAGTATAGAAAACAGCAATGATTTTGGACTGCTCGACGGACTTGTCCGTGGGAGGCCTAACATACATGCAGAACAGGGTCCCATAAAACACGGTCACGGCCACCAGATGGGACCCACACGTGGAAAAAGCTTTGTGCCTGCCTTCAGCTGAACGCATCCTCAGGATGGCAATGAGGATGAAGGTGTAGGAGGTGAGGATTATGAGGAGGGAGTTGGAGAGGTTAAATCCTGCTACCACAAACATGGAGGTCTCCTTAATGAAAGTGTCAGAGCAGGAGAGTCGGATGAGGGGCGGGTCAGCACAATAGAAGTGATTGACGACATTAGAGCCACAGAAGGTCAAGCGGTAGGTCCACATGGTTTCCATCAGACCACTAAGGAACCCATAGACGTATGGGCCAGCAATCAGGCGGACACAGACCCCTTTAGACATCTTGCTGCCATAAAGCAAAGGGTTACAGATAGCCATGTATCTATCATAAGCCATTACAGCTAGCATGTAATATTCAGTGATCACCATGGCAATGAAAAAATAACACTGGACTAAACAAGCAGCATATGAAATGGTTTTCCTCTCTGATAAGAAGTTCACCAACATCTTGGGAGTCACGTTAGTGGAACAGCACAAATCCAAGCAGGACAAACTGGCAAGAAAGAAGTACATGGGGGTGTGGAGGCGTGAATCTATCCTGATCAATACCAACATCCCAAGGTTCCCCCCAACAGTGATCAAGTAGATCACCAGGAACAGCACAAAGAGGATGGGTTGCAGCTCTGGACGATCCGTTAATCCCAAGAGGATAAATTCAGTCACCAACGTGGAATTTCCTCTGATCATTTTCTTGGGTGCCAACATTGTTTACTTAGATGAATTAAAATGAATTAAGAAGTGAATGAAACACCCATCACAGGCTTCTTCTCCCTTTTTCTCCCATTCTCTCTCTTTCAGTCACCCTCACACATAGCTATTATCACACAGAGTCTGAGATTATAGGATCTGGGACTTTTAAGAAGGTCATGGCCCCTATTAGCTAGGTGTGTTAATGTGCAGATGATTCTCAAAGAGAATGCCTCTAGGAACACCAACTTGTTTTGAATGGGGGAATTATGACCCAAAGTTTGTCTAAAAATGGATTGAACCGCCAACTACCACTTCAGGCTTACTATAAAATCATGAGCTTCATCAGAACCCAGAAATGATTCGGAAAAAAATGGTGACATGTTTTTGAAAACACTTGTGCAGTCATTAATTGTGTGTGTATAGTTTTAAGTTTGACCTTTGAGAATTGCACTCCCTCCTGGTTGTAATAGAGAGCCTAAAACTATAGGGGTTTGAAGGACATTCTCTGGGACCCGTTTTACTGCTATACCCATAAAATACAGAAGGCTGTGTGATATTTTTATGTGAATAGGCCAAAGATAAGGACCCCAGATTTGGAAATACCAAAGCCCTATGTGAATTACTAATAAAGAAATTTTCAATCAGAAGAATTTGTATGAATACGCAAGAGAGACATGGGTAGGGGAAAACCAAGTGGTCAAAGCTCAGATCATAGTTTTGTTTGCTTATCTTTTTTCTTTTCTTTTGATTTATCCCAAAAAGCATTTAAGGAGTTTACAGCATATTAGAAAAATTGTTAAATTTGTACTGCTGATGGAACACAAAATTAAACTTTGTAGTAACATATGTAAGTAGTTTAATTTCCTTCATTGCAGAATTATAATGTCCAGAAGTTATAAAACAAAAATTAATCATGAGAGGAGTATTCTTAGTACAGAGCTCACATGATACTTATTATAATGAAAATATTATACTTTCACGTAAAATTTTCAGTTTAGGTAATATAATTTACAATGAAATAATGAAATGAGAAATTATTGTACCAGGAAAATTGGTAAAATTGTCAGTTTAGATAATATAATTTACAATGAAATAATGAAATGAGAAATTATTGTACCAGGAATCTGGAGAATATATTTTCATTTTGGATTCTCAATGTTGTATGTTACTTTTTAAGTGACACATTAAAGAAGATAAGGGATCAAAACTCAAATGCCTTGGGAGCCATTTAGGTAATAAAAATGAGTGAGGTGGACTACAGATAAGTGTAAACCAAAGTGAACTAGATAGTGGTTCCCAAGTTAAAGAATCAGCTTTATTTTTCAGACCAGCTGAATTTTTACTATGTGGTAATGTAGATGCTGCGTTCTCAAGAGCTTCCAATTTCAAAGAGGTATCAGAATTTATTATTTTTATGTGAAACCTACTAAATACAGTGTTGGCAAATTATTCAATTTTTAAACCTATCTTCAACCAGAGCACAAAAGAAATCTGCAGGCTTGTTCTACCAAGAACCAAATAACAACTGCATGCAATGCCAATGTCACCAATTATATTTCCATATCTAAGCAGTTCCTGGAGATTGAACCATATACCCTCAAAAATTAGCTACTTTGACTCTGTGATACTTTCAAGAAGTTGTATGTATAATTTAGTCATTATAATAAGACAACCTTTGTGCATAAATAGCATTGAACACTACATATGTACAAGTTACTTTGCTAAGGAAATAAAAAGAGCTGTTAATAGTGCTTGTTTCCAAAGAACTAGTTGGTGTCTTCTTGGTAAAGGAAATACATGAAGAGAAAATTAAGGTTAAAAGTTATTAGTGCAAAAATAAAGATTTGAATGAAGTAACTAGTTGCATTCAGTAATTCAGATAAGCATCAAAGAATGAAAAATCTTTAACTATAGATTTGTTTTTCTGAAAGTGTGGACAGTATGTGCAGAGACAGAAGGCTTTCAGGAGAAATCAAAGGTATTCCACATATATGCAGGTATGAATTTTCTGTTGTACCAAAAAAAAAAATGCTCAGGAAGTGGCAAACAGCCAAACAAATACAAAGTCCTCACCATGGGCCAAAAAGTATGAACACTTATGAATGCTACAAAGTACATATCTTTAATACGCAATTTTGGAGTGTGTGTGTATGTGATGTGTGTGTGTGTGTGTGTGTGTGTGTGTGTGCTCATGTGTCTATTACACCCAGTTTATGGTGATGGATTAGAACCAATATTCCTGCTAATTTGCAATAGAAGTAATTTGCAGGACTTAAACCTCTAACTTTGGCCTCTGGGAGGGAAATACAATAACTAGAGGATCAGGATTTGTGTAAACAGCAAAAGTGCTCTTTCCTCACTCACCAGATGGATGAGTCTATTTGGAAAATATTCACCTTAGTATATGTAGATCTCCCATTTTAATGACATAAAAATACTAATCTTTAAATATGTACAACTTGCTGTAAATACTAGCACCTGTTTGGTCATCACATTCCATTTAACAATTAAAATAAAGACAATAAAAATATAAAAAGGAAATTGGACACTAATTTGCCTCTTTCCTACCCTTTCCTTTTAACAAGTTCAGCAACCACACTCTACCATTTAGGAAGACAAGACTGTATTTTGATAGTACTATTTCCTCCTATACACATAGATACTTCAGTTTTACAAAGCAATTATGCTGCTCTATTTTACTGTACCTTTAGAAGAACCCTGCAATAATATAAGTATAAGTAGGAATGGGGGAAATACGATGCAAAGAAATGTTAAGCTTGCTGTCCCTTGCATTCTTAGATTCGTATTTTCAAAACTGTGTTCAGCAGAGCGACTGTATATCCGGCAACAAAATAGGTTTATGTTAAAAATAAAGTGAGAAAATGCTGAGTTTGGGGAAAAAAAAGAAAAATGGGATATGCTTGCAGGAAGTCTCAGAACCTTTTGTACACCCATGTGCACAGGCCGTTTGAATTTAATTCAAATGCCTGGAGAATCTCAAGTGTTCTCTTTAGGTGAAGAATTCTTAATTCCACACTGAGTACCAGAGATTGCTGGAGTCCTTGCACTTCAACAGCTAAACAAAATATAAGGAAGTAAGACATCGCCTGCATTACTTGGGAAACTACCTTCATTCAATAGTGTCACTAGTAGAGTACTAGAGCCCCTTTGAATTTATCATTGATTAATGCTCTTAAAGAAACTGCAAATAATGATCATGGAGGAACTCCATAAATGGGGAGGGAATAGGAACAAGTCAGAAAAAAATCTAAGTGTTCCTAGGGAAATAGAATAAAATATGACAACAGAGTTCTGTACACCAATCACAGGTAGACACAAACCTTTTCTAGTCTCAAACACATTGTCTGTACAGCTGGACACTAAATATTAGGATCTGTTTGCTCATCATACCACAGCAAATAATAACATGTTTCTTGTCTATTTGCAATAAGGCAAATGGTAAATTACCGTACATGTGGATATACCATGAGACAAGCTTCAGATATTTTAAATACTCTCATTTAATGTACACACATTTTAATTGTTATATATTGAAATTACTACAGGTAAGGTCTTTTTAAAATCATAACTCTCCTCTCCTCTCTTTTTTCAGCCCTCTCTTGCCATTCATGACCCTATTCCCAAGATCACTCTAATTGCTTTTCTTGCCTGATTCACAATTTCAAAGGCCAAAGGTAGCTAGGAAACATAATTCTCAGTATCTCAATAAACAAGATATTTGAGATGTGAAGTGTGTATATGATAAATCCTCTTGGCAAATAAAAGATTTTTCTGGTAGACTCTTATGATAAATTAGTTCTTGCTGCATTAGAGCTGAAGCCTTTTCTTCCACTGGAAGTAAATGTCTGAATGATTTTGGAATACTAACTAGAAATTTAACTCAAGATCTTTTCTGTTTCTATAAGCAAAAGCTTATAAAGTTTCCTCTGCATAAGTGTGTCAAAGGCTCATGCTTACTGTCTGTGGGTCCTCCTTTGAGAGCTTCCTATTTAATTTTTACTTAACCCAGGGCACCCTGTAGCTAGAAAGACTGTTCGTTTATTTGGTATTTATGTAAGCAGCAGAAAAATTTGCTTCCCATGATTCTTATCATTTCCTAACTCCTATTCCAACACAGAGTGCCAAATAATTCATAGTGAGTTGGAGAGATTGCTGATCCAGTTTGGTAATAGTCAGAAATATCTATTTTGATCCCTGCATGAGAAATAGCACATTGAAAAATAATTAAATTTTAGTGAGGCAAGGAACCAGACATCCTTTTAGACATGGCATTGGTATCCAATCTGAAATTTCTGGGTAATTAAGAATCAGTGTAGGTGGCAATGGGTTTTTAAGTCTGTGTTTCTTATTTCAAGAAATATAACTGCAATAAGCCTCCACATAAGATTTCACTGGATCAATAATGTCAAATTACTTTCTTCTGATTAGAATATCATGTGAACTTCCTGTGGACTTGAGTCCCCATTTATTCAACATCAGACTTTGACTAATTTCTAAAATGCTTATAATTAATAATATTCTGCTTTAGCACTTAATCAGCACTGCTTCAGTATTCAAATCCTACACTCATTACTAATTATGTACCTCTTATTTAATATTGAGTTTTCCCCAAATGTTTCTCACACAAGTAACTTTAAAAGAGATTTGTAACGTCCTACCAGAGTTTTGCTTTTGCTAGACTGAGCATAATTCCTGCTGGAATTTGGCTGTCTTTTGAATCATTTGATAGTTTTTTTGAGGAGGGGGAGAGGGACTGTTCTTTCAAGATATATTTTTCTTAAAAAATTATGATTATCAAGTGCTTAATCTAATATGTTTATCCAATGTGTTAAATGATTGAGTGAATGGGGAGAATGCTATTTGTAAAGAAAAGTAATTAGTGTAAACACATAACTCCAATATAATTTTAATCTTTTCTCATGAACTCTCTAAATAATAAATACATACCAACTCATTTTAACTTGTTAAGAAATTAAGCTAACATACAATGCTGCTTTTGTTGTCATCTGATTCCTACAGATGATGATCCAAAATTAAACAGAAAGGGAAAGGACAGGTGTAGAAGTCAGAATTTTCATTCCTACCTTACCCCAAGAAAGATTCTTTCAGAGACACTAGTGGTCCAAGTGATGAGTTGCCGGGAACGATTTATACCCAAACTGTAATTTGGAGCTTTTATCCCTGAAGTATTTTCAACATACCTGAAAAATATAATTACAATGTTTATACAAGAGAAAACACTAGGGAAATAATAATTTATGCAGACTCATTTTCATCAGTCTTGGGATTTGCCCAGTGTGATAGCATCAGTTTGTGCTCATATTGGGATAATTGCTTTGAGTGATCAGGAGTTTGTTCTGATGGGATTCTTGCATTATGAATCACCATTTATTCCAGCCAAATGAATAGAACAATTAAGAAGGATATAAAAACATGACATAATGCGTGGACTTTGTGTTTTGTATGGTATCTTCTACAAAATTACTACTGAGTGAACGTTTGCTGAAAGGACTTGCATATCTAGAATAAAATGGTTAAATTATAAAACCCAGTGAGTAGAGCCATTTGGACAAGATGTTATAATGAGTTGTAGTAGAGTTAGTTCAAGCTGTTAGGTCCAAGTGCTGGAAAGTAATCTTTTAGGGAAAACCTGGTGAGCAAGTAATTTAGCAATATGTAATTTATTTGCCCACACATGAAAACCAATAGAATAAAGGTGAAAATAACATGTATATTATATTATTAATATAAATTATATATATAATATATATAATAAAATAAATTACATATATAAAAGTAGAAAATATATCTACTTTTCCTTACCATTTACCAAGTACCCAATTATCTACCCAATCAACAGATGCAAAGATAAAAGTAATATGTGTTTAAGTAGTTTTTAGTCTAATGGTGAAGGTAAGAGACATGTGAATGCTCCAATTGTGACACAGTCTCCAAATGATATATTTATCAAAGTCCTTACTATAATCTACTTCCTCATTCTCTATCAATCTCTCCCTTATCCACTGATCCTGTTGGTCTTGCAAAAACCTCTTTCCAAACTCAGAAACTGCCCATAGGTGTTGTCGCTACTTTCTTTGAATACTGCTTCTCCCAAACTTCCTTGGGTTATTGCCTACCTGTCCTTTAGATATCAGCCTAAATGTCAATTCCTTAGAGAAGCATTCTTCTACTTAAATCAAACCTGCTCACCACAATAATTATTCTCACTTATGTAACCCTGCTCTGTTTCTTTATGATATTTATTGTGATTACCTGTAACTGTAATGTGGTTTATTTGTTTAAGATTTGTTTTCCTTTCCAGGCTGTTAATTCCAAAAGGATAGGTGACTTGTATATTATATGTACTATATACAAAGAATTCAGTGCAGTGCTTGAATAATGCTAAGTTCTCTATAAATATATATTGAATTAATTTATTGAAAATAAAGTAGAAGAGGATTTTACCCAAAGAAATCTTTTGTTTTGATTCACATGGTGTTTTAAACTGCCAAATTTTTTGTTAATTACCATATCATTAAATTTTGTGAAAATCAAAATAATCTGACTTTGCTTACTTGCATCCTGGAATGGAAACGAAGGCCTGAAGCTGAGTAGTATCTGCCTCCATTAAAGGGCAAACACTCTATGGTTGCCAAAGACCCCTAAACTTAGTACTATTGTCTTTAAACCCACATCTAACATTCACAACCTTATTTGATTTTTTTGACCACAGTATTGAATATCGTATGAAATGAACTAAAGATTTTAGATACAAAGCAGAATAGGAACAATGCTGAAAATTATCATGTCTACCTACAAAAATCTAGCAAGTAACTCAGAGGTGGTGATTATGTATCCATGGTGCCTTGAACAGTTGAGGAAGAGAAAACAAGATGTCTTTCATATCTGAAGGCAGAAAGTCACGGTTTTTCATTGTTGTGGTCACATTGGAATGTTCCAGATGAGTTTGCCAACTTGGTGGAAGAATCTTCTTTTGCTCTTGAAATCATACCATCATTAACCCTGATGCTTAAGATTGTCCCATCCTTAGTGAAACGATCCAGATTGTAACAAGAGATGGATGGATAAATATATTGTGATAACTCTTTAAAATGCAATATTCAATAATAGTAAATATATCAAATTACAGATCCATGCAACAACTGGGTGATATTCAGAAAAATTTTGTTAAGTCAAAGAATATACACATGAAAGACTATACCACATGCTTCCACTTATATGAAATACAGCTATAAAAATAGAACAGTGATTACCAACAGCTGAGTATGGGGGGGAAGGTCTGTCTGCAAAAGGATAAAAAGGAAATTTGGGGAGTGATGAGAATGTTCTATATCTCAGTTGGAGTGGTAGTAATACAGGTGTAAAAACAATTGACAAAATACATTGAATCATACTTGAAGTGGATACATTTAATTGCATGTAAATTATTTATTTATAAAATAAAGTTATTAAAAATCTTACAATGTTTTATTATTATTACAAATCAAACAGGAGTAAGTTAAGGATCTAAG
The DNA here is from genome assembly GCF_030020395.1 of Manis pentadactyla. NCBI lineage: Eukaryota > Metazoa > Chordata > Mammalia > Pholidota > Manidae > Manis > Manis pentadactyla. The sequence goes on along the minus strand of NC_080027.1, from coordinate 20,032,119 downwards.
GATCAAAGAAGTTAAGTCACTTGTCAGAGAACACATATCAAACCTTAGAAATAAGATTCAAGTTCATTTGTGCCACATTATTTATTACAGTATACTATTTTTACAGAGAGCAGTGGTTTATGAAAAAAATGGATGCATACATTAATAGATGAAAGAATAAAAATCACATAATCATCTCAACAGATGCAGCAAAGTCATTTTTCAAAATTCAACATCCCTTCATGATAAAAACTCCAAAGAAACTGGGTATAAAAAAAACCATTTTCAACATAATAAAGGCCATATTGACAAGCATACAGCTAATAACATCGTACTCAGTGGTGACAGGTTGAAAAGTTTTCATCTATGATCAGAAACAAGTCAAGAGTGCCCACACCGATATATTCAACATATTACCAGAAGTCTGTGTTGGAGTAATTAAGCAAGAAAAGAGCATTCAATATCAGAAAAGAAAAAGTAAAATTGTCTCTATTGGCAGATGATATGACCTTATACACAGAAAACTCTAAAGACTCCACCAAAAAACAGTTAGAGCTAATAAACAAATATAGTGAAGTTGCAGGATAAAAAACCAATATGTAAAAATCAGTCACATTTCGATATACAAACAGTGAACTATTTGAGAAAGAGGTAAAGAAAAAAGTCCCATTTACAATAGCACAAAAAAACAATAAAATGCTTAAGAATACATTTAATCAAAATGTTAAAAGATCTGTATGCTGAAAACAATAAGCCATTGATGAAATTGGAAAAGACTTAAGTAAAAACATATCTGCTGTTCATGGATTGGAGGAAAGTTAAAATTGTTTAAATGTCCATACTACCCAAAGCCATCTATAGATTCAATGTAATCCCTGTTAAATACCCAATGGTATTTTTAACAGAAACAGAATGAACAATTTTGAAATTCATATGGAAAAGCAAAGGATTCCAAATTATGAGAAACTATGAGAAAAAACAAAGCTGGAGGCATCACACTTGCCGGTTTTAAATTCATTTTACAAAGTTATATTAATTAAAACAGTATGGTACTGGCATAAAAAGAGGACACATAGACAAATGATACAGAGCTGAGAGTCCAGAAATAAACCCATGCACATATAGTCAACTACTATTCAACAAGGGAGCCAAAACTACTCGATGGAGAATCTGTCGTCTCTTCAGTGGATGGTGTTGGGAAGACTTGTAACTACATACAGAATAATTAAATTGGACCCCGATATTACACCACTCACAAAAAATTAACTTGAAATGAGTCAAGGACTTAAATAAGATGTGAAAGTATAAAAAGCCTCGAAGAAAACATAGGAAAAACTCCAGATATTGCTCTTCGCAGTGGCTTTTGTATATGAAACCGAAAGAATAAGAAACAGCAAAGTTTGAGTGCATCAAATTTAAAAGCTTCTTCACAGCAAAAGAAACAATCAGCAAGGTGAAACGGCAACCAATAGATAGGGAGAAAATGTTTGCAAATCATATACCCAATAAAGGGTTAATATCTAAAAGTCATACAACAAAACTAAAAACAAAACATATAAACTAATTGAAAAATTGGCAAAGGAAGAATAGACATTTTTCCCAAGAATGCATACAAATGACCACAGGTACTTGAAAGGTAACAGACATCTCCAGTCAACAGGGAAATGTAAATCAAAACCTCAATGAGGTAACACCTCGTACTCACTGGAATGGCTATTATTAAAAAGATGAGAAATAGCAAGTGCTAGAGAAAATGTGGAGAAAAGGGAATCCATGTGCATTACCGATCAGAAAGTAAATTGGTATGGTCAATGTGGAAAACAACAGATAGGTTCCTCAAAAACTCAAAACTAGAACTATCATGTGATCCAGGAAGCCCAATTCTGGATATATATGCAAAGGAAATGAAATCACAATGTCAAAGAGATATCTACATCCTCATGTTCACTGCAGCATTATTCACAATAACCAAGAAGGACTCAACTGACAGAGGAATGGACAAAGATGTGGCAAGTATGTACAGTGGACAATTGTTCAGCCATTAAAAAGAAGGATTGTCATTAGCAATGACATGGATTATGTCTGAAGACAATATCTAGGTGAAATAAGTCAGACAGAACAAATACTATAAGACCTCACTTTTATGTGGAATCTTAAAAAGTTGGACCACTGATGACACAGAGTAGAATGCTGGTTGGCAAGGGCTGGGAGATAGGAAAATAGGGAGCTGTGGTTAAAGGGTGCAAACTTTCCATCATAAAATGAAAAAGTTCTTGGAATCTAATGGACAACATTACATTATATGACTATATATGAGCATATATGGCTATACATGAAATATATGACTATATTAGAGTATATAACTATAGGTAACAATACTGAACTATACACTGGGAAGTGCTAAAGGAGAAGGTCTTTAAATATTTTCACCACTACTACCAGAATAACAACAAAAAATTTACTTCTGTGAGATGACAGATGTGTAACTAATATTATTGTGATAATCATTTTGCAAGATATATATGTGTCATATCATCACATTGTACACCTTAAGCTTACACAATGTTACATGTTTATTATATCTCAATAAAGAGGAAAAACATTTGTCTTAAAAATTTTCAAGATTAAAATCAAAAGTCATATGTTCTCTGAAAACAGGACTAAATCACAAATATAGAATAATGAAATAACCTTTACAATCCCAAATATATGGTAATTAAGCATTCTCTTCTAAATGTCCCATAAGTTAATGAAAAAGTTAAAGAAAAATTAAGAAAACACTAAAAACTGAATGATAAAAATGCCAAAATTAGTTGCTTCCAAGTAAAGTAGTGTTTAAGTGAATACATATAAAAACATTTATATGAGAAAAAAAGCAAGAGCCAAATCAGTAATCCAAACTTTCCTTTAAAAATCTAGGAAAGAAGATAAGAGATAATTTCAAGTAAATTCTAAGGTTTTCAAGCCCAAGCAGTAAGAGAGCATTCATTCTGTTGCTAGACCTCTGGGTCTTAGGAAGCAGGCAGGCACATCTCAAGGAGAAAGTAAGTTCCTGTAGCTCAGAGGCCACAAACTGGACCCAGAAACTTACGCTCAGGGAGAAATGGTCATTCTATTTCTCTCTCTTCCCATTCTCATAGCAACCATTACCCAAGGACATTCAAGGGAATGGGGACCGCTATTGTGGCCCATTGTTTATGGCTTCACTTAGTAATTTATGGGAAGCGTAGAGAAGGATGTGTTTCTTAAAGACTTCTAGCCTCCAAAATAGATGGTAATAAGAATAGAATAAAGTCAAAGAGCTGAGCTGAGAACATCGCTAATCTGTTTGATATTGTAAACAATAAAACACATCGGTGCCCTAGGACCAACCAAGTGGGAATTTTCACTTAGCACAGTGTTCTCAAAACTTCATATATTTATAAATCACCTATGATTTGGTTAAAACACAGATTTGGATGTAGTAGATCTGAGTTGCAGAATGTGTGGCTACATTTCTAACCACCTCCAGCCTAATGCTGTGACTGCAGACCCACGGACTGCACTTTCAGGTGGGTGTAGGCTTCTAGTGATGCTCATATTTCACAGTCCTGACTTTTTAGCTGAGATACATGAGACATATCCATAGAGAACACCGAAACTCATCATCAAAATGCAAAAGTACTTCAGCCAAAGACTCAAAGTTATGGTTTGTTGGTAATTGGAGGCATGGCCATCAGAGTTACTGTATTTCTTCTGAGGACATTCTTCAAGGCCTGCTTAACATCTTTGTTCCGCAGACTATAAATCAATGGATTAAGCAGTGGACTTACAAACGTGTAGAAGACAGCTACTATTTTGGACTCCTCGATAGTCTTATCTGTTGGTGGTCTTATATACATGCAGAAGAGAGTCCCATAAAATAGGGTCACAGCCATCATGTGGGAACTACAGGTGGAGAATGCCCTGCGCCTTCCCTCTGCTGATTTGATCCGGAGGATGGCAGCGGTAACAAAGGCATAGGATGCCAGGATGATGATGAGGGAGTTGGAGAGGTTGACACCAGCTGATACGAGCATGGCATGCTCTTTGACATAAGTATCAGAGCAAGAAAGTTTAATGAGTGGAGGGTCAGCACAGTAGAAGTGGTTGATGACATTGGACCTACAGAAGGTCAAGCGGAAGGTCAGGATGGCCTGGAGCAGCCCATCTGAGAAGCCATAGATGTAAGGAAATGCGGCTAAGCAGATGCAGACCCGTCGGGACATTTTCACACTGTAGCGCAGAGGATTGCATACGGCCACGTAGCGGTCATAGGCCATTGCTGCCAGCATGTAAAGCTCAGTGAGGAGAAGTGCAATAAAAATGTAACACTGTGTAAAGCAGCCGGCAAAGGTGATGGTCTTCCTCTTTGCTAAGAAATTAGTCAACATCTGAGGGGTTGCGTTGGAGGTATAGCACAAGTCTACAAAGGCTAAATGAGTGAGGAAGAAGTACATGGGGGTGTGAAGGCGAGAGTCCAGCCTGAGGAGCACCACCATGCCCAGGTTCCCGAAGAGGGTGACAAGGTACACAAGGAGGAACAGCGAGAAGAGGAGAGGCTGGAGTTCGGGGCGACCTGTGAACCCCAGGAGAATGAATTCTGTTACGGCACTGGCATTTCTGATGGACATTTTCTGGAGTCTGTCCTGTACTTGAAACAGAAGGAAATGGAGCAGACATGAAGGTATAGCTCATAGTACTGGGTAAAGAAAAATGAGCAAAGAATCATCAATTCATATGATTTTTCACTTAGTGTTTGGGGGAGCGTTATAGCACTGACATACTGTAGGTAAAGAAAAGAAAATATTTGCATGATCAGTATTTAATTTAAAATCACCAGTTCTTTGCAGAAATGCCACTCACTATGGATTTCATTTCTCCTTCATGTCACAAGTGTTGAATCTCTTCTCTTCTCTCGAATGCTTTTATTTCTGACCCTTTTTCTCATAATTACATTTTGTAAACCTTCCCAATGCTTCTCTCATTTGAAAATAAGTCACTAAGCCTTACTTCAGTGTAAGTTATAGAGAGACCAAGTCTCCTATCTAGATTAGTAAGTATTTAATGAATATTGCTGAATACACTAATAATAGGTATTGACAATGTGTAATGATCCTTAATTCTGAGTCACTTCATTTCCCTGTTTTTAAGTGGGACCAATAATACCTGTTCTGTCTCCCCGTTAAGTCATTGTGGACATCAAATTAGATATTTGTAAAACAAATATTTACAAATTAGATATTCATAAAACAAATATATATGGGTATTCAACATCTCCTGTGACTAGGCACTGTAGGTGCAAAACTTGGCAAAACCTTCAAAAGCCCCTGCCCTTCTGGCATTCACAGTCTAGTGAACAAAGACACTGACTGGGGGAAGGAAATGGTATTTCAACTAGTGGAGAAAATACACAAAGTGGAGTTTGGGGGAAAGGGTGCTCAAACTTTAAATAGTACCAAGAAAGAAGAACTCATGAAAGGGTAACAATTGCTTAGCAACAAACTGAAGAGGAAGAGAAAAAGAAATAAAGGTATTTTAAGACAGGTGTTCTAGGAAGATTAAAAAACAGATGCAAAGATATCATACGTGATCTTTCTTTAGAATCCCAGTGATGTGAACGTGTGCAGAGCTCATGCACAGAGGTGCAGAAAGTCGCAGCTGAGACGTTCCTCAAACCACAAATGTTCCATTTTTTTTTTTGGAAGTCTTATTCACCTCCACCTATGCCTTTCCTATGAGCAATATCTATGACCTTCACTGGAGTACAGGAGTTGGCAGTTACTAGCAGCTTCTCTTCAAGAAAGTTCTATCAGGAAATACTCTAAAAACAGCTTACTTATTCTTATACAACAACAAAATGGTATAGGAGATATGTTAATATATTCCGGCACCCAGGAATCCTCAGAAAGGGAAATGATAGTGGTTAAAGACACAGAGAAAAATGGGAGGGAAAAAATCAAGTTGTGGGAGTTTTGGATTTATAGACACAGCAGGAATCTGGATTCACTGGCAAAAGTCCTCATCTCTTGCATGTCACTGAATGACTACCCACAGCATCTGAATAGTCTGGACTCGCAGCTCAGTGACTTGTGTGGGGTCCAGATATACCCAACTGAAGTAGAGCAGAAGTACTGATAAGTGGAGAGAGGAGAAAATGACTGTGAATAGTATGTGTTCACACAGAAGGAAATCATAGCTTTGTGACAGCTGTGTCAGGCCAGAGTGAAAAGTGAACATCTGCTCAACATGGCACTTGTGGAATTGCTAGTTCACAACAGGGACAGCCTCCCCCTGACGGAGAAAGAGCCAGCTCAAGAATAGTAAAAAGCTAAAATGCTGTCCAGGGAGGTGAAAGAAAATTTAAATAAGCCTGTTGACAGGGAACTTAGATGAGGTCTAAAGTCTGCTACTGAAAACAGGAAGGATGGCGTTTACACGTATTGAGCTAACAGACAGCAAATTTGTGGCCACACTTTGAGACTTCAACACAATCTCCTTTGTCTAAGGCAAACAATACAAAGATTTAATTAAGCTTCTGATATGCACCTATTTTCTCACCTTTGATTAAGGAAGTTCATGGGCGCCTCTCTCAGTTGTAAAATATCCCTGCATTTATACTAGCAAGTGGGAGGTGCAGGTACCTGCTATAAAGCACATTTTAGAGGGACTTCCAAGTAGCAGCAAAGGGTGCTGTCCAGGGAGCCAGCCCCTTGGGATTAATTGGAGCTCTCAGGAATCAGAAAACTAATCATATGTCTCAATGATATTTCCCATAATTCCATATTTAACATTGTCCCAAGAGATCTCTGGAAGGCAAAAATGTTTCCTATTGAAATTTTGCAGTTCTGATTTTTAAATTTTCTTTTCCTTTTATTCTACAACTGCCTGCTTCCCTAAAATCCAGCACTCTTACCAATGTTTTCTAGTGAACACTGAAGTCCTGAGCAGGGTCAGTCATGTGCAGGACTGTGAAACACACAGGGTCATTGACAAACACCTTGGTGAGCACTTTCTACCTCTGGACATCTCTCATGTAGGTAACTGAACTGATTCTCAAATACAGTTCTTAGAGGTAGGGACTCCATAGTGCACTTTTGACTAAAGAAACAGAGGCTCCGCTGAGTGAATAGTGATGGACTAATTCACCTACAGCCTCGTAGCTGGCAAGCGGCAGGGTGGGATTGAATCCTTGTATTCACACACACCCAGCTGATTCTTTCCCAAATGTAGGTATCTGCCACGCCTCAACCTGCAGAGCCTGCGCTTCCTTCTAGCACCCTTTTAAATACATCCCAAGCTTCCCTCCCTTAAGGGTTTCCTTATTCTCTTCAGATTCTTGTTGCACCTGCTGGGGACAAGGGCTGCAGCTGACGTCTTCACAAAAGACACTCTCTCTTCCTCTACAGACCTGGGGCTGAACCTCCATCCTCCCTGCTGTCCTAGGGCGCTGTCTGCATCCTTGTCTAACACACTCTGTTGTATTACCTGCTAATGTTTCTATTTCCATCACTGGACTGAAGACCCTTGTCCACTGGGCAAGGACAGTGATTTCCGCAGCTAGCTCAGGCCCTGGAGGAAAATAGTTGATCAGCTTATGCTTGCTGAATAATATAAGGGGTATGCAATATGCACTTAATTCAGTGAATATACAACAAATTCTGGTAATTCCCTCCCAGGTAACTTCACATTATATTGAACACATTCCCTTACCCTCAAACATTCTGTTGGGAGATGAACTGGGATGAGTGACTGACTTGTTTGAGAATCCAAAGGAAAGAAAACCAAATGGTGATAATTAATTACAGGAAATAAAGATTGAGTACCTACTGTCTGCCAGGCATCAGGCTCAGCACTTTACAAGCCTCAGCTAGGTGAAACCTCACACAACTCCATGGGTCATTAGTATCATTATTTTCCTTTTACAGATGGGAAGCTGAGGCATAGAGAGGTTAAGTGACTTTCCCTTTCATATACAAATAATTTACTGTGATCCTGAGATTCAAACAGGGCAACCATTAGTTTGTGAAAATTCACTGTTTATAGTTGTGCCATGCTCACACCATACTAACCATTCTCCAGCTATTGTGGCATTCATTCATTCATTCGTATAGTTAATAAATATTCGGGGAAAACCTTCCTTCACCACTGTACTGTCTATGCAGAAAGCAAAAGGGAAGTGAAAAACTTTGTAAGAGTTTCTGGTTCATGGTGGGAGGGAAGAGATATGCATACTTAAAATTTCAGGATAAGGGTGTTGATTGTTAAGAATTCAGGAAGATCACATCAGGACGTGGTAAAGAGTAGAGCTTGCACTCCCATAGCCAGAACGCAAGGGGCACAGTAATTGTTTATTAACTCAATAGATACTTATTGAGAACCACCTATTTCTAGACTATGGGATAAATGCTAGCTTTAAAATAGTGAGCAGTATCAGATAGGCACCTTTTCATCATGGAGTTGACAATCTGAGTAATGATACAACCATGAATCGTTCATGCAGATAATGTTATATTACAGTTGTGAGGAGGAGTTCTGTGAATTAGAGGTACATGATACTGTTAGAACATATGTCCTCTAGAACTAAGAGGATATGTCTTACTAAGTCAGCCAAGGAAGCAGTTAAATCAGAAAAGGACAAATATAACTAATATTAACGAAAAGAAACTCAAAAGTACCAAATTTCAAAATAGGAGGCATTCCACTTATACAGAAGTAACAGATAATCTGGTAGTACAATCATGTGTATCAAAAAAAAGAAAAAAAAATCGAAGAAACCAGAAAATGAAATCTTTTCTAACAACTGAAAGCAAATATCTATCTAGATCCAGACCCAAATGAATTTTTCTTCAGGAATTAACATTAAAACAAGAGAGTTTAAAAAAATATCAAAACAGAGAGAATATGTCTCACATGAAGTCTTTTAAGTATATTGCTTATTTATTCACATGAGGGCCTGGTTTATCATCACGTGAGAGTATGTACTACATATTGCTACCCCAGAAAAAGATCTGAACTCAAAGTCTGAAGTATGGCTTTTACTAAATGTATATAAGTTTTGCGCCATTGCAGAAATGAAAACTTGTGACTTGAACCATCATATGCTGGTGAACATCTCTATCTGTGATGGTGATTGCCAGATAAGAGAGAAGACAGAGGACTATCGGCTACAAATAATTTTTTTTCTCTTTCATTTATATAGCCACGGGTACAGGATCAATGAAACTGGTGTCACATGTCTTCCAAGGAAATAATGGGTGTGAACTCTAGAAAGAGTATAGGTAGTTCTCCAGATTTTAATGGGATCTGTTAGAAATCAAGAAAATGCTCTATTTAAAGCTTCCTTATAACGGGTGGTAAAGCCATTTTTATATAAATAGTTTTTATTGATGAAGAGATTGAAAATTGTTCCTGGAATGAGAATCCAGAAAGAAAGTGATACACATATGAAAACTAGAAACATAACAGAGTTTACATTAAAAACCTAATGAGAAAAGTAAGGAGTATTCAAAAAATGGAAAACTGATTCTCTTCATTAAAAAAATAGATTCTGTTTGTCAACATTTATAATATCAGGAAAAATACAGACTTACATATGTAAAAGTAAAACATAAAAACATGAATGAAAAGGTAGAAGAACATCTTTATAATATCAAAATTATTTGGATAAGATAAAGCAAAATCATAAAAATATTGATACATTTGAAATATGTTTAAATGAAAAAAATTCTGTACTATCAAAGCTATCATGCTCCAAATGAAATACAAACTACAAACAGGTTGAAAATATTCACATTTCATATGTCATTAAAAAGTTTAGTACAGAATGCATAAAAAGCTATTACAAATGTAGCATTCAAATACTAAAAAGAAACCAATCTAAAAAGTGAACAAGGGATGTGGATATAAAAACAAACAAACAAGAAATCTTCAATGTGTATCAAAGCATTTAAAAACACTTGACTTGTAATGATATAGAATATGTCATTGGAAAATACATCAGCATGTATAAATCTAGAAATGTTTAGTGAAAATTGAAATAAATTGAAGAAGGATACATAATCTCATTTATATCAAGTTTTAAGGATAGCAAAATAATATAATTCTGTTGATACATAAACACTGGCAAATGTTGAAGCTACATAAGCATATGAAACATTAAATTCATAACAGAGTTGTATGCAGGCAATGTGGAGCAGAACGGAATCTGGCAGGGAGGTTTCAGTTTCACAGTATCTGAGCACCTGAAAAGTCTGAAACAAAAGTGGAACTGTGTGAAGACTCAATGATTAGTTATGTTTACAATAGAGGTTTTATATTATTTCTGTAATTTTTACATGTCAAAATAGTTCATAAAAAACTAATGAGTTAAACCAAAACTTGTTTTATGATGCAGAACCATCTTGGAAACTAAAAATAAGATAAAATAAAATAAAACAAAACAAAATGAAATGAAATAAAATTTTCTACAGGATATTTGGCTATTCAATCTTAGAATAATAACCTGGGATACCCAAATCTTCATTATTATATATTTGCATAAAGGGATAAAGAAAAAAAAATACACCCCACCTGCAATTATTGAGAAGTTCCTGGAAAAGAGTTTGGAAATTATTAAACAATAGAAAAATTCAAATTAATTGTGAATGTCATAACATCATTTGGTAATTCTTTATTTAATAACTTTGAATCAGTCTGAATATTATGGATCGAATCATCTGTTCTTTATTGATTACATAAAGCTGTAAGATAGCCTTCTGGTCTTTCTTTGAATGCCTATGCAGTACTTTCAAAAATCTCATTGAAATGGCACTGTGAACAGTAGCAAACAAATCAACACATTCTTCCAAGTGCTATATGTGAATTACAAAAGAAAAAATACTCAAGGACAGAACGTGATATGTTCATTTAAAACAATTATTAATTAGTCAGATAAGGATATATTACACACCTGTGACCAAAATGTCTATTTTATTTAGCACACAATTTTTTGTGGAAAACTTTCCTGATTGCTCTTTTAACGTCTTTGTTCCTCAGGCTATAGATCAAGGGGTTTAACATAGGACTCACAAAGATGTAAAAAACAGCTACAATTTTCCCTTCCTCTACAGATGTCTCAGAAGGGGGCCTCAAATGCATGCAGAACAGGGTCCCAAAGAAGACCGTGACAGCCGTCAAATGGGACCTACACATGGAGAAGGCCTTTTGCCTCCCATCAGCAGAGCGGATACGCAGAATGGCTGTGAAAATGAAAATGTAGGAGATGAGGATGATGGTGAGAGAGCAGGTGAGGTTGGAACCAGCCACCACGAACATGGCCATTTCTTTGACATAAGTATCCGAGCAGGCAAGGACTAAGAGAGGTGGGTCTGCACAGTAAAAGTGGTTGAACTCATTGGGTCCACAGAAGGAGAGATGAAGCATCAAGATGGTCTGGACCAGACCATTTGCAAAGCCATAAATATAAGTAGTGACAACAAGAGAGAGGCAGACACATCTGGACATTTGGATGCCATATAACGAAGGTTTGCAGATGGCCACATAGCGGTCATAAGCCATCACTGTCAGCATATAATGATCTGTAATCACCAGGGTAATGAAAAAGTGGTATTGTGTAAAGCAACTAAGGAAGGAAATGGTTTTTCTCTTGCATAAGAAATGAACCAGCATCTGAGGAGAGACACTGGTTGCGTAACAGAGGTCTACAAAGGAGAGGTGGCTGAGGAAGAAGTACATTGGTGTGTGGAGTTTTGAGTCACTTCTGATTACCAAAATCATGCTCACGTTGCCAATCACCGTGATCAGGTAGATGACTAGGAAGACCACAAAGAGGACATGCTGCAACTCCGGACGATCTGTCAGTCCCAAGAGAATAAACTCAGTCACTGCCGTGTGGTTTTCCTCTGACATTGTGTTTGCTCGGCTTCAAATGAGGGCCAAAGCAAAGGAAATAAAAATGCATTGGTCATTTATCTGTCTTGCCCATCATGTCATATTATAGTTCTTTCTCTTCTCTCAAATTTATAAATGCACACGGCACAAAGAAACAACCTAGTAAACATGCGATTGATCATCTAAATGTCTAAATTAATATAGAGAGCTCCTTATATATAAAGACAATCATATTGTAAATACTTTCCTACAAGCCTTTTCATGTTTGAAAAGACTATCTTTTCTGCCAGTCTTTAGGACATTTTTATACTTACACTTTCCTTAAACAATTTCATTCATCATGGCTTTTATGTGAAATTGTAATCTTTTTTTCCCCAACATACCATTTGATGTGGTCTCTATTAGTCACTGAAGCCCATCTGCTCTTCACAGTTAAATTGATGTGGGGAGTGGAACTGCTGGATGGCCCATATCGTTTTAAGCTAGGATCTGTCTAGTTACCTTTCTATCCTCAAGGTCATTTTCAAGCTCTTCCTTCACCCTGCAATGAATGACCATTTTCCCTGCTCCCAACTACTGCAGGTGGCCTCACATCACCGAATCTTACTTAACTTTGAAAGCCCAGCACAGGAGCTCCTTTCAATTGTGTATTATTGCCAATTTGGGGGGCAAAATTGGTTTATGGGCACAAATGAAAACTAGTGGGGTTTTTTTAAGAATACAGATAAACATATGTACACATATATGTATTGATATATATGTGTGTATGTATGTGTATATAAATATATACATACACATGTATCAATGGTATAAAATGTTCATTAGGGGAGTGATTAGATGAAATAATAATATATAAAAGTTTCTCTGTTGAGAGAGGAGGCAATACTAAAAAAGAGATTGGCAAGATCATAAGAATTTTGTTGTAATTTTACCTCATCTCAACTCTTGTAAAAATTAAGAAAAACTCTCAAACGTGAATTTAAGTTTTTAAAAACATGTAAAAGGCCACACTGAAATAATTATCATATTCACCATAAGACTGAGGCAGTACATAAGATATGTGAAGGGCATCTACCAACATTTGTACAGGATACAGGTGAAGGTGAAGACCATGGTGAAAAAATCTGTATACTTCTTTAATGACACATTCCCTAGTATGGCAATGATGTTCTGATTCTTATTATTAGCTACAATACCATGGATGGGTTCAGGTCACTTTGTAAGGCACTTTGTAAATGCACCACTCAGCATGCCATCCATTGCATTATTCCACTCTGCACATGTAAACTTAGGACTTTTAGATCACCTAAGAAAATGCAAGACAAGTCAACTAAATCAATGGACTCAAAAGTATTGTGCTTTTCTTTTTATTTAATTCAAAAGATTGCAGTATTTATCATAACAGAGAACTCTTTGGTGCTGGGATGGAATTTTTAATATATATCTATTTACTGAAACATTAATCAAGAATCAAAATAATATTTCCATTTGTGTTATACTGTGGAAAAATTAGCCATTGCAAGGACTGAACATTACAGAAAATTCACTGGTTGCTTGATAATAATGACCATCTTTATAGAGCACAAGACAACATCCTTCATGTTATGAGCAAGGAAACACAAAGAGCATTGTCAGTGGACAGACGTAGCTCTGGGGATGCCTGAAGCTTTGCATTCCTGATGCTCACATCAGCCTGAGATGCCCTCAGGTAGCTACTTGCTGCCACAACCGAGCCACCCAGTGAAAGGTGATGTCTCCTTGGCACTTGGTCATGGTTCTATTTGAAATGGAAAAATAAATTTCAAGACATCTGTATTTTTAATTAACTTTAAATAATTAACATCGATGATAAAACTCAAAGTGGCCAATCCCTAGGAAGGGGGTACAGAAGATTAGGATGCTTATAATTACAAAAGGATCCCCGCTAATTTGGAAGGAACCAGAAAGATTATTGAACACCACCACTTCCTTTTCTTCGTGAAGCTAGACAGTAAGCATGCTTAGCCAGGCTTCTGGGCTGGAAATCCCATATCCTCTTATTCTTACCTGTGGGGCTGAAAGTGATTTGTCTCTGTGTGCCCAATTTTCCTTATGCAAAGGCTTGATTATGAATAGCAATTTCCTCCATGTGAGGCAGTTAATCCATGTAAAAAGTTTAAAATATGTCTCACAGGTAGGGAGCACTCCGTAAGTTGTAGCTACTATTATTTGGTGACAAATCCAGGTCTAGTCTAAAAGAAGACTCAGCATCAAAGTGTGAGCGCTTAGGGACAAGGAGCTTATGTAATCTGTAGCTGTAACCTCACTGGCACCTAGAACAGTGCTTTCCAAAAGGAGATGACCAATAATTACTGATGAAGTAAATGTTCTCTTTGGTTTCATATCCTTCCATTATAATTACCACTCCACTGTACATTTATAAATACTTGTACTCTGAAAACTTCACTAGAATTTAAGTCAAGATGTTTGTTGACTCATCAGTGTATATTTCAGTCCATAATTTTATTAATTCACATACTTATTTCTGGATTCCAAAATATATTTTAATCACAGCCAATCCTACCTGTGGAAGAGAGATTTCCAGTAACACTATGGAAAAGATGAACCTGAAGAGTTTATAACAGAATTATCATCTAGGGACCAAATCCCTGTGGTTCAATTATTTCTGGCAGAAACTCATTCAGACTATGAACGACCACTCTCTTTGTATTCCTCTGAAAATCCTGAACTCATTGAAGATGTGATGTTTGCCCACTCCCCAATATCATCAGGAGTATCATCTCCTGAGAGTGATGAAGCAAAGGGATTCATTATTTATTTTAACTTATACCTGAATGTCTTAATATTTTTTAACTTGGGAGAATATTAAGTTCTCTTGTTCACAAAATGTAAAAATAGTGCATGTGGAGGGATAAAGTTTGGGAGTCTGTAAGCCACTGGAAGATCAATTGTCTTTTGTTGAACTTGGACTAGTTATTTATTGATTCCGAGGCCTACACTTTACCTTCTAAAATGTGTAATAACTCACAGCCATGGGAACATGATGGACAGATAGAGGACATCGATGTATGGGTGATCATGCTTTTGTCGCCCGACTCCACCCAGACCTACTGTTTTTTCTTCTCTACCTCGCTTTGTCCACCTGGAGCTTAACCCTTGGGGATCACATCAGTAGAGCTCCTTTGCTATCCAGTTTCCAGCTGATTTTGTCCAAAGGGAGAAATCAGCAAGATGTCAGAAGTGGGAAGAAAAGAAAAATACCTCAAAAAAAGTGATAAATTTTTTCAGAAATAACATGAACACCAATCATCAAACTGGTATATAATTTTCATTCATCAAGTATATATTTCAATTTTTCTTTTCTTAAGATAGCTTCCTTTCCTAAGAATTTCATCTCTTGACAATGAAGAAGCAAATAGACTTAACTGATATTTCCTAATGGTAATGAAGGTACAGCGAGATGGTTACTCTCAAACATTACTCTTTGTAAGTATAAGTGGTTGATGCTTTCTGGAGAAAAATGTAGCCACAGAAAAATTTACAAATAGCTTTAAAAATGTTCAGAGCATTTGACTCAGCAATTTCCCACTTCGGAATGTATCCAAAGAAACAAGCAGAGTGGTGTGTACATATAGGGATATGAATCGTTCACAGTAATAGGATACACGGATATGTTGGAATAATGGTTTGCAAAATACCCTATGTGAGAAATACACACTAAATACAGAAAGCAGCTCTCTTTAACCAGGTTAAAAAATAAAAGTAAATAAATAAATAAACAGGAGGTTAAAAGTAAAATCTGCTTTTATTCCAAAATTGAGAATTTTATTTGAAAATTGAAAAATCTCTAAGCATATTTCGGTATGATTTTCTGCAATCAGTATGTAATATTTGTATAATTAAGTTCAACTACAATTTAAATTTGTGTATTATCCTACATTAAAATGATTTTCACTGAAATACTTTATTTATGTGAAAATAAAAACATTATATGAAATGAAAATCAATGTTCAAACTTGTACGAATATTGACAAATGATTTTATATGGAAAATGATCTCAATTTTATATTATGAATTGTAAGAATATGTGTGCATATCAATTTATTCACAAACAGAACAAAAAAAATAGAAGTTGCCCATTGGTTTAGGACATATCACTGATAAATATTACTTCCTCACATGTGTCTCTAATTTTATTATTTGTAGTGAACTAGTTTGATACAATCAGCCTTATTCAATCAGCTTATGAATGGAGCACAAATTTCTAAGCCTGCAGTCATCTCAGTGATTTTCTGGGAAATAATTTGAACAAATTACAGGAAATACAACAGTTAATTTCATATGAGCATTTACTATTTAGTATTTCAGCTTCAGTTAAAATTGAATGCACAGTATTACAAATCAAATATTACAGGCAATTTAAAGAAAGTTTCCTTTGTTTAAATATGAAGCCATCTAGCTGACCAAGAATGCATGAAATTTAATGTAGATGGAAGATGTTTCCCCTAGTGTAACCCTCTTTACTATTAATTTTCTTAATAGAAATTTTAGGAACTGCTAAACAGGCTTATCTAGAAAATGAGTTGCAGACACTTTTATGAACCAAAGTAATCATAAGGTGTTCTCCTCCAGAAAAATGCATACACAACAGGCATTTGAAAACTGTTTGATGGCATTTGTAGGTTTGATAAAACCAATTGATAGACTCTGTTAACTGCTAATAAATTAGACTAAAGTCAGTGCAAATACCTGAAAAATATATCTAGAATGCTATTATACTGCACTACTGATTGGATTGGATCTGTATTACTGAAAATTTATAAGCAGGTGTTAACAGTTTATTTTCAGAATTGAAAAGCATAAGTAGTATTTACAAATGGAAAAAGTTTCTCAGGTTGTCCATGATGTGGGTTGGGGAAAACTTACAGAAAGTTTGGACCTGTGGGAGATTCCCACACTTAAATTTCCCCAAGGCAATACCAGTCATTAGTCAGGCACCAGAGTTATTTTTCTAGGCCATGCTTTCAAGAATTATTTCACAATTGTAAGAATGGGAATGTAAAACTATTCACTTTAGTTAGATCCACACTATGGCTCTGTACATAGTGTAAAAAGAGAGTACAAAGAGAGTAAAATATAATATTTTACAAAGAGAGTAAAATATAATATTTACATACAAATAAGTAAACACATTAAAGCATTATATGGAATTATTGGGTACCACCAAATTTATTTTCAGAGGTTCTCTGCACCAGGAAATATTTTTTAAATTTCAATACTAAAGTTTTTATTAAAACAATTTGCCTTTAAGATCTCAGTTTTGAGGAGAAATTAGCTAATGTCATCAAGAACTCATGAAGATAAACAAATCTAGAATACAGAATACCTGTTTTATCCTTTGAGGGGAGTCACTGTGTTATCCCAGACACTTAGTAAATACAAATGAACAGAATCCTAAATTGCAGCTTTATGAAAGAGATTGCCCTTCACCATTTGCTGCATGGCATTGATCACATCCTTGTTCCGCAGGCTGTAGATCAACGGGTTCAGCATTGGACTCAAAAAAGTATAAAAGACGGCAATTATTTTGGACTCCTCTATGGACTTCGCAGATGGGGGTCTTAAGTACATGCAGAAGAGGGTCCCATAAAATATGGTGACAGTTGCCAAGTGGGAACCACAGGTAGAAAACGC
The DNA here is from genome assembly GCF_030020395.1 of Manis pentadactyla. Classification (NCBI taxonomy): domain Eukaryota; kingdom Metazoa; phylum Chordata; class Mammalia; order Pholidota; family Manidae; genus Manis; species Manis pentadactyla. The sequence continues at coordinate 20,014,536 of NC_080027.1, read as the reverse complement.
TTTGTGTCTGCCTTCAGCAGAACGGATCTTCAGGATGGCCACAAGGATGAGAAGGTAGGACAGGAGGATTATGAAGAGAGAACTTGAAAGAGTAAAGCCAGCCACTGCAAACATGGCCATCTTTTTGACATGGGTGTTGGAGCAGGCCAGCATCATCAGGGGAGGGTCAGCACAGTAGAAATGATTGATTTCCAGGGAGCCACAGAAGGACAAGTGGAAGGTCAGCAGCGCCTGGGACAGTCCATTCAGGAAGCCACAAGCGTAAGGGACCGTGACTAGACAGATGCACAGGTTCCTGGACATTGTGGTCCTGTAATGTAAAGGGCTGCAAATGGCTGCATAGCGATCCACTGCCATGGAAGCAAGCATGTAAAGCTCAGTGATGACCAGGGCGATGAAGAGAAGACACTGTGAGAAGCACCCGGCATAGGAGATGGTCTTCTTGTCTGAGAGGAGGTTGGACAGCATGTTTGGAGTGATGTTGGAGGAATAGCAGATGTCTACGAAGGAGAGGTGGCTCAGGAAGAAATACATGGGGCTCTGGAGGAGGGACGTGGTCCTGATCAGCACTATCATGCACAGGTTGCCAGACAGGGTGATTAGGTAGATCAGCAGAAACACCCCAAACAGGATCTTCTCTAGCACTGGGTCATCTGTGAGTCCCAAGAGAATGAATTCCGTCCCTGTGGTGCGGTTTACAGAAGACATTTCTTATCCCTTGTGAACTGAAAGTGACAAAGAGATGGAGGAATTCTGTCTGATCCAGATTCCACATTTTTCCATCCATTTTATCATTTACTCTTTGATCAGTTCATGTATGGGGAAATTATTCATCTCATATCACAAACACAGAAGAATGTCTATATAATATTTTTGCCAAAATCTGTGTTATCTCTCACTTTCTCTATAAATATCAATCACAAGCACATAAACAGGCACACATCCCTTCAACATCTGTCTCTCATTTGCATATGTATTCATATTATATTAATATATAATAATGTAAAAATATTGGTTATGTATATATATATGACATATAATATATTTTGTACCTGTTTTCTTAGAGGACTCCGTATTTGATATTATTTTTTTCAAAATCTAGGGGAAAAAAAGCCAAATGATTGAAAATCAGATGTGAAAACCAGCAGATCATTGGCATCATTCAGTAGAATAAAAAAGGAGTTTGGATTTCTAGCTCTGATACCCTATTGTTTCAGATATAAAATAGAGCATAAATGTTCAGTATAGTATTTTCACTTAAAACCCATGGTTCTATTTCATTAAGAAATATTAAATTAGCAAAATTTCTATCTTGATACTTGGCTATCAAGAATTGTTCTCTCTACTTTGTAAATTTACACTTTAATTTATTCACTTACATTGTAAAGATTGATGATTTTTTCTCTTCTAGTTTCTATGGTTCCATCTGTGAAGAAATCCCACCAACCAGAGGGAGTACATATTGCAGAAAAAGGAACAGATAGTAAACATTTGGACAAATATATATATCATTATGTCAGTTAGAAGCAAATATTATGAAAAAAAATGAAGGTGAGATACTTACAGGTGCAATTTGTTCCACATGTTGGGATACAAACCCTCAAAAAAAGATCAAAACATACGTGTAGTGAACAAATGTATAAAATAACCTACCCATGAAAGTTGACTTACCACATTTTGGAAAAACAAGGTGGAGAGATTTATAATGTTTTTCTTAAGTGTAATCCATAGAGCATTTTAAAAATAATTCTGTAAAGCCCATTAAAGGAGTCTTTCTTCCTCAAGGGCATAATCCTTACTTGATGCTTAAGAACGAGATTCCCCCCCTGCCCACAGAGGCCAGAGTCCCTGCCTACATCCGTATACACCCATGTGCTGTGCATGAGCTCTTTGGCACAGGTAAGGAAATGAGCCATCACTTTTCATACTATGGAAGGAGGAAAACATGCAGGTACATAATTTGTGCTTTTTTAATAGTGTTAAGAAGAGGGAATCCCAATTAGAAGACCTCAGTTTTCCTCTCTACACACTGAGGTGAGGTCATCTAGTGAGAGTGAGGAGCAGGAAGGTCCTGTAAATGAGAGATTTGAGGAGTAGAATTACCAGGCACGCCACAGCTGAGGAAAAATATTCACGCCCAGTAATGCTGACAAAGTACCTGTCTAGAACACATAAACGTTCTCCACAGTTCACTGCCCAGTCAACAACAGCCCAATTTAATGAAGAAGTCTGAGATGTGAACAGACATTTCATAAATGATATACGAATGGTGAATGATCACACAAAAAGAACGGCACCATCCATAACTGTCAGGGAAATGCAGATTATAACCACAGCAGGTATACCACTTCACAGTCACATCAGTGTCAATATTTTTTAAATGACATTAAAAAGATAATAACGATGTGAGGTAACTGAAACTCTTCCAGTACGTCACTTGAATGAATATAAAATAACTGCTTAGGAAAACTGGCTGTTCCTTATAAAATATCTCACAGCACTACAGTTTCTTGTTACACTCTGGCCAAGAAAGTATTATTCATACATGAGAAAATAAGACTCATAACCACAAAGACACTCATATGAACATTACCAGGTGCATAGATAATAAAACTGGGATATATCCAATTAAAAGACTACTACACAGAAATAAAAATGAAAACCTAATAATGCAATTTAAATGAATATATAGAGAGGGAGATCAACTTATGATTAGTGGGATATGACCTCCCCAAACTTGATCCCCCATAAAAGCAATGAAAACACTGACACATTATCAAAATCAGCTTTTTCAGAAATTGGCCAAAGGCTTGCAACAAACTTAGAGCTGCTTATTCAAGTCAACACGGCAGCACCTTGCTAAGTAAAGTGAGTTTTGTGGCAATTTTATGTGCCCTACCCCCTTCCCCTCTCCGCACCTGCACAGCAGCCTTGAGAACTGGAATATGAGATTATGGCTGTACACCTTTGTCAAGCTACACTGACATATTGAGATTTTATGGTGAAGAAATTTACCTGCAGAAATTTCACTTAGAGTTCATTTCTGCATTCCTCAGGGTCAAGCAGATCGATTTACTCACTCATTGTTTAATCCTGAAGGCCTAGAACAAATAGCAACAGAGGCTCATGTTATCAGGGTTCTCTCCATACTTAAAGCAGGTCAAGCTAAGAGGTGAATGCTGAGGTTGTCTTCAAACCTCCTTCATCTTGAAAATTAACAAGTACATCGAGGATGGAATCCAGAAAGCTGTCTAGTATATCTGTTTCCTCTTTTCTTTCCCAGTATCAAGGAACAACGGGTTTTAAAAAAAAGAGGTAGATGAGGAAGGAGTCAGAGAGGTAGGGGAGGAGAAATCGTTAGATGAAGAGCTCTAAGTGGTCAAGGAGTGGTCAAGAGAAATGCTCATCTTCAGGAGCCTGCTCCTGACTGAGTGTGACATGCTCGATGCCGCGGCAACGGCGGGTCGGTGGCAATCGCATCCCCTGCGTGAAAGCCGCAGACTGTGCGGTGCCTCTGCTTCTGCCTGGTCGCTCCCGCTCCCCTGGGGCTCTGGGGGGGGGAGGCACGATGCAGGTAATACTGGCCTCTTGCTTGTCCTTTCGTGGAAACTTCACCACCAACCACTTCTACGGTGCTGACCCAGCCCTCCTGGTGTTGACATGTTCGGACTTACAGAAAGCTGTTCCGGTTCCCCAGTCATCATCTCATCTCCTGCCTTTTCAGTTTCATCATCATTATCATGATCTGAAATGGTCTGGTTCACAAGCTCAGTGACTTGTGTGGGATCCAGAAATACCCAATTGAAGTAAAGCAAAAATACAGATAAGCAGAGAGAGGAGGAAAAGACTGAATGGTATGTGTTCACACAGAAAGAAAATCGTGGTTGTGTCAAGCCAGAGGAAAAGGTGAAAATCTGCTGAACACGGATGGCACTTGTGCAAACACGGTTCACACCCGGGGAGAGCCTCCGCCTGACGGAGAAAGGAGCAGCTCCAGGACAGCAGAAAGCTGAAGTGTGTGTTTACATATATTGAGCTAACAGGGGGCAAATTAGCGGGCCTCAGTTTGAGACTTCAACACTATCTCCTCTTGACTAAAAGGAACGTAAGCAACACAAAGATTTAACTCTACTTTGGATATTCACCTATTTTCTCACCTTTGATTAAGGAAGTTCATGCATGCCTATCTCAGATGTTAAATGTCCCAGCATTTATACCAGCAAGTGGGAGGTACAAGGACCTGCTCTAAAGCACATTTCAGAGGGACTTCAGAGTACCAGCAGTGACTGCCATCCAGGGAATCAGGCCCCTCGGGATTAATTGGAGCTCTCTGGGATCAGAAAGCTAATCATGATCCTGAGTCAAATTCCCCAAAATTCCGTATTTAATATTGTCCCAAGAGATCTCTGGAAGGCACAAAAGTTTCATATTAAAATTTTGATGTTATTCTAAACTGTCTCCTCCCATAAAATCCAGAGCTCTTAGCAATACCCTCTCTGGTGAACACTGAAGTCCTGTCCAGGATTACTCATAAACAGGACTGTGAAACACACGGAGTCGTTGGTAAACACCTTGGTGAGCACTTTGGGATGTCTCTCATGACGATAATTGAGTTGACTCTCCAATACAGTTGTAAGAGGTCAGGACTCCATCCTGCACACTCAGCTAAAGAAACAGAGGCTCCGCTGAGTGAATAGTGAGGGACTAATTCACCCAGAGCCATGCAGCTGGCAAGTGGCAGGGTGGGATTGAATCCCTGTATTCACACCTTCCCAGGTGACTCCTTTCTCAAACATAGATAGCTGCCACGCCTCAACCTGCAGGATCTGTGCTTCCTTCTAGCACCGTTTTAATATGTCCCCAGCTTCCCTCCAGTCAGTGCTTTCCTTATTCTCATCAGATTCTCATCGCACCTGGCGGTGGCAGGGGCTGCAGTTGATGTCTTCTCAAAAGATGCTCGTCTCTGTGCCTCCACAAATGTGGGATTGACCTCTCACCTCTCTGCTCTCCTAGGGCACTGCCCCATCCTTGTCTAACACACTCTGTTGTAATTACCTGCTAACATTTCTATTCCATCACTGGACTTAAGAACCTAATAGGCAAGGACTGCAATCTCCACAGCTAGCTCAGGCCCTGGGGGAAAGTAGTTGATCAGCAAATGTTGATTGCTGAATAATATAAGGCATGTGCAAAGTGTATTTAATTCAGTGAATATACAATAAATACAAATAACGAACACTGCTGAAGACATATGAATATCAGGCACAATAGACTTTTTTATTTAGTTATCAAAATAGGATAGGAACTATAAAATGATATAACAAATAATACTAATTCATTATTCAACATCACCTAATGATTAAGCCTTAATGTTTAAAGAAAGAAATTACAAAGAGAAATCGACAAACCCATAACTATTTCTCTCCCTTTTAATATATAAAACAAAATATTTGTAGGGACCTGCATATCTGAAGAAAAATAATAGCAACTAGATTATCTTAATAGAATCTTGCTTTGTGTAGGTCTCATTTCTTCTCAGAGTGTTTTTTGGGATCATTGACTTCCAGAACTAGTATGTCATTGGAGAAAATGCCAAAGATGAGCAGTAAGGGACCATGACATGGATGGGTGTGCACATTTTCCAGCAAGAAATGTACCTCCTGTAATGCCTGGGGAGTAAAATAATATGACACCTCGCTTCTGTTGCTCTTCTGCCTGTGAAACTTAAATTAGGGGATGATGGTTTCAGGTTAAGAAATTGGCCCAGCTTGGAGAGGAAAGAAAGGCTATCAAGGTATGCAGAATGATGCCTGATGACACACTGCAAAATATGTCAAACCACGGGTAAGAAATATCTGTGATGATGACTACCAAAATGAGAGGGGAGACACATTACTAAACACAGACTGTAAATATCTACTTTCTCATTCCCATAGCCACCAGTACTGGGTCATTGAAATTGGTTTCATGCACCCTCCAAGGAGATGACAGGTGTGGACTCTGGAGAGAATATAGGTATTTCTCTACAATGTAATGGGATCTCTTGTCAGAGATCCTGGAAGAAAATACCCTAGTATCTCAAACCTCCAGATGAGGAAGAGTAGAGCAATTTTTATAAAATAGTTCCTTTGATGTAGGAAATGACAAATTTGTCCTAAACTGAGAAACCAGCAGCAGACTGATACATATAAAGAAAACTTGATACATGACAGAGTTTACACTAAAAACTTAAAGAGAAATGTATGAAGTATTCAGAACATTGAAAATTGACTATTTTTGTTTAAAAAATAGAATGAGTCTGGCAACATTTATGTCAGAACAAATAAAAATTTAAATATGCAAAAGCAAATCTTAAAACCATTGAAAGGAAGATTGGAGAATACCTTTATAATAGGGAAGAGTTGTTTAGACAAGATATACAAACTATATCCATAAAGAGAAAATTAAAATTTGGACTGTGTTAAAATGAAAAAGTTTTGTCCAAATATATTATGCACAAAAATTAAATACCAGGTTACAAACAAAAAAGGTTGAAGATATTTAAAAGAATAGTGACTGATATAGAATACAAAAATAACTATTACAGATGTAAGAAATAAGGCCAAAATACCTCAGCTGAAAAGTGAACAAAAATATAGATATTCAAGTGAAAGACAGAGAAATATTCAGTTATCATCCAAGCATTTAAAAATACTTCACTTGTAAAACAATCTAAAAACTTAGACAAAAATGAGAATCCATTCTGCCCTTCAGATTAGAAAACATTTAAATTGGTAAAGCAACTTGGCAATATTTACTAAATTTAAAGATGGTCATACCTTATGGCCCAAAAATGACCATCCTAGGCATGTACATGAAAGGAACTTTTGAATTGGTACACACTCAGAACTTCCCAAGAAAATGTATTACTGGACTTCATATTATCAAGAAATAGGAAAAATAGATTCATTCTTCAATAATAGTATGGACAGATATATTGTGGTATATTTATATACTGACATAGAAATGTATCAGTAAAAACAGATGCCACAGGAATCAACATGGATAAATCTAACAATATAGAGAGAAAAATAAAATTGCAGAAAGATATAATATCATTTATATCAAGTTTTAAATCTAACAAAATAATATATATAGTTCTGTGCATACATAAACAGCAGCATATATTAAAAATCTATGTAGGGATAAGAAACTGTAAATTCATATTATAATTCAATGAAAGAAATGGAGAGAGGAATATAACCAGGAACTCAATTTAATAGTATCCAAGTATCTCAAATGTCTGAAGCAAAAGTACTGTGTCTTCACTTAATGATCACTTTTGCTTACACAGGTGGTCTTTATATTACTTTCTATTTTTACTGTATGTTGGAAATGGTTCATGAAAAAAATTAACAAGTAAACAACAAAACCAGTTTTTTAATGGGAATGAATATCAGTGAAAAAAAATCTGCTGAAGGAAACTTGGCATTCCATCAGAAGCGTTACAAATGAGGATTCCCTTGAATGAGGATTATCGTTCAAATGGCATGAGATTGGTAAAATGAGATAATCAAAGATCTTCACTGATATATGGTTTATATAAAGAAAAAAAGAAAGAAAACACTCACCTGTTATATTGGAGAAGTTTCTGGAAAATAGTTTGGAAATTATTAGCACTAAAAAAATCAAACATTTGGTCATTGTCATAACATCATTTGGCAATTCTGTCTTTTATAGCATTTAACCAATATGAGTATTATGGATTAAATCATCTGTTCTTTCTTGATTTTTTAGAGCAAAACCAGTGCCTTTGACCTTCTCTTCAAATTTTTATGCAGTATTATTTTCTTATCCACTGAGAAGTCACAGCAAACATTAGTGTATAATTAGATACATTCCTCCAACTTACCTACCATATGCAAATTTTGAAAGAAACAAATATTCAATGACAAAATGTCATTTGTTAATTTAAAATGATCATTATTTGGTCAGATAATAAGGATATATACCTACACCAAGATATATACTTTACTTGGAAAACAACTTCCTGTGGAAACTTTTTCCAATTGCTGTTTTAACATCTTTGTTCCTCAGGCTATAAATCAAAGGGTTTAACATTGGGCTCACAAAGATGTAAAAAACAGCTACAATTTTCCCCTCCTCCACAGATGCCTCAGAAGGAGGCCTCAGATGCATACAGAACAGTGACCCAAAAAAGATGGTGACAGCCATCAGATGAGACCCACACGTGGAGAAGGTTTTGCGCCTTCCATCAGCAGAGCGGATACGCAGAATGGCTGTAAATATAAAAAAGTAGGAGATAAGGATAATGGTAAGAGAGCAGGTGAGGTTGAAACCAGCCACCACAAACATGGCCATTTCTTTGGCATACGTATCCGAGCAGGCAAGGACTAAGAGAGGTGGGTCTGCACAGTAAAAGTGGTTGATCTCATTGGGTCCACAGAATGAGAGACGAAGCATCAGGATGGTCTGGACCAGACCATTTGCAAAGCCATAAATATATGTAGTGGCAACAAGAGAGAGACAGACACATCTTGACATTTGGCTGCCATATAACAAAGGCTTGCAGATGGCCACGTAGCGGTCATAAGCCATCACTGTGAGCATGTAGTAGTCTGTGATCACCAGGGCAATGAAAAAGTGGAATTGTATAAAGCAACCAACGACAGATATAGTTTTTCTCTTGGATAAGAAATGAACCAGCATCTGAGGAGAGACACTGGTGGCATAACAGAGGTCTACAAAGGAGAGGTGGCTGAGGAAGAAGTACATTGGCGTGTGGAGTTTTGAGTCACTTCTGATTACCAAAATCATGCTCACGTTGCCAATCACGGTGATCAGGTAGATGACAAGGAAGACCACAAAGAGGACAGGTTGCAACTCAGGGCGATCTGTCAGTCCCAGGAGAATAAACTCAGTCACTGCCGTGTGGTTTTCCTCTGACATTGTGTTTCCTCAGCTTCAAATGAGGGCCAAAGCAAAGGAAATAAAAATGCATTGGTCATTTATCTGTCTTGCCCGTCATGTCATATTATAGTTCTTTCTCTTCTCTCAAATTTATAAATGCACACGGCACAAAGAAACAACCTAGTAAACATGCAATTGATCATCTAAATGTCTAAATTAATATAGAGAGCTCCTTATTTATAAAGACAATCATATTGTAAATACTTTCCTACAAGCCTTTTCATGTTTGAAAAGACTTTATCTTTTCTGCCAGTCTTTAGGACATTTTTGTACTTACACTTCCCTTAAACAATTTCATTCATCATAGCTTTTATGTGAAATTGTAATCTTTTTTTCCCCAACGTACCATTTGATGTGACATCTAAGCATCAGTCACTGAAGGTTATCTGCTTTTCACAGCTAAATTGATGTGGGGAGTGGCACTGCTGGATGGCACATATCATTTTAAGCTAGGATCTGTCTAGTGACCTTTCTATCCTCAAGGTCATTTTCAAGCTCTTCCTTCCCCTGCCATGAATGACCATTTTCCCTGCTCCCATCTTCTTCAGGTGGCCTCACATCACTGAATCTTACTTAACTTTTAAGACTCAGCTCAGGGGCTCCTTTCCATTGTGTATTATTGCCAATTATTGGGGCAAAATTGGTTCATAAGCCACAAATGTAAATCACTGTTTTTTTTAAGAATACAGATAAACATACATACACATATATGTATTTATATGTATGTTTATTTAGATATATGCATACACATGTATCAATGGTGTAAAATGTTCATTAGGGGAGTGATTAGATGATATAATAGTGTATTAAAGTTTCCCTGTTGAGAGAGGAGGCAATACTGTAAAAGAGATTGACAAGATCATAAGGATTTTGTTGTAATTCTACCTCATTGTTACCATAATGGTTTTGTTGTAATTTTACCTCATTTTATCTCTTGAAAAAATTAAGAAAAAACTCTCTAACATGAATTCAATTTAAGTTTTTAAAAACATGTAAAAGGCCACACTGAAATAATTATCATATTCACCATAAAACTGAGATAGGACATAAGATACATGAAGTGCATCTACCAACATTTGGCAGGACACAGGTGAAGGCGAAGACCATTGTGGAAAACTCTATATCCTCCTTTGATGACACATTCCCCAGTATGGCAATGACGTCCTGATTCTTATTAGCTACAATGCCGTGGATGGGTTCAGGTCACTTTGTAAGGCACTTTTTGTAAATGTACCACTCAGCATCCCGTGCATTGCATTATTCCACTCTGCACATGTAAACTTGAGACTTTTAGATCAGCTAAGAAAATGCAAGACAAGTCAACTAAATTAATGGGCTCGTAAGTATTGGGTTTTTCTTTTTATTTAATTTATAAGATCACAGTATATACTTATCATAGCAGACAACTCTTTGGTCCTGGGATGGCATTTTCAAAGTATATCTATTTACTGGAACATTAATTAAGAGTCAAAATAATATTTCCATTTATATTTTACTGTGGGGAAAGGAGGCAGTGCAAGGAATGAATACTCCAGAAAATTCACTGGGTGCTTGAAGGGAAAAACCATCTTTAATGAGCAGAACACAACATCTTAACCCATTTTGAGCAAGGAAACACAGGAGCACTGTCAGCAGACAGAGGTTGCTCTGGGAATGCCTGAGGTTTTGCACTCTTGACATGCAAGCTCACCCCAAGGCACCCTCAGGTAGCTGCCTGCTGCCACGACCCAGCCACCCAGTCTAGAAGGTGGAATTTAGCTTTAACAAGGGTGATGTCTCCTTGGCATGTCATCATGGTTCGTTTTGAAATGGAAATATGAATTTCAAGACATCTTCATGAAGTTCATTTTTAATTAACTTTAAAAATTAACATTGATGCTAAAACTAAAAGTGGCTAATTTTCTATGAAGGGGGTACAGAAGATCATAGATTAGGTTGTTTACAATTACAAAAAGGATCACTGTTAACTCAGAAGGAACCAAAATGATTATTGAACACCACCGCTTCCTTTTCTTCATGAAGCAAGACAGTAAACATGCTTAGTTATTGAGAGTCCCCCAAGGGTACCAGTTACTGGGAGTCTGCAGCCAGGCTTCTGGGCTAGAAAACCCATACCCGCTTATTCTTACTGTAGCTGGGAAAGTAACTGGGAAAGTGAGTCATCTCTATGTGCCCAATTTTCCTCATGCTTAAGATAAGATTACGAACAGTAACATCCTCCATGTAAGGCAAAATTAAAAAATATGTCTGACATGTAGTAAACACCTCATAAGTTGTAGCTACTAATATTTTGGTGACAAATCCAGGTCTAGTCTAAAAGAAGACTCAACATCAAGGAGTGAGCACTTTGGGACAAAGAGTTTATCTAATCTATAGCTGTAATCTTAACGGCACCTAGAACAGTGCTTTCCCAAATGGACTTGATAAATATTTTCTGATGAAGTAAATGTTCTCTTTGGTCTCATTCCATTTCCATTAAAATTACCACTCCACTGTATATTTATAAATATTTGTACTCTGAAAACATCACTAGAATTTAAATCCAGACATTTGCTGATCCATCAGTATATGCTTCAGCCCATAATTTTATTTTTATTGACTAAAACATTTATTCCTAGATTTCAAAATATTTTTTAACCATGCGTAATCCTACTTACCAAAGAGTGATTTCCCAGTGACAGCACGGACAGGATGAACCTGAAGAGTTTATAACAGAATTTTCATCTAGGGATCAAATCCCCGTGGTTCAATTATTTCTGACAGAAACTCATTCAGACTATGAACAACCACTCTCTCTGTATTCCTCTGAAAATCCTGAGCTCCTTGAGGGCGTCATGTTTGCCCACTCCCCAGTATAATCAGGAATCAAATCTCTCAAGAATGATGGGGCAAAGGGATTCGTTGTTTATTTTATTTTATGCATGAATGTCTTAGTATTTTTTGACTTGGAAGAACATTAAATTGTTTTGTTTACAACATATAAGAATAGTACATTTATGGGGAGAAAGTTTTGGAGCCTGAAAAACCATTGGAAGATCAGTTAACTTTTATTGACCTTGGACTAGTTATTTATTGATCCCTAGGCATGTTCTTTATCTTTAAATAAGAATAATAACACGTAGCTGTGGGAACATGATGGACAGAGAGAAGGTACCGATGTGCATGTGATCTTGCCTTTGTCGCTCGACTCCACCCCAACCTATTGGTTTTTCTTCTCTGCTTTGCTTTGGACACCTGGAGCTTAACTCTGTGGATCACATCAGTGGAGTCCCTTTGGCATCTAGTTGCCAGATGAGTTTTACCCATGTTTGAAAGGAGCAGAATGTCAGAAATGGGAGGAAGAGAAAATAAAATAAAATAAATTTTGAAAAAAGTTAATCTTTTTTGGAATAAAAATATATTAACATTCTTCATATGAGGAATCATCACAAACAACAGGAACAACAATCACCAAACTGATACATATCCTTTATTTGTTAAATATATGTATCACTTCCTCTTTTGTTCCAATTAAGTCCATTTCCTTTCCTAAGAATTTCAGTCCTGACAAGAAAGTAGCAAAATGATATTTCTTAATATTAATGAAGACACAGTGAAATAGTTACTTTTGGACATTACTATTCATAAGTATAAATGATTGATGCTTTATGGAGAAAATTTTACATGTAGAAAAATTGACAAAGCTTTAAAAATGTTCAAAGCATTTAATTCAGCAATTCCCATTTAGGAATGAGTCCTTGTTGGAATAGAGGTATGTCCCTAGAGATATGAGTCAATCCTAACAAAATGGGATAGATTAATGTTGTGGAATAATGGTTTGTCACACATACTATGTTGGAAAAAATACAACAAATACAGAAAACAGCTCTCTTTAATTAGGAAGTTACCAGAAATTTTGCTATTACACCAAATTTAAAATTGATGTTTATTCCAAAATGTTAAAAATCTTTCAGTATTTTGTATATGTTTTTCTACAATAGATATGTGAATTTTGAAATTAAGTTTAAGTATGATTTAATTTTGTGTATTATACTACACAAATGTATTTCTAAACCTGCAGGTCATCTCAGTGACTTTCTTGGAAACATTTTGAACACATTACAGGTAACAGAGCAGTTGTTTTCATGTGGTCGTTAAGTATTATGGTCTTAGCTAAAATCAGAGTGCACAATATTAGAAAACAAATGTTTCAGGCAATTTAAAAATAAGTTTCATATATATTTCAATATGCAGCCATCTACGTGACTAATAATGCGAGAAATGATGTGGATGATGATGTATCTCTTGATGACCTCCTTTACTGTTAATTTTCTCAATACAAATTTTGAGAATTACTGGACAGACTTCTCCAGATATTAAGGACTCACAAAAACCCTTATGAACCAAAATAAACATTGGTTGTTCTTCTCCAAAAAGAGGCATATACACGAGTCATTTGCATGCTGTTTTAGAGAATTCTTGGGTATACAGAATACAATTGATAAGACTCTATGAACTCTTAAGAAATTAGACCTAAGTCAGAGCTACTACATGAAAAATATATCTGGAATGCCATCGCACAACACTGCAATTGGAATTGGATCCATATTCCCGGAAACTTAGAAGCAGGTGCTGACAGTTTATTTTCAAAACTGAGGAGCATAAGTAGGATTTCTGAATGGGAAAAATTTCTCAGTATGCCTATGATGTTATGTTGGGGAAATTTATGAAAAGCTTAAACCGATGGATGATCCACAAATTTAGAAGTTTCACGAGGGTGATTCCAGTGACCAATCAATCAGGCACCAGAGCCATGAAGAAATTATATCTTAATTTAAAAAGACTGGTGTGAAAACTAATCACCCAATATGACCATAATTATGGGTCGGTAGACTTTTAAGTCATAGGAGAGAGATTACCCTGTTCCCATCACAGAATACATTATATTTATCCTCAAGCAAATAAAGACTTTAAAGAATAATATGGATTTATGGAATATTACCCAATTTATTCATAGAGGTCTTCTGCTAAAGAAAATAATTTTAAATTTCAATATTTAAGATTTTATTGAAACTCTTTGTCTTAAAGATCATAATTTGAGGAGACATTAGCTAATATCATCAAGAACCCAAGAAGAAAAATCAGAATATAAAGTAGTAGATTTATCCTTTGAAGGGAGTCACTGTGTTATCAGAGACACTTAGCAATTACAAATGAACAGAGCCCTACATGGCAACTTTATGAAAGAGATTGCCCTTCACCATTTGCTGCATGGCATGGATCACATCCTTGTTCCGCAGAGTGTAGATCAATGGGTTCAACATTGGACTCAAAAAAGCATAAAAGACGGCAATTATTTTGGACTCCTCTATGGACTTCGCAGATGGGGGTCTTAAGTACATGCAGAAGAGGGTCCCATAAAATATGGTGACAGTTGCCAAGTGGGAACCACAGGTAGAAAACGCTTTGTGTCTGCCTTCAGCAGAACGGATCTTCAGGATGGCCACAAGGATGAGAAGGTAGGACAGGAGGATTATGAAGAGAGAACTTGAAAGAGTAAAGCCAGCCACTGCAAACATGGCCATCTTTTTGACATGGGTGTTGGAGCAGGCCAGCATCATCAGGGGAGGGTCAGCACAGTAGAAATGATTGATTTCCAGGGAGCCACAGAAGGACAAGTGGAAGGTCAGCAGCGCCTGGGACAGTCCATTCAGGAAGCCACAAGCGTAAGGGACCGTGACTAGACAGATGCACAGGTTCCTGGACATTGTGGTCCTGTAATGTAAAGGGCTGCAAATGGCTGCATAGCGATCCACTGCCATGGAAGCAAGCATGTAAAACTCGGTGATGACCAGGGCGATGAAGAGAAGACACTGTGAGAAGCACCCGGCATAGGAGATGGTCTTCTTGTCTGAGAGGAGGTTGGACAGCATGTTTGGAGTGATGTTGGAGGAATAGCAAATGTCTACGAAGGAGAGGTGGCTCAGGAAGAAATACATGGGGCTCTGGAGGAGGGACGTGGTCCTGATCAGCACGATCATGCACAGGTTCCCAGCCAGGGTGATTAGGTAGATCAGCAGAAACACCCCAAACAGGATCTTCTCCAGCACTGGGTCATCTGTGAGTCCCAAGAGAATGAATTCCGTCCCTGTGGTGCGGTTTACAGAAGACATTTCTTATCCCTTGGAAACTGAAAGTAACAAAGAGATGGAGGAATTTTGTCTGATCCAGATTCCACATTTTTTCCATCTACTTCATTATTAACTCTTTGATCTACTCATCTATGGGGAAATTACTCTTCCTGTTCTAACAAACAGAACAGAACGTCAATGCACATATTTCCCCCTAACCTCTGTGTTTTCTAATTCTTCTAAATCTCAAATATACATGCAGATACATTTGCATGCACTCACTTTTTCTCTCACTTGCATATATATTAATGTTGATATTAATTATGTAATAATATTACATATATGAATATTTATATGTACATATATATTCATATTCATACATTTATACGTGTCTCACTGAGGAAATATCTATTTGATTTTTTTTCAAACTCTTAAGAAAAAAAAAGCCAAAGGAATGAAAAATAGATCTGAATAGAACCAGGTCATTGGCATCATTCAAATAACAGATAGTTGGAATTCTAAGGCCTCCAAGGTGTGATATTCTATTGTTTCAGACAGAAAATAGACAAAAAGATGTTCTCAATAAATCAAACACTGAATATAGTGTTTCTGCCTACAACCCAAATTCAGCCAGCTTATTTTCATTCAGAAATATTGAATTAGTGAAATATATACCTTGACACATGGCTAAGAAAGTACAAAATGAAAAATTGTTCTCTCTGCCTTGTCATTCATGCAGCCATTTATTCATTTATTGTTTACACTGTAAAGATAAATATTTTTTTCTCTGTTCTAAGTTCTATGGTTATGGCAGGGAATAAATTTCCCAAACAGAGGGATGTTATATTGCACAGGAAGGAGCAGACATTATATACACATAAAAAATATATATCATTATGTCGGCCAGAAACAAGTACTATGAAGAAAATTTCAGATGCAATTTTTTCCACAGGATGGACTACCAATCTCCACACATATGATATTTTTAGTGAGCAATTATATAAAACAACCTACCTGCAAAAGTTGTCTTAGTATATTTTGGAAAAACAAGGTGGGGAAATTTATAATGTATTTCTTAAGTGCATTCCACAGAGTATTTTAAAAATAATTCTGCAAAGCCAGTTTACAAAATCTTCCTTCCTCAGGGGCATAATCTTAACTTGATGCTTAAGAGTGAAATTCTCCTCTGAGGCCAGGGTTCCTGCCTACATCCATATACACTACTATGCTGTGCACGAGCTCTTTAGCACAGAGAGAGAAATTATTCATCACTTTTCATACTACGGAAGGAAAAAAACATGGGGGTACTTAAGTTGTGCTCTTTTAATGTAGTAAAGAAGAGGGGATCTGAATTAGAAAACCATTGTCTGTTTATGGACCGACACTACCATACAATTCTACTGCGCTGACCCAGCCCTCCTGGTGTTGACATGTTCCAACACAGAAAGAAAACTGCCCTGGCCGTGTCCACAGGGATCAGCCTCACAGGTTCCCTACTCATCATCCCTGTCTCCTACATCCTCATTTTCATCACCATTACAATGATACATCCCAGGGAAGGACGGCACAAAGCTTTCTCCACCCGTGGCTCCCACCTGACACTTGGCACCAGGTTCTCTGGGTCCCTGTTCTGCATGTGTCTGAGACCAGCAAACAAGCAGTCTGTTCTGCAAGGGAAAAATACAGCAGTGTCTTGTATTTTTGTGAGTACTATGCTGAATTCATTTATCTATAGCCTGCTGAACAAAGATGTGAAACAAAATGAGAAACCTTGGTTCAATGGAGAAAAGTTCCATTTCAACAGTCTCCCATGAGATCCACCCACCAGGAAAAAACTAGTCTCAAACAACAATAAAAAAAAAAAAGCGTGCACTGTGTTGCTTGTCCATAAATGCAATTCCCTGGAACAATACTGATATTTTTTGTGCATGGATGCATTGCTTGGGATCAAGTGAGAGCCTAATAAAAAAACAGACTGGGAAAGTGGTTTAGAAATGGTTGATCAGAAAGGCAACAGCAGAAATCAGCTGTTCATGATTAATCAGATATTTTCAGTCTCACTCAAGAACTCATTTATACTTTATTAATTAGCAGATAAGTTATTTCTTTCATTTTGTGGGCCACCAGAATTGAGAACCCCTGAGCTATCTTATCAGCAAAATTAAGTGCTTTATGATGAAAATTATCTTCATACAATTTGTATGTAATTTCCTACAGTGAAAGGTGATTATCTTCTCAAAAAAACTCAAATCTCTAATTTTGCTATTTTCTCAGTGGATATTTGAAATATTTCTTATTATACTTATCTTGAATATAGAACCAGTGTGTGAAAAACTTAATATTTTATGTATTTTAATGACCTCATTATTAGTTTCATTAGGCTTCCTTAATCAAAATAAATTCCCTTCTTAACAGGGTATGCCTATTCTGACTTAGAACTTTCCTTTCCTACAGAAGAGTGTTATATGATTTTGTCCCTACAACATTAACAACTATCATTATCACGTATTATTTTCTCAATTCTTGTCTAACTACAAACCACTTAAATAACAGCTGCTCGAGTATGCATGCATATTTGGTTTTAGTGTTTTAAAACTAAATAGTAGTATAAACATATTCCATACTGGTTGATTCACTTTACACCTGACTCCTTCCTAAGGACATAATATCCCTTAATTTTCATGTGACTTGTTTCAGTATGCTACTTCCTTTCACTATTTAGGCAGTTTTTTATTCCATTTTAGGAAGGACAGAGAAAGACAAATATTGTATAATCTCACTTGTCTGTGGATCTAAGAAAGCTCATCTCAGAAACAGAGAGTAGGACGGTGGTTGCCAGGGGCAGGACTGGGGGAAGTAGGGACGTGCTCATCAGGGATTCAAACTTCAGCTTATTAAATGAATAAGCTCTGCAGTTCTGAAGTACAAAACGGTGACTACAGTTAGTTAGCAATGCTGTCTTGCCTACGTGAAAGGGCTAAGAAAGTGGATCATAAATGTTTTCACCAGCAGCAGTATGACAAAATAATTATAATTATGTGAGATGATAGATGCAATCTCATTGTGATCATTGTATCACAATAGGCAGGTGTATCAAATCATCACATGATACAACTTAAGCCTAAACAGTATCAGTTACATTCCAAACAGGTCAGGGATCAGCAGCACTAACCCTGTGTTGTTCAAGGGTGAGCTGAATGTCTATCTCTATACCTACAGTTATACCTAAGCTATATACCTATAGATAACTAAACATTAAGCTCTTCCTATATCCATAATTACAGTGTTGCTACATATCCCCTGTCTCCCTGCACTATTTATTTTTACCTCTCAAAGTCTACTTATCTTATCAAGTCCTTTTTAAAGGCATATCCTTTGAGAAACATTTCTCACTTCACTCCCATCATACATGAGATTGAATTTAACCGTTTGTGCTTTCTGCTTCCAGTGCCTCCTAAATACCTCTAATTTACTCTTCAGCACCATACATCACCATGATGTATCTACTACTAATTCCTCCCATATTATTCCTTCAGAGGCAGGGCCAAAGTCCAGTTATTATTGCACTGTGACTTACATACTTAGTTAAGAAAAGAAGTGAAAAATGGAGTGTAAGCATGAAAGAATGAATGAATTGCAATGTTTTACTCATTGCTGAATCCCACAGAGCTCTACATGATGTTGTAGACTTAGGAGAATTCAATGTCTTTGAACTTTAGTCCACAAAACAATTAGTAGGGAAGTTTGTTAATCAAGGAAATTCACAGAAAGTTTGTTAATAATAGTTTTATGTGGCATATGGGGAACTTCACATGTAACAATTGTTCAAAATATTATAATGCAGGTGTTACCAGAAACATAATTTTAAAAAGGCACAGTCACAGCGCTCCTATAAACATATGGCCAATAAATGAAATAGCAAGTGTTGGAGAGGATGTGGAAGAAAATGATACCACGTGCACTGTTGGTGGGAATGTGAATTTGTGAAGCCAGTACGGGAAACAGTATGGTGATTCCTCAAAAAATTAGAAATAGAAAAACTACACAATCCAGTATATCCACCTCTGTGTATTTACCTGAAGACAACACAACCACTAATTCAAAATCATTCATGTAGCCCTGTGTTTACTGCAGTATTGTTCATAAAGGAAAAAATATGAACACAACCTAAGTGTCTATCAGTAGATGCATGGATAATGAAGAAGAGGTACATACATACAATGGGACCCTAGGCAGCCATGAAAAAGAATGAAATCTTGTATTTGTGACAACATGGGTGGAGTTAGACGGCATTATGCTAAGTGAAACTCAACAGACAGAGAAAGACAAATACTGTATGATTTCATTTATATGTGGAATAGAGAAAGCAAAACAAACAAAAATGAACAAACAGAAAAAGGCTCATAAATAAACAGATGTAAATAAAAAAGCAGAAAAAGGTTCAGAGAACAAACTGGTGAGTGCTAGACCTGACAAGATGGAGAACAAGCAAAAGAGGTAAAGAGAACTAAGAGCTACAAACTTCCAATTCTAAAATGAATAAGTCACAGGGAAGAAAAGTAGAGCATAGAGAATATAGACAATAATACTGCCATCACCTTGTGTGGTGACAGGTGGTAACCTCACTCTTCATGGGGACCATTTCCTATTGTATAGAAATGTTGAGCCACTATGACATACCCCTGCAAGTAATATAATATGTCCACTATAATTCAGTAAGAAATTTTTTAAATAACATCCCCTCAAAAAATACGAAAGAAAAAATGAACAAGGAATCATAAAATCACACGAATATTCACTTACTATTTTGGGGAGCATCTGTAGCACTGACATAATGTGTACATAAAGGAAAGAACTGTTTTACATAGTCAGTACTTAATTTAAGAATCACTTGTTCTATGCAGATATAACACTCTATGGATTTCATTACTCTTTCAAGTCACAGCAAGTGTTTATTCCCCTCTTCCTTTCTCTCAAATGCTTTTATTTCTTGCCCTTTTTATTATAATTGTACTTTTGAAAACCTCCCAATGCTTCTGTAATTTCAAAATGAGTCACTAAGCCTTACTTTAGCATAAGTTATAGAAAGACAAAGTCACCTTTCTCGATTAGTAAGTACTTAATGAACATTGCTGAATACACCAATAATAGGTATTGACAATGTATAATGATTCTTAACTCCAAGTCACTTCATTTTCCCTTTGTAACTGGGACCAATACTATCTGTTCTGTCTCCCCCTCAAGTCATTGTGGACACCAAACAAGATACTTGTCGAACAAATACTCATCATCTTCTCTGATTAGGGGCTGTCGATGCAAAAACTGACAAAACCTTCAAACTCCACCTTTCTCCAGGCATCCACAGTTCAGTGGACAGAGACACACTGACATGGAGAAAATACAGAAAGTGGAGTCTGGCAGAAAGGGTTCTGAAACTTTACATACTAACAACAATGAAGAACTTATAAAAGGGTGACTTTTTGAAGCAACAAACTGAAAAGGAAGAAAAAAGGCCAATAAGGCTATCTTAGGAAGATTAAAGTACAATGCAAAGATACCTTGCTTTGGAATGCTAGTGATGTGAACTTGTGCAGAGCTAATGCACAGAGGTGCAGAAAGTCCCAGCTGACAAGTTCCCTAAATCTCAAATGTTTCACATCTTTGAAAGTTGGATTCATTTACATCTACGCCTTTTCCATCAACAATAACAATGACCCTCAGTAAAGAACAGTGTTTGGCTGTTAGTGGCAGTTTCTCTTCAAGAAATGCCCATAAGGAAATAATTTGAAAAAAGCTTAATTACTTACATGACATCATCATAATGGAAGAGTAGATATTTTCATGTATTTCTGCATCCAGAAAACCCCAGAACGGAAATAGATAGTGATTACAGGCACAGAAGGGAAAAGATGAGGCTGTGGGGATTTCAGATGTACAGACACAGCAGGAATCTGGACTCGAGGGGCTCAGTGGCAGAAGGCCCCCTGGCTTGCATGCTACTGAGTGACTGCCTGGGGGTTCTAGAATGGTCTGGACTCACAGCTCAGTGACTTGTGTGGGGTCCAGAAATACCCAAGTGAAGTAGAGCAGACGTACTGATAAGGGGAGAGAGGAGAAAAAGATTGTGAACAGTATGTGTTCACAGAGAAGGAAGATCACAGCTTTGTGCAGCTGTGTCAGGCCAGCGTGAAGAGTGAACACCTACTCAACAAGGCCCTTGTGGATTTGCTAGCTCACAGCAGGGACAGCCCCACCTGATGGAGAAAGAGCCTGCAAAGGAGTGGCTCAAGGACAGCAGGAAGCTGAAATGTTGGCCAGGGAGACAAAGGGAATTCTCAGTAAGCCTGTTAGCAGGCAACTTAGTTGGGGTCCAAGCTCTGCTACTGAAATAGGAATGATTGCATTTACGTATACTGAACTAATGGGGGAGATTTGTGGCCTCCGTTTGAGACTTCAATGCAAAATCCTCTGGACTAAAAGGAAATTAAAGAACACAAAAATTTAACTCTACCTCTGATTTGCACTTTTTTTCTCACCTTTCTTTGAGGAAGTTCGTGGATGCCTCTCTCAGATGTAAAATGTCCTGGCATTTATACCAGCAAGTGGGAGGTACAGACCTGCTCTCATGTAAATTTCATGGAGCTTCAGAGTTGGAGAAATGAGTGCCATCCAGGGAACCAGGCCCCTCGGGATTAATTGGAGCTCTCCAGGATCAGGAAGCTAATCATATATCTCAATCATATTTCCCATAATTCCCTATTTAATATTGTCCCAAGAGATCTCTGGAAGGCAAAAAGTTTCCTATTGAAATTTTGCACTTCTGATTTTTAAGTTTTCTTTTTCTTTTATTCTACAACTGCCTGCTCACCTAAAATACAGTGCTCTTAGCAATGTCTTCTGGTGAACACTGAAGTCCTGGGAGGGGTGAGTCATATACAGGACTGTGAAACACACAGGCTCATTGGCAAACACCTTGGTGAGCACTTTGTACCTTTGGGCATCTCTCATGAAGGTAACTGAATTGATTCTCAAATGCAATTCTAACAGGTAAGGACTCCATCCTGCACTTTTGGCTAAAGAAACAGAGGCTCCGCTGAGTGAATAGTGATGGACAAATTCACTTAGAGCCTCGTGGCTGGGAAGTGGCAGGGTGGGATTGAACCCCTGTATTCACACACACTCAGTTGACTCTTTCCCAAATGTAGGTCTCTGCCACGCCTCAACCTGCAGAGCCTGTGCTTTCTTCTAGCACCACTTTAATATGTCCCGGCTTCCCTCCAGTCAGTGCTTCCCTTATGCCCTTCAAATTCTCATTGCGCCTGGTGGGGACAAGGGCTGCAGTTGACATCTTCACAAAAGACGCTCTCTCTGCCTCCACAGACGCGTGGCTGACCTCCATCCTCCCTGCTGTCCTAGGGCGCTGCCCCCATCCTTGTCTAACACACTCTGTTGTATTACCTACTAATGTTTCTATTCCCATCACTGGGCTGCAGACCCTAAAGGGCAAGGACAGTGATCTCCACAGCTAGCACAGGTCCTGAGTCTGGGTGAAAAGAGTGATCAGCTAATGCTTGCTGAATAATACTAGGGGTGTGCAATGTGCACTTAATTCAGTGAATATGCAACAAATCCTGCTAATTCCCTCCCAGGGACCTTTACATTATATTGAGCACATTTTCTTATCCATCAAAAGTGAAATTCTGTATGGAGATGAACTGGATAAGTGACTAAAGTGTCTGAGATACAGGAGTAAAGAAACAGAATGGTGAGAATTAATAATACATAATAAACATTGAGTACCTACTGTCTGCCAGGCATCAGGCTCAGCACTTTACAAGCCTCAGCTCAGTGAATCCTCACACAGCTCTATGGGTCATTAGTATCATTATCTTCATTTTACAGATGGGAAACTGAGGCATAGAGAGGTTAAGTGACTTTCCCTGGCATATACACATAATCAGCTGTGAGCCTGGGATTCAAACAGGGAAAACATTAGTCTGGGAAAACTCACTGTTTATAGTTGTGCCATGGTGACATGCTCACACCATACTAACCATTCTCCAGCTACTGTGGCATTCATTCATTCATTCATACAGTTAATAAATATAGAGGGAAAACCTTCCTTCACCACTGCACTGTCAATGCAGAGAGAGCAAAAGGGAAGTGAAAAACTTTGTAAAAGCTTCTGGTTCATGGTGGGAGGGAAGAGATATGCATATTTAAAATTTCAGGGTGAGAGTGTTGATTGTTAAGAATTCACAAAGATCACATTGGGACGTGGTGAAGAGTAGAGCTTGCCCTCCCATAGCCAAAACATAAAGGGCACAGTGATAGTTTATGAACTCAATAGCTATTACTAAGAACCACCTAAATTCTAGATTATGGTATAAATATGAGCTTTAAAATAATCACAGGTCTTATTACAGATTGTAAGTAACTTTGCCTTTCTCATTCTCATAGCCACCATTACTGGATCAGTGAAGTTGTTTTCGTGTGTCTTACAAAAAAAATGATGGATGTGTTCTCTGGAAAGAACACAGGTACTCCTGAACATTTTAATGGCATCTTGTGGCACAGATCCTTCAAGAAAATACTCTGTTTCTAGCTTCCATATGATGGCTGGAAAAGCTATATTTAAAAAAATAGTTTGTATTGATGAATATATTCACGAACTGGTCCTAGAATTGGAACTCAGAAACAAACTGATGCATATATGAAAAGTTCATAGATGACAGAGTTTACACTAAAAACCTAATGAAAGAAAAATACGGAGAATTCAAAACATGGAAAACTGATCATTTTCATTAAAAATAGAGTTAGTTTCAGCCTGGCAACATTTATAATACCAAGAAAAATACAGACTTATATATGCAAAAGTAACCTTGAAACATGAAAGAAAAGAAAGAACAGCTTTATAGTAAAAAAGAATAGTTTAGACAAGATATACAAGACACAAAAAAAAGATTAATAAATTTGAATTTTGTTTAAAAAAAAAGTTCTGCACCACCACATATATCATGCATAAAAATTAAATACAAACTACTAACAGGTTGAAAATATTTGCACTGGGTATATCATTAGGAGTTTAGTACCGAGTAGAGAATACATGAATAGCTGTTACAAATATACGAATTAAAGATAGAAAGTAACACCTTAAAATTGGGCAGAGGATATGGACATACAACTGAAAGAAAGAGAAATCTCCAACTATTCTCAAAGCGTTTAGAAACATTTCACTTTGCTTGGAAGAGCATGGAATATATCACTGAAAAACACTGCTACATGAATTAGCATAGATAATCTAAAGGGATTTGGTGAAAATTAAAATAAATTGAAGAAAGATCCATACAGTAAAGACATGTTTATTGAGTTTATCTGGCAAAATAATACTATATAATTCTGTGTATATATAAACACAACACATATTAAGACTCCACATGAGGATAAAAAACATTTAAATTTATGTTAGAGTTCCATGCAGGAAATAAGGAGAGAAACAGAATCAGGCAGTGAGATCTCAATTTAAGAGAAACTGGTCACCTGATACATTGGAAATAAGAGTTGTATTGTGTTGACTTAATGATTACTTATGCTTGTAGAGGTGGTCTTCTCATTTATTTAGTAAACAATTCTTGTGGAAAACTTCCTTGATTGCTCTTTTAACATCTTTGTTGCGTAGGCTATAGATGAAAGGGTTTAACATAGGGCTCACAAAGATATAAAAGACAGCTGCAATTTTTCCCTGCTCTACTGATGCGTCAGAAAGGGGTCTCAGATACATGCAGAACAATGTCCCATAAAAGACGGTGACAGCTGTCAAATGGGACCCACACGTGGAGAAGGCCTTTTGCCTCCCATCAGCAGTGTGGATACGCAGAATGGCTGTGAAAATGAAAATGTAAGACATGAGAATGATGGTGAGAGAGCAGGTGAGGTTGGAACCAGCCCCCAAGAACATGGCCATTTCTTTGGCATACGTATCCGAGCAGGCAAGGACTAAGAGAGGTGGGTCTGCACAGTAAAAGTGGTTGATCTCATTGGGTCCACAGAAGGAGAGACGAAGCATCAGGATGGTCTGGACCAGACCATTTGCAAAGCCGTAAATATAAGGAGCGGCAACAAGAGAGAGACAGACGCATCTGGACATTTGGCTGCCATACAACAAAGGTTTGCAGATGGCCACGTAGCGGTCATAAGCCATCACTGTGAGCATGTAGTAGTCTGTGATCCCCAGGGCAATGAAAAAGTGGAATTGTATAAAGCAACCAATGACAGAAATGGTTTTTCTCTTGGATAAGAAATGAACCAGCATCTGAGGAGAGACACTGGTGGCATAACAGAGGTCTACAAAGGAGAGGTGGCTGAGGAAGAAGTACATTGGCGTGTGGAGTTTTGAGTCACTTCTGATTACCAAAATCATGCTCACGTTGCCAATCACGGTGATCAGGTAGATGACTAGGAAGACCACAAAGAGGACAGGCTGCAACTCGGGGCGATCTGTCAGTCCCAAGAGAATAAACTCAGTCACTGCCGTGTGGTTTTCCTCTAACATTGTGTTTGCTTGGCTTCAAATGAGGACTAAAGTAAAGGAAATAAAAATGCATTTGTCATTTATCTGTCATGCCCATCATGTCATATTATAGTTCTTCCTCTTCCCTCAAATTTATAAATGCAGGAGGCACAAAGAAACAACCTAGTAAACATGCACTTTATATTCTAAATATCTAAATTAATGTAGAGAGCTCCTTATATATAAAGATAATCATATTAAATACTTTCCTACAAGCCTTTTCATGTTTGAAAAGACTGTCTTTTATGCAAGTCTTTATTCACATTTTTGTACTTACACTTGCCTTAAACAATTTCATTAATTATGACTTTTCTGTGAACCTGTAATCTGTTTTTCCACAATGTACCATTTGATGTGGTCTCTAAGCATTGGTCGTTGAAGCTCATCTGCTCTTCACAGCTAAATTGATGTGGGGAGTGGCACTGCTGGATGGCCCATATCGTTTTAAACTAAGATCTACTTACCTTTCTATCCTCAAGGTCATTTTCAATCTCTTCTTCACCCTGCCATGAATGACTATTTTCCCTGCTCCCATCTTCTGCAGGTGACCTCACATCACGAATCTTTCTTAAGTTTTAAGATTCAGCTCAGGGGCTCCTTTCCATTGTGTATTATTACCAATTATTGGGACAAAATTGGTTCATGGGCACAAATGAAAATCAGTGTTCTTTGTAAGAAAACAGAAAAGCATACAAATACTATAAGTATATATATATACATATATATATATGTATGTATGTGTATATAGATATTTACATATGCATGTATCAGTGGTATGAAATGTTCATTAGGGGAGTGATTAGGTGAAATAATAATGTATTAAAATTTCCCTGCTGGGAGAGGAGGGAAATATTGAAAAAATGTTGACAAGATCATAATGATTTTGTTGTAATTCGACTTCATTTTAACACCTGAAAATATTAAGAAAGCTTAACGTGAATTCAATTTAAATTTTTAAAAACATGTAAAAGGCCACACTGAAATAATTATCATATTCACCATAAAACTGAGAAGACAGGACATAAGATACATGAAGTGCATCTCCCACCTTCTGTTCAGGATACAAGTGATGACAACGACCATCGTGGAAAAATCTACATCCTCCTTCCAGACACATTCCCCAGTGTGGCAATAACATCCTCACTCTTATTATTAGGTGCAATGCCACGGATGGCTTCAGGTCATTTTGTAAGGTACTTTGTAAATGCACCACTCAGCACCCGTCCATTGCATTTTTCCATTCTACATATGTACGCTTTGGACTTTTTGACCAGCTAGGAAAATGCAAGACTAGTCACCTAAATCAGTGGACTCATAAATATTGTGTGTTTCTTTTTATTTAATTCATAAGATCACAGTATTTATCATAACAGACAAATCTTTGGTGCTGGGATGGCAATTATAATTATGTATATTTCCTGGAACATTAATCAAGAGTCAAAATAATAATTCCATTTGTATTGTAGTGTGGGGAAAGGAGACAACATAAGGAATGAACATTCCAGAAAATTCACTGGGTGCTTGAAGGGAATAACCATCCTTAACGAGCGGAACACAACATCTTAACCCGTTTTGAGCAAGGAAACACAAGAGCATTGTCAGCAGACAGAGGTTGCTCTGGGAACGCCTGAGGCTTTGCACTCTTGACATGCAAGCTCACCCCGAGGAGCCCTCAGGTAGCTGCCTGCTGCCATGACCCAGCCACCCAGTCTAGAGGGTGGAATTCAGCTTTAACAAGGGTGATGTCTCCTTGGCATGTAGTCATGGTTCAGCTTAAATAGAAAAATGAATTTCAAGACATCTTCATGAAGTGCATTTTTAAATAACTTTAAATAATTAACATTGACGGTAAAACTAAAAGTGGCCAATTTTCTAGGAAGAGGGTGCAGAATAGTATATGAAAAGATGCTTATAATTACTAAAACGATCACTGTTAACTCAGAAGGAACCAAAATGATTATTGAACACCACTGCTTCTTTTTCGTCATGAAGCAAGAAACAGTAAACATGCTAAGTTATTGAAAGTCAGCCAAGGGTACCAGTTACTGGGAGTCTGCAGCCAGGCTTCCAGGCTGGAAAACCCATACCCGCTTATTCCTACTGTGCAGCTGGGAAGGTGATTCATCTCTGTGTGCCCAATTTTCCTCATGCATAAGGTATGATTGCAAATAGTAACTTCCTCCATGTGAAGCAGTTAATCCAGGTAAAATTTAAAAATATTTCTGACATGTAGTGATCCCTTCATTAAGTTGTAGCTATTGTAGCTACTATTACTTGGTGACAATCCACGTCTAGTCTAAAAGAAGACTCAACATCAAAGTGTGAGTGCTTTGGGACAAGGAGCTTATCTAATCTGTAACTGTAATTGGCACCTAGAACAGTGCTTTCCAAAATGGACACGATCAATAATTACTAATGAAGTAAATGTTCTCTTAGGCCTCATTCCATTTCCATTAAAATTACCACTATTCTGTATATTTATAAATACTTGTACTCTGAAAACATCACTAGAATTTAAATCCAGACATTTGCTGATCCATCAGTATATGCTTCAGCCCATAATTTTACTTTTATTGATTAAATATTTATTTCTGATTTCAAAATATCTTTTAACCACGCATAATCCTACCTGCCAAAGAGTGATTTCCCAGTGACAGCACAGATAGGATGAACCTGAAGAGTTTATAACAGAATTACCATCTAGGGATCAAACCCCTGTGGTTCAATTATTTCTGGCAGGAACTCATTCAGACTGTGAACAACCACTCTCTCTGTATTCCTCTGAAAATTCTGAGCTCCTTGAGGATGAGAAGTTTGCCCACTCAGCAGTATTATAAGAAAGCAAGTCTCTCAAGAATGATGGAGTAATGGGATTGTTGTTTATTTTATGCATGAATGTCTTAATATTTTTGGACTTGGAAGAATATTAAGTTATTTACAACATATAAGAATAGTACATTTATGGGAAGAAAGTTTTGGAGTCTGAAAAACCATTGGAAGATCAATTAGCTTTTACTGATGTTGGAGTAGTTATTTATTGATCCCTAGGCATGTACTTTATCTTTAAATAGGAATAATAACACATAGCTGAGGGAACATGAAGGCAGATTAAGGTTAAATATGATTTAATTTTGTGGGCTATACCACATTAAAAAATGATGTACACTGTAAGCATTTAGTCTGTGTGAAAATACAAACAGTATATTACCGAAAGAAAAATCAATATTCAAACTTGTGTATGACAAATGATTCCAACTTTGTTTTATGTATTTTAAGAATATGAATGCATTTCAATTCATTGAGAAATAAACAAAATACAAACAGAAATTTTCCATTGCTTTAGGACATATTTCTGATAAATGTTACTTCCTCACATCTTCTGTAATTTTATTTACAGTGAACATTTTTTATAAAACCAGCCTTGTTCAATCCACTTAGAATTAAAAATGGAGCCCAGATTTCTAAACCTGCAGTTCATCTCAGTGTCTTTCTTGGAAATATTTTGAACACATTACAGGAAATAGAGCGATTGTTTTCATGTGGTTGTTTAGTATTATGGTCTTACCTAAAATCAGAGTGTACAGTATTAGAAACCAAATGTTACAGGTAATTTTTAAAAGAGCTTCATATATATTTCAATATGCAGCCACCTACTTGACTAATGATGTGAGAAATAATGTGGATGATGATATATCTCTTGATGACCTTCTTTACTGTTAATTTTCTCAATACAAATTTTGAGAATTACTGGACAGATATCTCTGGAAAATAATGACTCACAGTAACTCTTATGATCCAAAATAAACATTGGGTGTTACTCTCCAAAAAAGGTGCATATATGGGAGTCACTTGCATGCTGTTTTAGGGCATTCTTGGGCCTACAGAAGCCAATTGATAAGACTCTATGAACTATTAAGAAATTAGACCTAAGTCAGAGCTACTACATGAAAAATATATCTGGAATGCCATCGCACAACACTGCAATTGGAATTGGATCCATATTCCTGGAAACTTAGAAGCAGGGGCTGACAGTTTATTTTCAAAACCGAGGAGCATAAATAGGATTTCTGAATGGGAACATTTTCTCAGTATGTCTATGATGTTATGTTAGGGAAATTTATAAAAATTTTAAACCAATGGGTGATCCACAAATTTAGAAGTTTTACGAGGGGGATTCCAGTGATCAATCAGGCAACAGAGCTATGAAGAAATTATATCTTAATTTAAAAAGAGTAGTGTGAAAACTAATCACCCAATATGACCATCATTATGGCTCTGTAGACTTGTAAGTCAGAGGAGAGAGAGTACCCTGTTCCCATCATAGAATACATTATATTTATTCTCAAGCAAATAAAGACTTTAAAGTATTATATGGATTTGTGGAATACTACCCAATTTATTCATAGACATCTTCTGCTGCAGAAAATACTTTTAAATTTCAATATTTAAGATTTTTTTGAAAACATTTGTCTTAAAGATCTTAATTTTGAGGAGACATTAGCTAATATCATCAAGAACCTGAGAAGAAAAATCAGAATACAAAGTAGTAGATTTATCCTTTGAAGGGAATAACTGTGTTATCAGAGACACTTAGCAATTACAAATGAACAGAGCCCTACATGGCAACTTTATGAAAGAGATTGCCCTACACCATTTGCTGCATGGCATGGATCACATCCTTGTTCCACAGGCTGTAGATCAATGGGTTCAACATTGGACTCAAAAAAGCATAAAAGATGGCAATTATTTTGAACTCCTCTATGGACTTCTCAGATGGGGGTCTTAAGTACATGCAGAAGAGGGTCCCATAAAATATGGTGACAGTTGCCAAGTGGGAACCACAGGTAGAAAACGCTTTGTGTCTGCCTTCAGCAGAATTGATCCTCAGGATGGCCGCAAGGATGAGAAGGTAGGACAGGAGGATGATGAAGAGAGAACTTGAAAGAGTAAAGCCAGCCACTGCAAACATGGCCATCTTTTTGACATGGGCATCGGAGCAGGCCAGCATCATCAGGGGAGGGTCAGCACAGTAGAAATGATTGATTTCCAGGGAGCCACAGAAGGACAAGTGGAAGGTCAGCAGCGCCTGAGACAGTCCATTCAGGAAGCCACAAGCGTAAGGGACCATGACTAGACAGATGCAGAGGTTCCTGGACATTGTGGTCCTGTAATGTAAAGGGCTGCAAATGGCTGCATAGCGATCCACTGCCATGGAAGCAAGCATGTAAAACTCGGTGATGACCAGGGCGATGAAGAGAAGACACTGTGAGAAGCACCCGGCATAGGAGATGGTCTTCTGGTCTGAGAGGACATTGGACAGCATGTTTGGAGTTATATTGGAGGAGGAGCAGATGTCTACGAAGGAGAGGTGGCTCAGGAAGAAATACATGGGGCTCTGGAGGAGGGACGTTGTCCTGATCAGCACGATCATGCACAGGTTCCCAGCCAGCATGATTAGGTAGATCAGCAGAAACACCCCAAACAGAATCTTCTCCAGCACTGGGTCATCTGTGAGTCCCAAGAGAATGAATTCCGTCCCTGTGGTGTGGTTTTCAGAAGACTTTTCTTATCCCTTGGAAACTGAAAGTGACGAAGAGATGGAGGAATTCTGTCTGATCCAGATTCCACATTTTTTCCATCTGCTTCATCATTTACTCTTTGATCTACTCATATGTGGGGAAATTACTCTTCCTGTTCTAACAGAACAGAATGTTAATGCACATATGTCCCCCTAATCTCTGTGTTTTCTATTTCTTCTAAATCTCAAATATACATGCAGATAC
Source organism: Manis pentadactyla (assembly GCF_030020395.1). Lineage (NCBI taxonomy): Eukaryota > Metazoa > Chordata > Mammalia > Pholidota > Manidae > Manis > Manis pentadactyla. Next base: position 19,983,103 of record NC_080027.1, on the reverse strand, counting down.
ATTTGCATGCGCTCTCTTTTTCTCCCACTGGCATATATATTAATGTTGATATTAATTATGTAATAATATTACATATGTGAATATTTATATGTACATATATATTCATATTCATACATTTATACGTGTCTCACTGAGGAAATACATACTTGATTTATTTTAATACTCAAAAAAAAGAAAAGCCAAAGTAATGAAAAATCAATCTGAATAGCATCAGGTCATTGACATCTTTCAAATAACAAATAGATAACTGGAGTTCTAGGGCCTCCCAGGTGTGATATCCTATTGTTTCCGACAGAAAATAGAAAATAAATGTTCTTAATAAATGAAACACTGAATACAGTATATCTGCCTGCATTCCATATTTAGCCAGCTTAAGTCATTCAGAAATATTGAATTAGTGAAATTTATACCTTGACACATGGCTAAGAAAGTACAAAATGAAAAATTCTTGTCTCTGCCTTGTCATTCATGCAGCCATTTATTCATTTATTATTTACACGGTAAAGATTAAGATTTTTTTTTTCTGTTCTAAGTTCTCTGGTTATGGCAGTGAATAAATTCACCAAACAGAGGAACATTATATTGTACAGGAATGAGCAGACATTATATATACAGAAAAAACATATCATTATGTCAGCCAGAACCAAGTACAATGAAGAAAATTTTAGATGCAATTTTTTCCACAGGATAGACTACTAATCTCCACACAAATGATATTTTTAATGAACAATTATATAAAACAACCTACCTGCAAAAGTTGTCTTACTAGATTTTGGAAAAACTATCTGGAGAGATTTATAATGCATTTCCAAAGTATATTCCACAGAGTATTTAAAAAAAAATTCTGCAAAGCCGGTTTACAAAATCTTTCTTCCTCAGGGGCATAATCCTAACTTGATGCTTGAGAGTGAGATTCTCCTCTGAGGCCGGGGTCCCTGCCTACATCCATATACACTGCTATGCTGTGCACGAGCTCTTTAGCACAGAGAGAGAAATTATTCATCACTTTTCATACTACAGAAGGAAAAATACATGGGGGTACTTAAGTTGTGCTCTTTTAATGTAGTAAAGAAGAGGGAATCTGAATTAGAAAACCATTGTCTGTTTATGGACCGACACTACCAACCAATTCTACTGCGCTGACCAGCCCTCCTGGTGTTGACATGTTCCGACACAGAAAGAAAACTGCCTTGGACGTGTCCACAGGGATCAGCCTCACAGGTTCCCTACTCATCATCCCTGTCTCCTACATCCTCATTTTCATCACCATTACAATGATACATCCCAGGGAAGGACGGCACAAAGCTTTCTCCACCCGTGGCTCCCACCTGACACTTGGCACCAGGTTCTCTGGGTCCCTGTTCTGCATGTGTCTGAGACCAACAAACAAGCAGTCTGTTCTGCAAGGGTAAAATACAGCAGTGTCTTGTATTTTTGTGAGTACTATGCTGAATTCACTTATCTGTAGCCTGCTGAACAAAGATGTGAAACAAAATGAGAAACCTTGGTTCAATGGAGAAAAGTTCCATTTCAACAGTCTCCCATGAGATCCACCCACCAGGAAAAAACTGGTCTCAACAACAATTAAAAAAAAATGTGTAACTTATTGCTTGTCCATAAATGCAATTGCCTGGAACAATAACAATATTTTTCTGCATGGATGCATTGCTTGGGATCAAGTGAGAGCCTAATGGAAAAACAGACTGGGAAAGTGGTTTCAAAATGGTTGATCAGAAAGACAACAGCAGAAATCAGCTGTTCATGATTAAGCAGGATCATATTTTTATCGCTCCTTGTGGCGGTGACGACAGCGATACGTACACAGACCTGGTTCACTTCAGTTCTTTATTGTTGCTCAGAAGGTCGGGAGAGGGTGAGTGAGAAGAAGCAACAGCCGGAGAGAGCGAGTGAGAGGAAGAATGAGAGGAGAGAGAGAGCTTCTCTTCCCTGCTTATGCCTTATATAAAGGAAGCTGGCCTATGGTGATCAAGATCATGAGTGACCTTTAAGCTGATTGGTAGCATGCCTTCTGCATGAGTTGAGCACGAGCGCGGAAGCATGGGGCAAGCCTATAGGAGCAACTTCCTTATGCTAATGCCACCAAACCAGGAAGGGTGGATCCCAGGAAGCGGGCGCCATCTTAGGGCGTTCGTCAGCCAGAGTGGAAGGGCGGTGTTCAGCCATAGTGGGACTCAGCCTCGGCCGTAGGCCGGCCCCTACATATTTTCAGTCTCAATCAAGAACTCATTTATAATTGATTAATTAGCAGATAAATTCTTTCTTTCATTTTGTAGGCTACCAGTATTGAGAACCACTGAGCTATCTTATAAGCAAAATTAAGTGTTCAATTATGAAAATTACCTTCGTACAATATTTACATAATTTCCTTTAATGAAAGTGGATTATCTTTGCAAAAAAATCAAATGTCTAATTTTGCTGTTTTCTCCATGGATATTTGAAATACTTCTTATTATACTTATCTTGAATATAGAACCAGTGTATAAAAAAACTTGATATTTTATGTATTTTAATGACTTGATGATTAGTTTCATTAGACTTCCTTAATCAAAAAGATTCCCTTCTTAACAGGGTATGCCTATTCTGATTTAGAATTTTCCTTTCCTACAGAAGAGTGTTATATGATTTTGTCCCTACAACATTATTAACAACTATCATTATCTTACATATTTTTTCTCAATTCTTGTCTACCTACAAACCATTTATAATAACAGCAGCTCAAGTATGCATGCATATTTGGTTTTAGTGTTTTAAAACTAAACAGTAGCATAAACATACCCAGACTGATTGTTTCACTTTATAATTGACTCCTTTGTAAGGACATAATACCCCTTAATTTTCATGTGACTTGTTTCAGTATGCTACTTCCTTTCACTATTTAGGCAGTTTTTTATTTATTCCATCTTAGGAAGGACAGAGAAAGAAATATTGTATAATCTCACTTGTCTGTGGATCTAAGAAAGCTCATCTCAGAAACAGAGAGTAGGACGGTGGTTGCCAGGGGCAGGACTGGGGGAAGTAGGGACGTGCTCATCAGGGATTCAAACTTCAGCTTATTAAATGAATAAGCTCTGCAGTTCTGAAGTACAAAACGGTGACTACAGTTAGTTAGCAATGCTGTCTTGCCTACGTGAAAGGGCTAAGAAAGTGGATCATAAATGTTTTCACCAGCAGCAGTACGACAAAATAATTATAATTATGTGAGATGATAGATGCAACCTCATTGTGATCATTGTATCACAATAGGCAGGTGTATCAAATCATCACATGATACAACTTAAGCCTATACAGTATCAGTTACATTCCAAACAGGTCAGGGATCAGCAGCGCTAACCCTGTGTTGTTCAAGGGTGAGCTGAATGTCTATCTCTATACCTACAGTTATACCTAAGCTATATACCTATAGATAACTAAACATTAAGCTCTTCCTATATCCATAATTACAGTGTTGCTACATATCCCCTGTCTCCCTGCACTATTTATTTTTACCTCTCAAAGTCTACTTATCTTATCAAGCCCTTTTTAAAGGCATATCCTATGAGAAACATTTCTCACTTCATTCCCATCATACATGGGATTGAATTTAACTGTTTGTGCTTTCTGCTTCCAGTACCTCCTAAATACCTCTAATTTACTCTTTAGCATCATACATTGCAATGATGTATCGACTACCAATTTCTCACATATTATTTCTTCAAGGCAGGGCCAAAGTCCAGTTATTATTGCACTGTGACTTTTAAGGACCTGTTTGTATAGTTTGTTTAGAAAAGAAAAGAAAAATAGAGTGTAAGCATGAAAGAATGAATGAATTGCAATGTATTACTCATTTCTGAATCCCACAGAGCTCTACATGATGTTGTAGACTTGGGAGAAATCAATGTCTTTGAAGTTTAGTCCACAAAACAATTAGTAGGGAAGTTTGTTAATCAAGGAAATTCACAGAAAGTTTGTTAATAATAGTTTTATGTGGCATATGGGGAAATTCACATGTAACAATTGTTCAAAATATTATAATGCAGATGTTACCAGAAACATAATTTTAAAAAGGCACAGTCACAGTGCTCCTATAAACATATGGCAAATAAATGAAATAGCAAGTGTTGGAGAGGATGTGGAAGAAAATGAAACCACGTACACTGTTGGTGGGAATGTGAATTTATGACGCCAGTATGGGAAATAGTATGGAGATTCCTCAAAAAACTAGAAATAGAAAAACTACACAATCCAGTAAATCGACCTCTGTGTATTTACCTGAAGACAACACAACCACTAATTCAAAATCATTCATGTAGCCCTGTGTTTACTGCAGCATTGTTCATAAAGGCTAAAATATGAACACAACCTAAGTGTCTGTCAGTAGATGCATGGATAATGAAGAAGTGGTGCATACATACAATGGGACACTAGGCAGCCATGAAAAAGAATGAAATCTTGTATTTGTGACAACATAGGTGGATTTAGAGGGCATTATGCTAAGTGAAACTCATCAGACAGAGAAAGACAAATACTGTGTGTTTTCATTTATATGTGGAATAGAGAAAACAAAACAAACAAAATGAACAAACAGAAGAAAAGACCAATAAATAAACAGATATAAATAGAAAAAACAGAAAAAGGCTCTGAGAACAAACTGTTGGGTGCTAGAGCTGACAGGATGGAGAGCAAGCAAAATAAGTAAAGAGAACTAAGAGCTACAAATTTAAATTCTAAAATGAATAAGTCACAGGGAAGAAAAGTAGAGCATAGAAAATATAAACAATAATACTGCCATCACCTTGTGTGGTGACAGGTGGTAACCTCACTTTTCATGGGGACCATTTTCTGTTGTATAGAAATGTCAAGCCACTATGACATACCCTTGAAACTAATATAATATTATATGTCCACTATACTTCAGTAAGAAGTTTTTAAAATAACATCCCCTCAAAAAATACAAAAGAAAAAATGAACAAGGAATCATCAAATCATATGTGTGTTCACTTACTATTTTGGGGACAGTCTTTAGCAATAACATAAAATGTGCACAAAGGAAAGAACTTTTACATAGGGAGTATTTAATTTAAGAATCACTTGTTCTATGCAGATACACCACTCTATGGATTTCATTTCTCATCATGTCACAGGTGTTGAATCCCTTCTTCCTTTCTCTCAAATGTTTTTTATTTTTTGCCCTTCCTATTTTAATAATATTTTTGAAAGCTGCCCAATGCTTCTCTAATTTCAAAATGAGTCACTAAGCCTTACTTCAACTTAAGTTATAGAAAGACAAAGTCACCTTTCTCGATTAGTAAGTACTTAATGAACATTGCTGAATACACCAATAATAGGTATTGACAATGTGTAATGATTCTTAACTCCAAGTCACTTCATTTTCCCTTTGTAACTGGGACCAATAATATCTGTTCTGTCTCCCCCTCAAGTCATTGTGGACACCAAACAAGATACTTGTCGAACAAATACTCATCATCTTCTCTGATTAGGGGCTGTCGATGCAAAAACTGACAAAACCTTCAAACTCCACCTTTCTCCAGGCATCCACAGTTCAGTGGATAGAGACACACTGACATGGAGAAAATACAGAAAGTGGAGTCTGGCAGAAAGGGTGCTGAAACTTTAAATACAAACAACAATGAAGAACTTATAAAAGGATGACTTTTTGAAGCAACAAACTGAAAAGGAAGAAAAAAAGCCAATAAGGCTATCTTAGGAAGATTAAAGAACAATGCAAAGATACCTTGCTTTGGAATGCTAGTGATGTGAACTTGTGCAGAGCTAATGCACAGAGGTGCAGAAAGTCCCAGCTGACAAGTTCCCTAAAACTCAAATGTTTCACATCTTTGAAAGTTGGATTCATTTCCATCTACACCTTTTCCATCAACAACAACAATGACCCTCAGTAAAGAACAGTGTTTGGCTGTTAGTGGCAGTTTCTCTTCAAGAAATGCCCATAAGGAAATAATTTGAAAAAAGCTTAATTACTTATATGACATCATCAAAATGGAAGAGTAGATATTTTCATGTATTTTTGCATCCAGAAAACCCCAGAAAGGGAATAGATAGTGATTACAGGCACAGAGGAAAATGGAAGGAAAAAGATGAGGCTGTGGGGATTTCAGATGTATAGACACAGCAGGAATTTGGACTCGAGGGGCTCAGTGGCAGAAGGCCTCCTTGCTTGCATGCTACTGAGTGACTGCCTGGGGGTTCTAGAATGGTCTGGACTCACAGCTCAGTGACTTGTGTGGGGTCCAGAAATATGCAACTGAAGTAGAGCAGACGTACTGATAAGGAGAGAGAGGAGAAAAAGACTGTGAATAGTATGTGTTCACAGAGAAGGAAAATCACAGCTTTGTGCAGCTGTGTCAGGCCAGAGTGAAGAGTGAACATCTGCTCAACAAGGCCCTTGTGGATTTGCTAGCTCACAGCAGGGACAGTCCCACCTGATGGAGAAAGAGCCTGCAAAGAAGTGACTCAAGGACAGTACGAAGCTGAAATGTTGGCCAGGGAGACAAAACCTGTTAGCAGGCAACTTAGTTGGGATCCAAGCTTTGCTACTGAAATGGGAAGGATTGCATTTATGTATATTGAACTAATGGGGCAAATTTGTGGCCTCCGTTTGAGACTTCAACACAATCTCCTCTTGTCTAAAAGGAAATTAACACAAAAATTTAACTCTACCTCTGATTTGCATCTTTTTTCTCACCTTTCATTAAAGAAGTTCGTGGATGCCTCTCTCAGATGTAAAATGTCCTGGCCTTTATACCAGCAAGTGGGAGGTACAGACCTGCTCTCATGTAAATTTCATGGGGCTTCAGAGTTGGAGAAATGAGTGCCATCCAGGGAACCAGGCCCCTCGGGATTAATTGGAGCTCTCCAGGATCAGGAAGCTAATCATATGTCTCAATCATGTTTCCCAAAACTCCATTTTTAATATTGTTCCAAGAGATCTCTGGAAGGCATAAAACTTTCCTATTGAAATTTTGCAGTTCTGATTTTTAAGTTTTCTTTTATTCTACAACTGCCTGCTCCCTATAATCCAGCACTCTTAGCAATGTCTTCTGGTGAACACTGAAGTCCTGGGAGGGGTGAGTCATATACAGGACTGTGAAACACACGGGGTCATTGGCAAACACCTTGGTGAGCACTTAACACCTTTGAGCATCTCTCATGAAGCTAACTGAAGTGATTCTCAACTACAGTTCTTAGAAGTAGGAACTCCATCCTGCACTTTTGGGTAAAGAAACAGAGGCTCCTCTGAGTGAATAGTGATGGACTAATTCACTTAGAGCCTCGTGGCTGGGAAGCGGCAGGGTGGGATTGAACCCCTGTACTCACACACACCCAGTTGACTCTTTCCCAAATGTAGGTCTCTGCCATGCCTCAACCTGCAGAGCCTGCGCTTCCTTCTAGCACCACTTTAATATGTCCCCAGCTTCCCTCCAATCAGTGCTTCCCTTATGCCCTTCAAATTCTCATTGCGCCTGGTGGGGACAAGGGCTGCAGTTGACATCTTCACAAAAGACGCTCCCTCTGCCTCCACAGACCTGGGGCTGACCTCCATTCTCCCTGCTGTCCTAGGGCGCTGCCCCCATCCTTGTCTAACACACTCTGTTGTATTCCCTGCTAATGCTTCTGTTCCCATCACTGGACTGTAGACCCTAAAGGGCAAGGACAGGGATCTCCACAGCTAGCACAGGTCCTGAGCCTGGGTAAACAGTGATCAGCTAATGCCTGCTGAAAAATATAAGGGGTATGCTATATGCACTTAATTCAGTGACTATGCAACAAATCCTGGTAATTCCCTCCCAGGGACCTTTACATTATATTGAATATATTTCCTTATCCCTCAAAAATGAAATTCTGTAGGGAGATGAACTGGGATGAGTGACTAACTTGTCTGAGATACAGGAGGAAAGAAACAGAATGGTAAGAATTAATAATTCAAAATAAACATTGAGTACCTACTATCTGCCAGGCATCAGGCTCAGCACTTTACAAGCCTCAGCTCAGTGAATCCTCACACAGCTCTATGGGTCTTTAGTATCATTATCCAGATGGGAAACTGAGGCATAGAGAGGTTAAGTGACTTTCCCTGGCATATACAAATAGTCTACTGTGAGCCTGGGATTCAAACAGGGAAAACATTAGTCTGTGAAAACTCACTGTTGGTAGTTGTGCGGTGGTGATATGCTCACACCATACTAACCATTCTTTAGCTATAGCGGCATTCATTCATTCATTTATTTGTATAGTTATTAATAAATATTGAGGGAAAACCTTCTTTCACCACTGTACTGTCAATGCAGAGAGAAAAAGCGAAGTGAAAGACTTTGTAAGAGTTTCTGGTTCATGGTGGGAGGGAAGAGATATGCATATTTAAAATTTCAGGATAAGGGTGTTGATTGTTAAGAATTCACAAAGATCACATTGGGACGTGGTGAAGAGTAGAGCTTGCCCTCCCATAGCCTGAACGCAAGGGGCACAGTGATAGTTTATGAACTCAGTAGTTATTAATGAAAACCACCTATATTCTTGATTATGGAATAAATATGAGCTTTAAAATAACCGCAGATCTAATTACAGACTGTAAGTAACTTTGTCTTCCTCATTCTCATAGCCACCGTTACTGGATCAATGAAGTTGTTTTCGTGTGTCTAACACAAAAATATGATGGATGTGGACTCTGGAAAGAACACAGTTACTCCTGAACATTGTAATGGCATCTGGTGGCACAGATCCTTCAAGAAAATACTCTCTTTCTAGCTTCCATATGATGGGTGGTAAAGCTATTTTTATACAAATAGTTTTTATTGATGAATAAATTCACGAACTGTTCCTAGAATTAGAACTCAGAAACAAACTGATGCACATATGAAAACTTGGTAGATGGCAGAGTTTACACTAAAAACCTAATGAAAAAAAACATGGAGTATTCAAAACATGAAAAACTGATTATTTTCATTAAAAAATAGAGTTAGATTCTGCTATGCAACATTTATAATACTAAGAAAAATACAGACTTAACTATGCAAAAGTAATACTTTAAAACATGAAGGAAAGAACAGCTTTATAATAAAAAAGAATGTATTAGACAAGATACACAAGACACAAAAAAAGATTAAGAAATCTAAATTTTGTTTAAATAAAAAGTTCTGCACCACCAAATATACCATGCATGAAAATTAAATATAAACTACAAACAGGTTGAAAATATTTGCACTGGGTATATCATTAAGAGTTTAGTACCTAGTACAGAAATCACAAATAGCTGTTACAAATATAGGAATTAAAGATAAAAAGTAACACTTTAAAATTGGGTAGAGGATATGGACATACAACTGAAAGAAAAAAAATCTCCAACTATTATCAAAGCATTTAGAAATACTTCACTTTGCTTGGAATGGCATAGAAAATATCGCTGAAAAACACTGCTACATGAACAAGCATGTATAATCTAAAAGTGTTTAGTGAAAATTAAAATAAATTAAAGAATGATACATACAGTAAATTCATGTTTACTGAGTTTATCTGGCAACATAATACTATATAATTCTGTGTATATATAAACACGAACAAATATTAAGACTCTACATGAGGATAAAAAACATTAAATTTATCTTAGAGTTCCATACAGGAAATGAGGAAAGGAACAGAATCAGTCACGGAGATCTCAATTTAACATTATCTGAGCATCTGAAACATTGGAAATAAGAGGTGTATTGTGTGTTGACTTAATGATTACTTAATCTTGTACAGGTGGTCTTTTCATTTATTTAGCAAACAATTCCTTGTAGAAAACGTTCTTGATTGCTCTTTTAACATCTTTGTTGCGTAGGCTATAGATGAAAGGGTTTAACATAGGGCTCACAAAGATATAAAAGACAGCTGCAATTTTTCCCTGCTCTACTGATGCATCAGAAAGGGGTCTCACATATGTGCAGAATAACGTCCCAAAAAAGATGGTGACAGCTGTCAAATGGGACCCACACGTGGAGAAAGCTTTTTGCCTCCCATCAGCAGAGCGGATACGCAGAATGGCTGTGAAAATGAAAATGTAAGACATGAGAATGATGGTGAGAGAGCAGGTGAGGTTGGAACCAGCCCCCACGAACATGGTCATTTCTTTGACATAAGTATCTGAGCAGGCAAGGCCTAAGAGAGGTGGTTCTGTACAATAAAAGTGGTTGATCTCATTGGGTCCACAGAAGGAGATACGAAGCATCAGGATGGTCTGGACCAGACCATTTGCAAAGCCATGAATATAAGGAGCGGCAACAAGAGAGAGACAGACACGTCTGGACATTTTGCTGCTATATAACAAAGGTTTGCAGATGGCCACGTAGCGGTCATAAGCCATCACTGTGAGCATGTAGTAGTCTGTGATCCCCAGGACAATGAAAAAGTGGAATTGTATAAAGCAACCAATGACAGATATAGTTTTTCTCTTGGATAAGAAATGAACCAGCATCTGAGGAGAAACACTGGTTGTGTAACAGAGGTCTACAAAGGAGAGGTGGCTGAGGAAGAAGTACATTGGTGTGTGGAGTTTTGAGTCACTTCTGATTACCAAAATCATGCTCACGTTGCCAATCACGGTGATCAGATAGATGACAAGGAAGACCACAAAGAGGACAGGCTGCAACTCGGGGAGATCTGTCAGTCCCAGGAAAATAAACTCAGTCACTGCCGTGTGGTTTTCTTCTAACATTGTGTTTGCTTGGCTTCAAATGAGGACTAAAGTAAAGGAAATAAAAATGCATTGGTCATTTATCTGTTATGCCCATCATGTCATATTATAGTTCTTCCTCTTCCCTCAAATTTATAAATGCAGGAGGCACAAAGAAACAACCTAGTAAACATGCAATTGATAGTCTAAATACCTAAATTAATATAGAGAGCTCCTTATATATAAAGACAATCATATTTTAAATAATTTCCTATAAGCCTTTTCATGTTTGAAAAGACTATCTTTTATGCCAGTCTTTATTCACATTTTTGTACTTACACTTGCCTTAAACAATTTAATTAATCATGGCTTTTCTGTGAACTTGAAATCTTTTTTTCCACAATGCACCATTTGATGTGGTCTCTAAGCATCAGTCATTGAAGCTCATCTGCTCTTCAGAGATAAACTGATGTGGGGAGCGGAACTGCTGGATGGCACATATCGTTTTAAACTAGGAGCTGCTTACCTTTCTATCATCAAGGTCATTTTCAAGCTCTTCCTTCACCCTGCCATGAATGACCATTTTCCCTGCTCCCATCTTCTGCAGGTGATCTCACATCACCGAATCTTACTTAACTTTTAAGACTCAGCTCAGGGGCTCCTTTCCATTGTGTATTATTACCAATTATTAGGGCAAAATTGTTTCATGGGGCCCAAATGTAAATCAGTGTTTTTTGTAAGAAAACATATAAGCGCACATACACATATATGTATTGATATATATGTATGAGTTTATGCATGTTAGATTGATATTTATATACACATGTATCAGTGGTATAAATTAATCAGTAGGGGAGTGATTAGGTGAAATAATAACGTATTAAAGTTTCCCTGGTGGGAGAGGAGGAAATATTGAAAAAGTGTTGACAAATTCTTAATGATTTTGTTGTAATTCTACCTCATTTAAACTCTTAAAAATATAAGAAAAATTAACATGAATTCACTTTAAATTTTGAAAACATGTAAAACACCACACTGAAATAATTATATTCACCGTAAAACCGAGGAGACAAGACATTAGATATATGAAGTGCATCTCCCAACTTCTGTTCAGGATACAAGTGATGGCAAAGACCATCGTGGAAATTTCTACACCTTCCTTCAATGACACATTCCCCAGTGTGGCAATAACATCATTACTCTTATTATTAGCTACAATGCCATGGTCCAGGTCACTTTGTAAGGCACTTTGTAAATGCACCACTCAGCATCCCGTCCATTGCATTATCCCACTCTGCACATGTACACTTTGGACTTTCTGACCAGCTATGAAAATGCAAGACAAGTTACCTAAATCAGTGGACTCATAAATATTGTGTTTTTCTTTTTATTCAATTTATAAGATCACAGTGTTTATCATAACAGACCAATCTTTGGTCCTGGGATGGCACTTTTAATATATGTGTATTTCCTGGAACATTAACGAAGAGTCAAATTAATATTTCCAGTTATATCTTACTGTGGGGAAAGGAGGCAGTGCAAGGAATGAGTATTCCAGAAAATTCACTGGGTGCTTGAGGGGAATAACCATCCTTAACGAGCACAACACAACATCCTACCTGCTTTGAGCAAGGAAACACAAGAGCATTGTCAGCACACAGAGGTTGCTCTGGGAACGCCTGAGGCTTTGCACTCTTGACAAGCAAGCTCACCCCCAGGCTCCCTCAGGTAGCTGCCTGCTGCCACGACCCAGCCACCCAGTCTAGAGGTGGAATTCAGCTTTAACAAGGGTGATATCTCCTTGGCATGTCATCATGGTTCGTTTTGAAATGGAAACATGAATTTCAAGACATCTGCATGAAGTGCATTTTTAATTAACTTTAAATAATTACCATCGATGCTAAAACAAAAGTGGCCAATTTTCTAGGAAGGGGGTATAGAAGATCATAGGTCGGTTGCTTACAATAACAAAAAGCATCACTGTTACCTTAGAAGGAACCAGAATGATTATTGAACACCACCGCTTCCTTTTCGTCATGAAGCAAGACACTAAGCATGCTTAGTTATTGAAAGTCAGCCAAGGGTACCAGTTACTGGGAGTCTGCAGCCAGGCTTCTGGGCTGGAAAACCCATACCCGCTTATTCCTACTGTGAGACTATGAAAGTGATTCATCTCTGTGTGCCCAATTTTCTTCATGCATAAGATATGATTACTAATAGTAACTTCCACTATGTGAGGCAGTTAATCCAGGTAAAATTTAAAAATATGTGTGACAGGTAGTGAGCCCTTCATTAAGTTGTAGCTACTATTGTTTTGGTGATAAATCCAGGTCTAGTCTAAAAGAAGACTCAACATCAAAATGTGAGCGCTTAGGGACAAGGAGCTTATTTAATCTGTAACTGTAATTGGCACCTAGAACAGTTCTTTCCCAAATGGACATGATCAATAATTACTGATTAAGTAAATGTTCTCTTTGGTCTCATACCATTTCCATTAAAATTACCACTCTTCTGTACATCTGTAAATACTGTACTCTGACAATATCACTGAAATTTAAATCCAGACATTTACTGATCCATCAGTATAAGTTTCAGCCCATAATTACATTTGTATTGATTAAAATATTTATTCCTGGATTAAAAAATATCTTCTAACCATGCATAATCCTACCTGCCAAAGAGAGATTTCCCAGTGACAGCACAAACAGGATGAACCTGAAGACATTATAATGGAATTACCATCTAGGGATCACATCCCTGTGGTTCAATTATTTCTGGCAGAAACTCATTAAGACTGTGAACAACCACTCTCTCTGTATTCCTCTGAAAATTCTGAGCTCCTTGAGGATGAGAAGTTTGCCCACTCAGCAGTATTATAAGAAATCAAGTCTCTCAGGAATGATGGAGTAATGGGATTGTTGTTTATTTTGTGCATTAATGTCTTAATATTTTTTGGCTTGGAAGAATATTAAGTTATTTACAACATATAAGAATAGTACATTTATGGGAAGAAAGTTTTGGAGTCTGAAAAGCCATTGGAAGATCAATTAGCTTTTACTGACCTTGGAGTAGTTATTTATTGATCCCTAGGCATGTACTTTATCTTTAGAATAATAACATATAGCTGTGGGAACATGATGGACAGATTAAGTTTAAGTATGATTTAATTTTGTGGACTATACTACATTAAAAAATGATGTTCACTGAAAGCATTTAGTCTGTGTGAAAATACAAACAGTATATTATCCAAAGAAAAATCAATGTTCAAACTTGGGTATGGCAAATGATTCCAAATTTGTCTCATGAATTTTAAGAATATGTATGCATGTCAATTATGAGAACATAACAAAATAAAAACAGAAATTTTTCATTGCTTTAGGTTATATCACTGATAAATGTTACTTCCTCATACCTTCTGTAATTTTATTTACAGTGAAAATTTTGTCTAAAACCGGCCTTGTTCAATCAACTTAGAATTGAAAATGGAGTCCAGTTTTCTAAACCTGCAGGTCATTTCAGTGACTTTCTTGGAAATATTTTGAACACATTACAGGAAACAGAGCAGTTGTTTTCACGTGGTCGTTTAATATTATAGTCTTAGCTAAAATCAGAGTGCACAATATTAGAAACCAAATGTTTCAGGCAATTTAAAAACAAGTTTCATATATATTTCAATATGCAGCCATCTACGTGACTAACAATGAGAGAAATGATGTGGCTGATGATGTATCTCTTGATGACCTCCTTTACTGTTAATTTTCTCAATACAAAATTTGAGAATTACTGGACAGACATCTCTGGAAAATAATGACTCATAGTAACTCTTACGAACCAAAATAAACATTGGGTGTTATTCTCCAAATGATGCATATATGTGAGACATTTGCATGCTGTTTTAGGGCATTCTAGGGCCTACAGAAACCAACTGATAGACTCTATGAACTCTTAAGAAATTAGACCTAAGTCAGAGCTACTACATGAAAAATATATCTGGAATGCCATCGCACAACACTGCAATTGGAATTGGATCCATATTCCTGGAAACTTAGAAGCAGGTGCTGACAGTTTATTTTCAAAACTGAGGAGCATAAATAGGATTTCTGAATGGGAAAATTTTCTCAGTATGTCTATGATGTTAGGTTGGGGAAATTTACAAAAAGTTTAAACCTATGGATGATCCACAAATTTCAAAGTTTCACCAGGGTGACTCCAGTAATCAATCAGGCACCAGAGCCATTAAGAAATTACATCTTAATTTAAAAAGAATAGTGTAAAAACTAATCAGCCTATATGACCATCATTATGGCTCCATAGACTTACAAGTCAGAGACGGACTCCCCTATTCTCGTCATAGAGTACATTATATTTATACCCAAGTAAGTAGAGACTACAAGGTGTTACTTGGATTTATGGGATACTACCCAATTTATTCACACAGGTCCTCTGCTACAGAAAATAATTTTAAATTTCAATATTAAAAATTTAATTGAAACCATTTGTATTAAAGATATGGATTTTTAGGAGATATTGCTAATATCATCAAGAACACATGAAGAAAAATCAGACTATAAAGTAATAGATCTATCCTTTCAAGGGAGACACTGTGTTATCAGAGACACTTAGCAATTACAAATGAACAGAGCCCTACATGGCAACTTTATGAAAGAGATTGCCCTTCACCATTTGCTGCATGGCATGGATCACATCCTTGTTCTGCAGGCTGTAGATTAATGGGTTCAGCATTGGACTCAAAAGACCATAAAAGATGGCAATTATTTTGGACTCCTCTATGGACTTCTCAGTTGGGGGTCTTAAGTACATGCAGAAGAGGGTCCCATAAAATATGGTGACAGTTGCCAAATGGGAACCACAAGTAGAAAACGCTTTGTGTCTGCCTTCAGCAGAACGGATCCTCAGGATGGCCGCAAGGATGAGAATGTAGGACAGGAGGATGATGAAGAGAGAACTTGAAAGAGTAAAGCCAGCCACTGCAAACATGGCCATCTTTTTGACTTGGGTGTCGGAGCAGGCCAGCATCATCAGGGGAGGGTCAGCACAGTAGAAATGATTGATTTCCAGGGAGCCACAGAAGGACAAGTGGAAGATCAGCAGCGCCTGGAACAGTCCATTCAGGAAGCCACAAGCGTAAGGGACCGTGACTAGACAGATGCACAGGTTCCTGGACATTGTGGTCCTGTAATGTAAAGGGCTGCAAATGGCTGCATAGCGATCCACTGCCATGGAAGCAAGCATGTAAAGCTCAGTGATGACCAGTGCGATGAAGAGAAGACACTGTGAGAAGCACCCGGCATAGGAGATGGTCTTCTGGTCTGAGAGGAGGTTGGACAGCATGTTTGGAGTGATATTGGAGGAATAGCAGATGTCTACGAAGGAGAGGTGGCTCAGGAAGAAATACATGGGGCTCTGGAGGAGGGACGTGGTCCTGATCAGCACGATCATGCACAGGTTCCCAGCCAGCGTGATTAGGTAGATCAGCAGAAACACCCCAAACAGGATCTTCTCCAGCACTGGGTCATCTGTGAGTCTCAAGAGAATGAATTCCGTCCCTGTGGTGTGGTTTTCAGAAGACTTTTCTTATCCCTTGGAAACTGAATGTGACAAAGAGATGGAGGAACTCTGTCTGATTCAGATTCCACATCCACTTAATCATTTACTCTTTGATCTATCATCTGTGGGGAAATTACTCTTCCTATTCTAACAGAACAGAAAGTCAATGCACATATTTCACCCTAACCTCTGTATTTTCTCTCTGTTTTTCTAAATCTCAAATATGGATGCAGATACATTTGCACGCACTCACTTTTTCTCCCACTTGCATATATATTCATATTTATATTAATTAATATAATAATGTAATATTATATATGTGAATATATGTACACATGTATATATTCATACATTTTGCCTGTCTCTCTGTGAAAATTCATATTTGATATTTCTTTCAAACTTTTAAGTAAGGAAAAGCCAAAGAAATGAAAAATAGATATAAACAACAGCAGGTCATTGTCATCATTCAAATGGACAAAAGGAAATTCGAGTTCTAGGGCCTCCCGGGTGTGATATCTTATTGTTTCAGATAGAAAATAGAGAATAAATGTTCTTAATAAATGAAAACACTGATTGCAGTGTGTCCACCTGCAACCCAAACCTAGCCAGTTTAATTTCATTAAGAAATATTGAATTAGTGAAAGTACAAAATAAAAAATTGTTCTCTCTGCCTTGTCATTCATGCAGTCATTTATTCATTTATTATGTACACTCTAAAGATGTAGGATTTTTTTACTGTTCTAAATTCTATGGTTATGGCAGTGAACCAATTCTGCAACCAGAGAGACGTTATATTATACCGGAAGAAGCAGACATTATATACACAGATAAAATGCAAGTACAAAGAAGAAAAATTAAGGTGACATGCTTTTAGATGCAGTTTTTTCCACATGGTGGAGTCCCAATCTCCACCAAAAAACGATATTTTTAATGAACAAATGTGTAAAATCACCTACCTACCTGTAATAGCAGACTTGGCACATTACGGAAAAACAAGGTGGGGAGATTTATAATGTATTTCTTAAGTGTATTCCATAGAGTATTTTTAAAAATGAGTCTGCAAAGCCAATTAAAGCAGTCTTTCTTCCTCAAGTCATAATCCTGATTTGATGCTGGAGAATGAGATTCTTCTCTGAGGCCAGTGTCCTTGCCCATGTCTGGATACACTGTTTGGTGCTGTGCACGAGCCCTTTAGCATAGATAGAGAAATGAGCCATCACTTTTCATACTAAGGAGGAAAACATGGGGGCACTTAAGTTGTGCTTTTTAATATCATAAAGAAAAGGGAATCCCAATTAGAAGACCTCAGTTTTCCTCTCTACACACTGAGGTGAATGCATCTAGTGAGAGTGAGGAGCAGGAAGGTCTTGTAAATGAGAGATTTGAGGAGTAGAAATAACAGGCACACCACAGCCTAGGAAAACTATTCACACCCAACAATACTGACAAAGGACCTGTCTAAAACACGGAAACATTCTCCACAGTTCACCGCCCCGTCAACAACAGGCCAGTGTAAGGAAGAAGTCTGAGATGTGAACAGACACTTCATAAACGATATACGAATGGCCAATGAGCACACAAAAAGAACGTCACCATCCATAATTGTCAGGGAAATGCAGATTATATCCACAGCAGGATACCACTCCACAAGCACATCAGTGCCAAGATTTTTTAATGACAATGTGAGGTAACTGAAACTCTCACAATACATCACTTGATGGAATATAAAATAACTCAACTGCTTAGGAAAACTGGCTGTTCTTTATAAAATATCTCATTAGAGTTTATTACCAAAAACATATTATTTATAGAAGAGAAAAGAAGACTCATATCCACAAAGAAACTCGTGAATATTACCAGGTGTATAGATAATCAAACTGGGATATATCCAATTAAGAGACTACTACACAGAAATAAAAATGAAAACCTAATAATGCAACTTAAATGAATCTCAAAAACATGATATACAGAGGGAGAACAACTTCTGAATAGGGGGGGTAATGACCTCCCAAACTTGATCCCCCATAAAAGCAATGAGAACACTGACACATTGTCAAAATCACCTTTTTCAGAAATTTCAATAAACTTAGAGCTGCTTATTCAAGTCAACACAGCAGCGTCTTGCTAAGTAGAGTGAGTTTTGTGGCAGTTTTATATGTCCTACCCCCTTCCCCTCTCTGCACCTGCACAGCAGCCTTGAGAACTGGAATATGAGATTATGGCTGTACACCTTTGTCAAGCTGCACTGACATATTGAGATTTTATTGTGAAGAAATTTACTTCCAAAAATTTGACTTAGAGTTCATTTCTGCATTCCTCAGGGTCAAGCAGATCAATTTACTCACTAGTTTTTTAATCCTGAAAGACTAGTAAAAGTAGCAACAGAGCCTCATGTTATCAGGGCTCTCTCCATACAAAAGCAGGTCAAAAACTAAGCAGTGAATGCTGAGGCTGTCTTCAAATCTTCTTCACCTTGAAAATTAAGTCATATCATGGATGAAATCCAGAAAGCTATCTAATGTATCTCTTTCCTCTTCTTTGCTACCAGTTTCTTGGAAGCCTGGGTTAGATAATGAGGAGTCAGAGACGCAGGGGAGAAGTCGTTAGATGAAGAGCTCTAAGTGGTCAAGGAGTGGTCAAGAGAAATGCTGATCTTCAGGAGCCTGCTCCTGACTGAGTGTGACATGCTCGATGCCATGGCAACGGTGGGTCCGTGGCAATCGCATCCCCTGCGTTATAGCCACAGACTGTGCGGCCCCTCTGCCTCTGCCTGGTCACTCCCACTCCCCTGGGGCTCTGGGGGGGGTGCATGATGCAGGTAATATTGGCCTCTTGCTTGTCCTTTTGTGGAACCTTCACCACCAACCAATTCTGCTGTGCTGACCCAGCCCTCCTGGTGTTGACATGTTCCAACACAGAAAGCAAACTGCCCTGGCCGTGTCCACAGGGATCAGCCTCACAGGTTCCCTACTCATCATCCCTGTCTCCTACATCTTCATTTTCATCACCGTTACAATGATACATCCCAGGGAAGGACGGCACAAAGCTTTCTCCACCCATGGCTCCCACCTGACACTTGGCACTAGGTTTTCTGGGTCCCCATTCTGCATGTGTCTGAGACCAGCAAACAAGCAGTCTGTTCAGCAAGGGAAAAATGGGGCAGTGTTTTGTATTTTTGTGAGTACTATGCTGAATTCATTTATCTATAGCCTGCTGAACAAAGATGTAAAACAGAATGAGAAACCTTGGTATAATGGAGAAAAGTTCCATTTCAACAGTCTCCCATGAGATTCACCTGCCAGGAAAAGATGAGTCTCAACAGCAATAAAAAGAAAAAATGTATCCCTTTTTGCTTGTCCGTGAATGCAGTTCTCTAGAACAATACTATTTTTTGTGCATGCATAGCTTGGGATCAAGTGAGAGACTAACGGAAACACAGACTGGGAAAGTGGTTTAGAAATGGTTCAGAAAAACAACAGCAGAAAACAGCTGTTTATGATCAAGCAGGGTCACGGTTTCAGTCTCACTCAAGAACTTATTTACACATGGTTAGCTAGCAGATAAATTCTTCCTTTCACATTGTAGGCCACCAGTATTGAGAAGCACTGAGCTATCTTATCAGCAAAATTAAGTGTTTTATGATGAAAAATACTTTCATACAATATTTACATAATTTCCTTTAATGACAGTTAATTATCTTCTCAAAAAAGCTCAAATCTCTAATTTTGATATATTTTCTCAATGGATATTTGATATGCTTCTTAGTATACTTCTCTGGAATATGGAACCCGTGTATCACATTATTTCAAAGAACTTAATATTTTATGTGTTTTAATGACCTCATGATTAGTTTCATTAGGCTTCCTTAATGAAAACAGATACCATTCTTAACAGGGTATGCCCATTCTGATTTAGAATTTTCCTTTCCTACAGAAGAGTGTTGTATGATTTTGTCCCTACAACATTATTAACAACTATCATTATTGAGTTTTACATATTATTTTTCAATTCTTGTCTGCATACAAACCATTTAAAAAACAGCTGCTCAAGTATGCAAGCATATTTGGTTTTAGCATTTTAAAACTAAAGAGTAGCATAAACATATTAAAGACTGATTGATTCACTTTATAATTGACTCCTAAATAAGTACATAATATAACTTAATGTTGATGCGACATATTTCAATATGTCACTTCCTTTTACTATTTAGGCAGTTTTTATTTTTCCCATCTTAGGAAGGACCAAGAAAGACAAATATTTTCCAATCTCACTTGTATGTGGAATCTAAGAAAGCTCATCTCATAGAAACAGAGAGTAGGATGGTAATTGCCAGGGGCTGGGTCCGGAGCTAGTAGGGATGAGTTTATCAGGGATACAAATTTCAGCTTGTAAGATGAATATGCTCTGCGGTCCTAATGTACAAAATGGTGACTACAGTTAGCAATACTTTCTTGTATAAGTGAAATTGCTAAGAAAGTAGATTATAAATGTTTTCACCAACAACAGAACAACAAAATAATTTTTATCATGTGAGATGATAGATGCAACCTCATTGTGATAATTATATCACAATATGCAGGTGGATCAAATCATCACTTTGTACAACTTAAGCATATACAATATGTCAGTTATATCTCAATAAAGCTGGAAAAATACTAGCGAACAAATTTTCAAAATCTTTATGTTCTTTGACAACAAAACTAAATTACTAATACTATTGAATGAAATATCTTTTAAAATCCCAAATATATGTGATTAGGAACTCTCTATGAAATAGCCTATAGATTAAAGAAATCACTAGGAAAATAAGAAAATATTGCAAAATGAGTGATAAAAAATAGTAAATTTGTGGCTTTCAACTAAAATGGTGTTTAGGTGAAATGTAAAAACATTTATATGTGAACACAGGCCAGAGTCAAAGCAATGATTCAAACTTTCATTTAAAAAGCTAGGAAAGAAGATAAAAAATAGTTCCAAGCAAGTTCAGAAAAGCCCAAGTAATAGGAAAGCATTCATTGTTTTGCTGGACCTGGTTATGAAGATCCAGGCTGGCAGGCCTCAGGCAGGAAGTAGGTCCCTGTAGCCTAGAGGCCACAAACTAGAACCAGAAACTCACATTAAGGGAGAGATGGTCATTCTATTCCTCTCTTTTTCCATTCCCATAGCAACTGTTACCAAAGCACATTCAGAGAAACAGGGACCACCACCATGGCCCATTGTTTCTATTTTCACTTAATAACTCACGGAAGGCATGCAGAAGGATTTGTTTCTTAAAGACTTTCAGGTCCAAAATTTATGGTAATAAGAACACAATAAAGTCAAAGAGCTGAGCTAAGAGCATCATTAATCTGTTTGGTGTTGTAAACAATAAAACACGTTAGTGCTCTGTGACATAGCAAATGGAAATTTTCCCTTAGCACAGTGTTCTTCAAAACTTCATATATTTACAAAGTACCTATGATTTGGTTAAAACATAGATCTGGATGTAGTAGATCTGAGTTGCAGAATGTGTGGCTACATTTCTAACAACTTCCAACCTAATGCTGTGACAACAGACCCAGGAACCGCATGTTCAGGAGCAAAAGTCTAGGTAAACAGCGTAGCTCATTTTTCTCAGACCTGACCTTTAGCAGAGATACATGAGACATTTCCGTAGACAACACCAAACTCATCAAAATGCAAAGATATTTCAGCCAGGGGCTCAAAGCTATGGCTTGTTGGTAATTGGAGGCATGGCCATCAGAGTTACCGTATTTCTTCTGAGGACATCCTTCAAGGCCCGCTTGACATCTTTGTTCCGCAGACTGTAGATCCACGGATTAAGCAATGGACTTACGAACGTGTAGAAGACAGCTACTATTTTGGACTCCTTGACAGTCTTATCTGTCGGTGGTCTTACGTACATGCAGAAGAGAGTCCCATAAAATAGGGTCACAGACAACATGTGGGAACCACAGGTGGAGAATGCCCTGCGCCTTCCCTCTGCTGATTTGATCCGGAGGATGGCAGCGGTAACAAAGGCATAGGATGCCAGGATGATGATGAGGGAGTTGGAGAGGTTGACACCAGCTGATACGAGCATGGCATGCTCTTTGACATAAGTATCAGAGCAAGAAAGCTTAATGAGTGGAGGGTCAGCACAGTAGAAGTGGTTGATGACATTGGACCTACAGAAGGTCAAGCGGAAGGTCAGGATGGCCTGGAGCAGCCCATCTGAGAAGCCATAGACGTAAGGAAATGTGGCTAAGCAGATGCAGACCCGTCGGGACATTTTCACACTGTAGCGCAGAGGGTTGCATACGGCCACGTAGCAGTCATAGGCCATTGCTGCCAGCATGTAAAACTCGGTGAGGAGAAGTGCAATGAAAATGTAACACTGTGTAAAGCAGCCGGCAAAGGTGATGGTCTTCCTCTTTGCTAAGAAATTAGTCAACATCTGAGGGGTTGCGTTGGAGGTATAGCACAAGTCTACAAAGGCTAAATGAGTGAGGAAGAAGTACATGGGGGTGTGAAGGCGAGAGTCCAGCCTGAGGAGCACCACCATGCCCAGGTTCCCAAAGAGGGTGACAAGGTACACAAGGAGGAACAGCGCGAAGAGAAGAGGCTGGAGTTCGGGGCGACCTGTGAACCCCAGGAGAATGAATTCCGTTACAGCACTGGCATTTCTGATGGACATTTCCTGGAGTCTGTCCTGTACTTGAAATAGAAGGAAATGGAGCAGACATGGAGGTACAGCTCATAGTACTGGGAAATGATTTTTCTCAAAACTTCTGTATGTCATTTAAAACGGACACTACCATAAACTGACTTTGTACTTGCAGTGAGCCATTATTTTATTTGTCTTTATATTGAATTATCTTATGTAGTTGAACTTGAACAACAAGGGTTTGTCTGTGTGAATCTACTTACAGGCAGATGTTTTTCAATAAACGTATTGGAAAAATTGTTAGAGGCTTGCAACAATCTGAAAAAACATTTCTTTTCTCTGATTTACTTTCTTGTAAGAATATAGTATATAATACATATTACATGTAAAATATGTAAAAATCAAATGTTTTTGTTATCTGCAAGGCTCTGGTCAACAGTAGGTTATTAGTAGTTAAATGTTTAACAAGTCATAGTCTTACCCAGGTTTTCGACTGGGTTGCACATCAGCACACTAACCCTGTATTGTTCAAGGGTCAGCTGAATGTCTATCTCTATACCTACAGTTATACCAATGCTATATACCTATAGATAACTAAATATACAGCTCTTCCTATATCCATAATTACAGTGATGCTACATATCCCGGGTCACCCTGCACTATTTTTTACCTCTCAAAGTCTACTTATCCTATAAATTCCTGCTAAAGGCCTGTCCTTTGAGAAGCATTTCTCACTCCACTCCCATATTACATGGGATTGAATTTAACCATTTGTGCTTTCTGCTTCCAGTGCATCCTACATACGTCTAATTTACTCTTTAGCACCATACATCACCATGAAATATCTACTACTAATTCCTCCCATATTATTTCTTCAGAGGCAGGGACAAAGTCCAGTTATTACTGCACTGTGACTTTTAAGCACATGCTTGTATACTTAATTTAGAAAAGAAAATAAAAATAGAGTGTAAGCACAAAAGAATGAATGAATTGCAATGTTTCACTCATTTCTGAATCCCCACAGAGCTTTGCATGATGTCAGACACTTAGGAAAATTAAGTGTCTGAACTTTAGTGTACAAACCAATTACTAGGGAAGTTTGTTAATCAAGGAAATTCAGAGAAAGTTTGTTACTAATGGTTTTATGTGGCATATGGGGATCTTCACATGTAACAATTATTCAGAAGATTCTAATGCAGGTGTGACGAGAAACCCAATTTTAAGAAGGCACAGTCACAGTGTTCCCATAAACATAAGGCAAATAAATGAAATAACAAGTGTTGGAAGGGATGTGGAAGAAAGGGAAACCAAGTGCACTGTTGGTGGGAATATAAATTTGGGTAGCCAGTATGGGAATCAATATGGAGATTCCTCAAAATATTAGATTTGAAGTACCATACAACCCAGTAATTCCACCTTTGTGCATTTACCTTAAGACAACAGAACCACTAATTTGAAATTATTCATGTAGCCCTATGTTTATTGCAGCATTGTTTACAATAGCCAAGATATGGACACAACCTAACTGTTTACCAATAGGTGCGTCGATAATGAAGAAGTGGTACACATGTACAATGGACACTACTCAGCCATAAAAAAGACCGAAATCTTGTATTTGTGACAACATGGGTGGACTTAGAGAGTATAATGCTAAGTGAAACTAGTCAGACAGAGAAAGACAAATACTGTATGTTTTCACTTATATGTGGAATAGAGAGAACAAAACAAATGAAAACAAACAGAAAAAGACCCATAAATACAGAGAACCAACTGGTGGGTGCTAGAGCTGAGGGGGTGGAAAACAAGCAAAATAGGTAAAGAGAACAAAGAGGTACAAACTTCCAATTCTAAAATGAATAAGTCACAGGGAAGAAAAGTAGAGCATAGAGAATATAGTCAATAATACTGTCATCGCTTTGTATAGTGACAGATGGTAACTACATTCCTTATGGTGAATGTTTCCTATTGTATAGAAATGTCAAACCACTATGATATACACCTGAAACTAATATAATAGTGTATATCAACTACACTTCAATAAGAAAATTTTTAAATAACTGACCCACAAAAAAATTAAAGAAAAAATGAACAAAGAATTATCAAATCATATAAATGTTCATTCAGTAATTTGAGGAATGTCTATAGCACTGACACAATGTATGCATTAAAAAAAGAATTGTTCTGCATAGTCAGTATTTAATTTAAGAATCACTTGTTCTATGCAGATACACCACTCCATGGATTCCATTCACGTCACAGATGTTGAATCTCTTCTTCCTTTCTCTCAAATGTTTTAATTTCTTGCCCCTTTTATTATAATTACATTTTTGAAAACCTGCCCAATGCTTCTCAGATCTCAAAATGAGTCACTAAGCCATGCTATAGGATAATTACAGAAAGGCAAACTCACTTATCTCTATTAGTAAGTACTTAATGAACATTGCTGAATACACTAATAATAGGTATTGACAACATATAATAATTCTTAACTCCGAGTCACTTCATTTCCCCTTTGTAACTGGTACAAATAATATCTGTTCTGTCTCCCCCTCAAGTTGTTGTGGACATCAAACAAGATACTCATCAAACAAATACTTACCATCTTCTGTGATTAGGCACTGTCGGCACAAAAATTGACAAAACCATCAAAAACCACACCACTCCCGGCATCCACAGTTCAGGGGGCAGACTGCACGTAAGTGAATGGTGTTGCAACTGTCAGTGACATGGAGAAAATACAGAAAGTGGACTTTGGTGGAAAGGGTGTTCAAACTCAAAAGAGTAACAAAGATGATGAACTTATGAACGGGTAACTTTTTAAAAGCAACAAACTGAAGAGGAAGAAAAAAGCCAATAAGGCTATTTTAAGAGGGTATTCTGGGAAGATTAAAGAACAATGCAGAGATATCTTTCTTTGAAATCCTAGTGATGCGAACATGTGCGGGCTCATGCACAGAGGTGCAGAAAGTCCCAGCTGAGAACTTCCCTAAAACTCAAATGTTTCACATCTTTGAAAGTCTGATTCATTTCCATCCATCTTTTTCACATCAACAATAACAATGACCCTCAATAAGAAACAGTGGTTGGCAGTTAGTGGCAGCTTCTCTTCAAGAAATGTCTATCACGAAACACTTTGAAAAAAGTTTACTTACTTATATTACCTTCTCATATAAGTTTGCATCCAGAACACCCCAGAAAGGGAATAGATAGTGGTTACTGGCACAGAGGAAAATGGAAAGAAAAAGATCAGGCTGTGGAAATTTCAGATGTATAGACATAGCAGGAATCTGGACTCAAGGGGCTCACTGGCAGAAGGCCTCCTCACTTGCATACCACTGAGTGATGGCCTGGGGGTTCTAGAATGGTCTGGACTCACAGTTCAGTGACTGGTGTGGTCTAGAAATATGCAACTGAAGAAGAGCAGACATACCGATAGGTGGAGAGAGGATAAAAAAAATTGTGAACAGTATGTGTTCACAGAGAAGGAAAATCACAGCTTTGTGCAGCTGTGTCAGGCCAGAGTGAAGAGTGAACATCTGCTCAACAAGGCACTTGTGGGTTTGCTAGTGCACAGCAGAGACAGCCCCCAACTGATGGGGAAAGAGCCAGCAAAGGAGTGGCTCAAGGACAGTAGGAAGCTGAAATGTTGGCCAGGGAGACAAAACCTGTTAGCAGGCAACTTAGTTGGGATCCAAGCTTTGCTACTGAAATGGGAAGGATTGCATTTATGTATATTGAACTAATGGGGCAAATTTGTGGCCTCCGTTTGAGACTTCAACACAATCTCCTCTTGACTAAAAGGAAATTAAACAACAAAAAATTTAACTCTACCTCTGATTTGCATCTCTTTTCTCACCTTTCATCAAAGAAGTTCATGGGCGCCTCTCTCAGATGTAAAATGTCCTGGCATTTATACCAGCAAGTGGGAGGTATAGACCTGCTCTCATGTAAATTTCATGGGGCTTCAGAGTTGGAGAAATGAGTGCCATCCAGGGAACCAGGCCCCTCGGGATTAATTGGAGCTCTCTGGGATCAGGAAGCTAATCATATGTCTCAATCATATTTCCCATAATTCCCTATTTAATATTGTCCCAAGAGATCTCTGGAAGGCAAAAAAGTTTCCTATTGAAATTTTGCAGTTCTGATTTTTAAGTTTTCTTTTCTTTTATTCTACAACTGCCTGCTCACCTAAAATCCACCACTCTTAGCAATGTCTTCTGGTGAACATTGAACTCTTGGGAGGGGTCACTCATATACAGGACTGTGAAACACACAGGGTCATTGGCAAACACCTTGGTGAGCACTTTACACCTTTAAGCATCTCTCATGAAGCTAACTGAAGTGATTCTCAAATACAGTTCTTAGGGGTAGGAACTCCATCCTGCACTTTTGGCTAAAGAAGCAGAGGCTCCTCCGAGTGAATATTGATGGACTAATTCACCTACAGCCTCGTTGCTGGAAAGTGGCAGGGTGGGATTGAACCCCTGTACTCACACACACCCAGTTGACTCTTTCCCCAAATGTACGTATCTGCTATGCCTCAACCTGCAGAGCCTGCACTTCCTTCTAACAGCCTTTTTAATATGTTCCCAGCTTCCCTCCAATCAGTGCTTTCCTTATTCTCTTTAGATTCTCATTGAACCTGGTGTTGCCAAGTTGGGCTGCAGTTGACATCTCCCTAAAAGACGCTCTCTCTGCCTCCACAGACATGGGGCTGATCTCCATCCTCCCTGCTGTCCTAGGGCACTGCCCTCATCCTTGTCTAACACACTCTGTTGTAATTACCTGCTAATGTGTCTATTCCAGCACTGGACTGCAGACCCTAATGGGCAAGAACAGTGATCTCCACAGCTAGCACAGGCCCTGAGCCCAGGTGAAAATAGTGATCAGCTAATGCCTGCTGAATAATATAAGGGGTGTTCAATGTGCACTTAATTCAGTGAATATACAACAAATCCTGGTAATTCCCTCCCAGGGACCTTTACATTATATTGAACATATTTCCTTATCCCTCAAAAATGAAATTCTGTAGGGAGATGAACTGGGATGAGTGAGTAACTTGTCTGAGATACAGGAGGAAAGAAACAGAATGGTAAGAATCAATAATACAAATAAACATTGAGTACCTACTATCTTCCAGGCATCAGGCTCAGCACTTTACAAGCCTCAGCTCAGTGAATCCTCACACAACTCGATGGGTCTTTGGTATCATTATCTTCCCTTTACAGATGGAAAACTGAGGCATAGAGAGGTTAAGTGACTTTCCCTGGCATATAAATAATCTACTGTGAGCCTGGGATTCAAACAGGGAAAACATTAGTCCGTCATATCTCACTGTTGATAATTATGCAGTGGTGACATGCTCACACCATACTAACCATTCTCCAGCTATTGTGACATTCATTCATTCATTCATTCATATAGTTAATAAATATTCAGGGAAAACCTTCCTTCACTAATGCACTGTCAATGCAGAGAGCAAAAGGGAAGTGAAAAGCTATGTAAGAGTTTCTGGTTCATTCTGGGAAGGAAGAGATATGCATACTTAAAGTTTCAGGATAAGGGTGTGGATTGTTAAGAACTCACGAAGATCACATTGGGACGTGGTAAAAAGTAGAGCTTGCCCTCCCATAGCCAGAACGCAAGGGGCACAGTGATAGTTTATTAACTCAATAGCTATTAATGAAAACTTCCTATATTCTAGATTATGGGATAAATATGAGCTTTAAAATAACCGCAGGACTAAATACAGACTGTAAGTAACTTTATCTTTCTCATTCTCATAGCCACCATTACTGGATCAGTGAAGTTGGCTTCATGTGTCTTAGGAAAAAAAAATGATGTATGTGGACTCTGGAAAGAACACAGATACTCCTGTGCATTTTAATGGGATCTGGTGACACAGATCCTTCAAGAAAATACACTTATTTCTAGCTTCCATATGATGGGTGGTAAAGCTATTTTTATAAAAATTGTTTGTTAAAATAAAATAAAAATAGATGAAGAAATTCACAAACTGGTCCTAGAATTCAAACCCAGAAACCTACTGAAACATATATGAAAACTTGATACATGACGGACTTTACACTAAAAACCTAATGAAAATAGTATAGAGTATTCAAAACATGAAAATCTGATTATTTTATTAAAAAATAGAATTGGATTCTGCTTGGCAACATTGATAATATCAAGAAAAATACAGACTTAAATATGTAAAAGTAAAAGTTTAAAACATGGAAGAAAAGAAAGAACAGCTTTATAACAAAAAAGAAAAGGTTTGACAAGATATACAAGACACAAAAAGAAGATTAATAAATTAGAATTTTGTTCAAATAAAAAACAGGTTGTAAACATTTGTACTGCATGTATCATTAATAGTTTAGTACCTAGTACAGAATACATGAGTAGCAATTACAAATGTAGATTTTAAAGATAAAAAAATAACAGCTGAAAATTGGGCAAAGGATATGGACATACTACTAAAAGAAAGAGAAATCTCCAATTACTATAAGAGCCTTTAAAAGCACTTCAGTTAGCTTGGAATGATGTTGAATATATCAGTGAAAAAAACTGCTAAACAAATCACCATAGATAATCTAAAAGGGTTTAGTGAAAATTAAAATAAATTAAACAATGATATATAGAGTATATTTACATTTATTGGGTTTTAAATCTGGCAAAAAAAAATGCTATGCAGTCCTGTGCATAACACCACCAACAAATATTAAAACTCTACATGAGGATATAAAACATTAAATTTATCTTAGAGTTCAATGAAGGAAATGAGGAGAGGAAAAGAATCAGGCAGGGAGATCTCAATTTAACAGTATCTGAGCATCTGATATATCTGAAACAAAAGTTGTATTGTGTGTTGACTTACTAACGATTATTTATTCTTATTCAGGTGGTCTTTTTATTTACTTAGGAAGCAATTGCTGGTGGAAAACTTTCTTGATTGCTCTTTTAACATCTTTGTTCCGAAGGCTGTAGATGAAAGGGTTTAACATAGGGCTCACAAAGATATAAAGAACAGCTACAATTTTTCCCTGCTCTACTGATGCTTCAGAAAGGGGTCTCAGATACATGCAGAACAATGTCCCATAAAAGACGGTGACAGCTGTCAAATGGGACCCACACGTGGAGAAGGCCTTTTGCCTCCCATCAGCAGAGCGGATATGCAGAATGGCTGTGAAAATGAAAATGTAGGAGATGAGGATGATGGTGAGAGAGCAGGTGAGGTTGGAACCAGCCCCCACCAACATGGCCATTTCTTTGGCATACGTATCCGAGCAGGCAAGGACTAGGAGAGGTGGGTCTGCACAGTAAAAGTGGTTGATCTCATTGGGTCCACAGAATGAGAGACGAAGCATCAGGATGGTCTGGACCAGACCATTTGCAAAGCCATAAATATAAGTAGTGGCAACAAGAGAGAGACAGACGCATCTGGACATTTGGATGCCATATAACAAAGGTTTGCAGATGGCCATGTAGCGGTCATAAGCCATCACTGTGAGCATGTAGTAGTCTGTGATCACCAGGGCAATGAAAAAGTGGAATTGTATAAAGCAACCAACGACAGATATAGTTTTTCTCTTGGATAAGAAATGAACCAGCATCTGAGGAGAGACACTGGTGGCATAACAGAGGTCTACAAAGGAGAGGTGGCTGAGGAAGAAGTACATTGGCGTGTGGAGTTTTGAGTCACTTCTGATTACCAAAATCATGCTCATGTTGCCAATCACGGTGATCAGGTAGATGACAAGGAAGACCGCAAAGAGGAGAGGTTGCAACTCAGGGCGATCTGTCAGTCCCAGGAGAATAAACTCAGTCACTGCCGTGTGGTTTTCCTCTGACATTGTGTTTGCTTGGCTTCAAATGAGGACTAAGGTAAAGGAAATAAAAATGCATTTGTCATTTATCTGTTACCCCGTCATGTCATATTATAGTTCTTCCTCTTCCCTTGAATTTATAAATGAAGGTGGCACAAATAACCTAGTAAGCATGTATTGATATTTTAAATACCTAAATTAATCTAGGGAGCTCCTTATGTATAAAGACAATCATACTTTATAAATACTTCCTACAAGCCTTTTCATATTTGAAAAGCCTTTATCTTGTCTGCTTGTCTTTATCGTATTTGTTTATTTATACTTTCTTTAAACAATTTCCTTAATCTTTGATTTTCTTTAAGATTGTAACCTTTTTTACTCCAATATACGTTTTTATGTGATCTCTAAGTATCAAGTCACTGAGTCTCATCTGTTTTTCACAGCTGAATTGATGTGGGGAGTGGAACTGATCAATAGCGCATATCCTTTTAAACTAGGATCTCTCTACCTGCCCCTCAAACCTCAAGATCATTTTCAAGGTCTTCCTTCACCCTGCAATGAATGACCATTTTCCCTGCTCCCGTGTACTGCAGGTGGCATCACGTCACCAAATCTTATTTAACTTTTAAGACTCAGTTCAGGGGCGTCTTTGCGTTGTGTATTATTGCCAAGTATTAGGGGCAAACATTGATTCACGGAGAATTAATGTAAATCAGTGTTTTTGTAAAAAAAACTAATTTGATATATAGATACATACACATGTATCAATGGTATAAAATGTTTGTAGGGGAGTAATTAGGTGAAATAATAATGTGTTGACGTTTCCTTGGTGGGAGAGCAGGCAATATTGAAAAAGGTTGAGAAGAGTGTGATAACTTTGCTGTATGTCTACCTCATTTTAACTCTTGAAAAGATTTAGAAAAACTCTACGACCTGAATTCAACTTAAGTTGTTAAAAACATGTAAAAAGCCACACTGAAATAATTATCATATTCACCATACCACTAAGACAGGACATAAGATACATGAAGTGCTTCTCCCAACATTTGTACAAGATAAAGGTGATGGTGAAGACCATTGTGGAAAAATCTACATCCTCTTCAATGAAGCATTCCCTGCTATGGCAGTGTTGTCCTGAGTCATTATTAGCTACAATGCCATTGACTGGCTCAGGTCGTTTTGTAAGGCACTTTGTAAATGGATCACTCAGCATCCTGTCCATTGCATTATTCCATTTTTCACATGTAAATTTTGGACTTTTTAACTAGCTAATAACTTTATTATTAAAATTATTATTTATGAGGTACATAACAAGTCACCTTAATCAGTGGAATCATAGATATTGTGTGATATTCTTTTCTAAGTTCATAAGGTCATTTTAATTATCATAACAAATACTCTTTGGTGCTGAGTTGCATTTTTTGTAAGTTCTTTTCATTAAAACATTACTTAACCATTAATCTGGGAAAAGTTTTAAATATATCTGACTTGAAATAAGCACTTCATAAGTTGTAGCCACCATTATTGGGTGAAAAAATCTAAAACAAGACTCAACATCAAAACATGAGTTCCTAAAGGACAACAAGTTTATCTAATCTATCTATAACCTTAGTGACACTTAGAACAGCGCTTTCCCAAATGGACACAATCAATAATTACTGGTGGAGTGAATGTTCTCTTTGGTCTCCTTCCCTTTCCATTATAAATACTATTCCAGTGTCCATTTATAAATATCTGTACTCTGAGAAGATCATTTGAATAAATCAAGGCATTTGTTAATTCGTCAGAATATGTTTCAACCCATAATTTTACTTTTATTGATCAAAATATTTATTTTTAGATTCCAAAATGTATTTTAATAATACTTAATCCTACCTGTGAATGAAGAGTGATTTCCCAGTGACAGCATGGTTAGGATGAACCTGAAGAGTTTATAATTGTCATATATGGACCAAATCCCTATGGTTCAATTATTTCTAGCAGAAAGCCATTCAAACCATGAAAAACACTATCTTTTTATCCTTTGGAAAATCCTAAGTTCACTGAGGGCATGGTGTTTCCTCACTTCCCAGTATCATCAAGGAATCAAATCTCTTGTGAATGATGGAGCAATGGGATTCATTATTTTAATTTATGCCTGACTATCTTGATATTTTTGACTTTAGGGAAATAGTAAGTTCTCTTGTTAACCACATGTAAGACAGAATAGTGCTTGAACTTAGGAGACAGTTTTGGAAAATAATGGGAAGACCAATTGACTTTTGTGAAGCTTGGACTAGTTATTTACCAATTCTGAGCCTTGTGCTTTGCATTTTGTTAGAAAACAGTAATATATAACTGTGGGAACATGATGGATTTATAGGTAATACAGATAGATGTGCTGGTGATTCTGCCTTTGTTACCCTACCTGACCCAGACCTATTGAGTTTTCTTTTCTACCTTGTTTTGTCGACCTGGAACTTAACCTTTATGCATCAATAGAACTTCTTTGATGTCTACTTTTCAGCTGAGTTTGTCCAGTGGAGGAAACCAGCAAGATGTCAAAGGTTGAGAGGAAGAGAGAAGTGGCTGCATTCTTCCAAGAAAAAGTCCTGCTGAGCTGTGTGTTGGAGAAGATTGCCAGGGACTTCCTTCCTGGTTCGAGCTCTCACTGGGCGCTAGTGACAGCAGCCATTTGCCAGGCCATTTCAAGGCGAGGGGTGAAAATTGATTTCTGCAATAAACCTCCAACTACTTAATCTTCTTTGATATCTTTAACTTTGCCTGTATTCTTTGTATTTTCATTAAATTCTCTTCAGTTAAGTCATCTGAGTAAAAATTTGTTTTACGCTATGTCCCTGTCTCAGGTCAGAGCATCACATAGTATTTATTTGATTAATGATGCAGTGGAAATAACCATATTTACATCAATAATAACTATTTATTTTGTTAAATTTTGGGGATATTTCTGACTTCACTGTTGTTGGAACTTAAAGGGGCCATGCAATCACTCTCCTTCCTGACCCTGAATCAGTTGCATCCATGAGTCAGATCTTAACATTATTACAGCTAAGCTTAGATTTGAGAATGTAGCTTAGACATACTTTTCTGTTCCTTTCATCTGAATTGAAGTCAGCCAGACCCAGCAGAACAGTGAAAATACTCATTTCCTTTTTCCCTTTCCAGAGCCATGACCAATCAGAACGTACGACTGAGACAAGACATAGGTGTCAATCACGCAGAGAACAAGATGCTTTGTATTGACAGCCAGGCAGCTGCAATGATCCTGTTCATAATCTCACCAGCCTCCTTTCACCCTACTGATTTATGCATATGTGGGGGTGTAGTCAGAGAAATCCAAGTGTCCTTCAAAACTTTTCCTTCCAATGTCGTTTAGAAACCTCTGCCTCAGTCCTTTCCACTGTAGCTGGCATCCCTTTCTTCAGTTTATGCATTCCAGAAACCTCTGAGTCATCCTTGATTTCCTCCTCTCATTCTTCACTCCCTTTCATAGCCAAATAATCCTGTCACTTTTTAAATATATCACGTGTCAAATTTTCCTACATTAAGAAGAATGAGGAGGAGGAGAAGGAGGGGTAGAAGAAAGAGAAGGAGGAGAAGGAAAAGGGAAGCAAAAGGAGAAGAAAAGAAATACCAGTATTTCAAAGGAACTTCAAAGAAACTTGCAATGATGCTTTGAAAGTACTGGTAGATCTTTTTTCTTAAAATGGTAAAAAAATTTTATTAATTCATTTCAACAAAAATTCCCACTTTGGGGAAATGGTATCAATGGGAAATACATGACACAAGGAAAGCAATTCAAGGCTCTTAGCACTTTTTTTTCCACTGCCCACTATCAACCTAGTACCAGACCCAATCCATTTGCTTGGAAACTAAAGGAGCTTTTAGCACCCCAAAACCCCTGAGACATCTTCAAAAGAAATCTCTGTGTTATAATTCACAATCACAATATAGGTTGGTCATGGGGACAGTAGTACAGCATGGAGAATACAGTTAATGATCTGTAACATATTATGACATTGATGGACAGTGACTGCACTGGACAGGGTGAGGACTTGATAATATGGGTACGTGTTGAACCACTGTGTTGTGTATCTGAAACCAACATAAGGTTGTATATCAATGATACATTGATTTTAAAAATGCAAAAAAAAGAAAGATTTGTGTTTATATAATATGTACTTATATATATATATTATAGATGTTTTTCACAAGTTTTCTAAACTGCCTGAAACATAATTTACCCATAAACAAAATTCCCCATTAAGTACCTTAATATGCACATATGGTTTGAAGTGCTTTCAAAGCCAGCACAGAAATGTCAGCACAGAAAAATTAATTTCTCTGAGATTCAGGCTTTTCATCTGTAAGAAACAGATTTAATATCTATATTACAGGGATATTATAAGTGTTAAATAAACTTTATTTTTCCTTGATAATGAATATGGATATCTATTTGTAAATGCTTAGCCTTTTGTGGCTATTACCTAATAAACACTCAAGAGATGATAGTTGTAGGACTGAGACAGTCGCAAATGTGTGTGCTTTACCACCAGGTAATGTAAAGAATATGTGAAACTGTAGCTTTTAAAGTTCTTTGTAATTTGCTTTGCTCTTCTGCAGAAACCCAATTCAGCTGAGCAGAGAGATGGTAAACAGGATTTTTAATTATGTCTTTTATAGTAGAGCGACTTTAAAACCAATTGATCTTTTCAAATTTAGGAAAATCCAGGGATAACTTCAACTGCCGAATGATGACCTTAGAAGGTCATCAACGATGGGTCAATTTTCATAAGACTGGTGAACAAATTTTAAATTTCTATAATGAACAAAATCTATCACCTTATGTGAGGAAATAGAATTTCCTCAGTAACCATTAAAACATAAATCCTTCTAACCAATATATTTAATGAAGGATTTTAACAGCATCATGGATTTACAACCAAGTGTTATAAAATATGATATAATTATAATAGTACAGTACAGCTTTTATCCATCTCAACAAACTAAATAGAAATGCATATCTGAATGACAAAATAAAGAGTATATATGGATTGTTTTTGTATCGTTTTTAACTAGTGCGATTTTTGCCTGCCTGACAAGTTATTTTATTTATTCTTTGTGTGTTTATGGCAACAGGTGTATAAATACTGATTTCTCTGTTACATTTTCAGGAAAGAATTGTAATTATCAAATATATTTAATTACCGTATTACCTGGGTCCTATGTCAAGACATAATTATACATCATGTGGACTTGAGAAGTATGGCCTTCTTTTAAACACTAGCTTTGGACTTACAACAGTCAATAATTTCAATGAACTCTATTGGTTGATCTTTCTCATTATATAAATGCCCAGTCCTTCATATTTTAATCCTTTTTGCCTCTTAGGATTTATGAGACCGCCCACCACTGGAGAAGGGAGGCTTGGTTCTGTAACCATTGTCTCCATGCTTCTCTCTGGTCTTTATTGGTCTCCAGTCTGCATGGGTGCTGCTTGCTCTGCTGTCATCCACGTACACATGCATCTTGGGGTCATTGCTGT
Organism: Manis pentadactyla; assembly: GCF_030020395.1. Lineage (NCBI taxonomy): Eukaryota > Metazoa > Chordata > Mammalia > Pholidota > Manidae > Manis > Manis pentadactyla. The sequence continues at coordinate 19,946,831 of NC_080027.1, read as the reverse complement.
CTTGGCTGGACACAGCCTGCGAATCATTCCTGGTGAAGCAGCTGCATCTTGACACTTGAGGGACCTACAGATGCACCTTGGATCTGCCTCTTAAATTCTTTCCGACCTGGCCTGGGACGTCCACTGCGTAGTATTCAGTCCATGTGCTGGTGCAACACAGCCCCTCACCAAAGTCTCAGATATTTTATACTCCCCTATTAGGGCCATGCAGCAATTTGGGGATGTGGGTACTGTCCATGCCCCAAGGAGACTAAAGAAACTGTGGGAACATTAGCCCAAGTCCAAATAGGACCTGGACTTGAGGAGGTTGAGCCCAAAGTTTTCTCTGCTTTGGCAACTGAAGTTGATTCAGGGCCAAAGCCTAGAGCAAGGAGAGAGGGACGACCTGTCTCTGATTGACCTAACGCCTTAAATCATTTGTTTTCCTCTAGTCTCTCATCAGTGTGCCCTTGCCAAAAATCCAGGCTTTGATTTCTTTACTTTCTCTGTCATAATCTATCACTTTTATGTCAAGATGGACTTCTGGAAAGGAAGATTGTCTACTCATATGAAAAATATAACACTGTTATATTTTTTTATTATTCATAATGGTATTTTTATGAATTTGGTAGAGAAATACTTGGGCTTTACTCTGATATCAATACCGGTGTAGATAAAACCTGAAGAAAAATTATTATATGAGTCAGTATATATCAGGAATCATAAACTAAACATACATTTGTTTAAGTGGGCCATGCAAATAATTTCACTTAACCTGACTTTTCAATTACATCTGAGAGTCCTAAAAACTTATTCCCTGCAATTTATACTTTAATTCACAAGAAGAAATGATCTTAGATTACTCATGAAGATAAGATAAACTACCATTTGCATGAAGTCACTAGGTCACTAACCTCTGCCGAGCATCACTTGTCAATTATTCATGCAATAACTTTTCACTAAACATTAACTGCACCTAAAATGTTGTGCAGTTCTCCAAGGAGATATCAAATGAAACTGACATTAATTCTGTCCTCAGAGCCCTTACCACCCTGTAAAATAAAGAGAAAAGTTATAAAGGGAGATGGATAAATGACACAAGAAGAGGCAGAGAAAGCCACCATGGAAATTCAGAGGAAGGAAAATCTATTTCAGCTGTGAATATGATGAGACGAGTCATGGCAAAGGCCTTTTATTGTAAAAAGGCAACACCTTTTTATCTGCCCTCGAATAAATCCTGGTATCAAAATGGGTACTATACTTACTGTTTTTACATTTAATTAAAGACTCGGTGTGCATCTAATGACTAATCCGTAAATTAGGATCCAATCCATTAAGGTGTGACTTTTGAAAACACCTCCAGAGGAAAATCTAATGATGAAATCCCAGAAGGGATTTCTTGATGAACGCTTCAGGGATGAGTCTTTCAAAGTTTGCCTTTCAGGTATGAAGCCTCTCACTCTGGGGACCTTTGGAGATGTTAAGACATCTCCCTCCACAGATAAGTCTGACAGTTCTGAAAACCAAGAACTCATAAGAAATGTTGTTTGATTTCTTACTATCTCCTCTTTTCAACATAAAATGAAATTTGTAGTGATTATAAAAACTATCATGCTAAGACATCCAGAGAGAGACCCCAGACTCTTTCTGACAAAGACAGAAGGTGACTGTCTCAGGAGGTCAGACAGGCCTTGCAACCATCCCGACCTTACATACAGATGCATTTCACAGTACAACTGAGATCTGGAGTAAGCTCACATGTTGAGCTTTAGCCAGTTCTTGGAATTTGAAATCTCAGACATCCTACTTCCCTCTGATATTCTCCTTTTCCAAGCCTAAAGCTTTTGAATTTGGCACAGAGAAATATACTCTCACTCCCTTGGCACTCAATGATTTTATGCATTTATTATTCAGAGAAAATTTTAAAGGGATTCAGATAAATGAGTGTAAAGATAAGGGTGAGAAAGGAAAAATTAGATGTGAACCTTCCTCACTTCTCCCAGGTTTTTCCAGTTCAGGTTTGCATTGATAAGCGATGGCATTGCTGTGTCCAGGATGGCTGAAACAGGTTGTCACGTTTTCTTCAAAGGAAATGTACTTTTCTGTGCTGTGTTTCTATCCCTTCCCTCCACTGCCATGGTTTTTATTGATGTCTCAGCTGAAGCATCCCACTTAGTCAAACTTCTCAGAAAAGATTCTCTAGGACTTGAAGTGTTTTGATTTTTGTCCCCCTGTGTTGTACATAGATCTTTACTTTTTACCTGTGCTAAGCATTACTGTGGTTCTTTTCAATAATTGTATTATCTGAATGGTAATGACTTTGTACATGTAATCATGATCTTCTTTTGGATTACCCTTATTCCTCTATTATCTCACTCTCCTTCTTGAAATGAGAAAAGTCCTGAATGCAGAGCAGGGTCTCTCAATGATTTGGAATGTATACATCATCTGGTGGAAGGGACTGTCACTGTGGGCTATGCTTTGTGATGTGTGACTGCAAAACTCTCAGACACAAACAATCTGCCCTGGCATTTCCAAAACTCTGATCACTCTAGCGAGAATGACTATACCTGAGTCCTTTTCGCCCACTCCTTCACTTTAGGTCATAATTTGAAATGTTAACTTTATTATATCTACCTTCACAATAGGTGTTTATACATATATGTCAGAAGTCAAACCTGGACTGTGTGTAATAAATAATGGAAAGTTACAATCCTTAATGAGAAAGGTTACTTCCTTTTCCTTCTATTTCTTGAGTGGAAGGAGACTTGAGATAAGATATATGATTTCAGTAAATCAATAGGGTTATTCTTTAAAGGGTATGAGCTTTCTATGTCCTTCTGGTTTTGCAAAATTTGCTATAGTGATTAAAGCTTAACTCATTTTTTTCAGTCCCAACCTGTTTCCAACAGTCCAACCTGCAAGTTTTAACCATGGATTATCAAGGTTTTCAGCCAGGTAGCATTAGTACTAACCTGTGTTATAAAACAACCCCTAATTGTGCTCTTCTTGTATATTGTTTAAGTGGCAGCTACACTGTTTGTAGTAACTTAATCTCCAATGGTAATATCAAGGAGGTATGAAATCTAAGTTCCATGAAAAATCAGCTGATGTGTGTTGAAAAAAAATTACTTCATTGCTTTATCCACTTATTCAAATAATGGTCACTGTATACTGACTATGATTCAAGCATTGGACCAAGTTCTGGGCATATGGCACAAATAAAATTCTTGCTCTTATGTGGCTAACATTCTAATGAAAAGGGCAGACAACAAGCTATGTAAATAAATTAATACATTTAAATAAGGAATAATTTCAGAAGTGATACATGAAATGAGGAAAAATAAATCATGGTTTATAATTAAACTGCTATTTGGAATGGAGAGTAACTCAACCAGGTAGCCAGGCAATCCCTTTCAGAGGAGGTCTTATTAGAAGAGAGATCTAAGTAAAGTGATGAAATAAGTCACTGCAAACTGATGGGAGTACTTTCTAGGCAGAGAGAACAGTATATGCTAAGTCCATGCAGTAAGAATGTATGCGGCATGCTCAAGAAACAACCAGGTCAATTAGGCAGGAGAGGAAGGACAAAAGAGACAGTGGAGAAGGGGATAGGAAGATATCACTCAAGTCCTTCTAGACTCCAGTAAGAAATTGAGATTGAGCTCAGATGTGATGGAAAATCTTGGGCCATTTTACCGAGTCACTAACATGATGTGAGTGGTGTTTATAAAAGATCACTGGCTGGCCTTGGAGGATAGCTTTCAAGTGTGGAAGAAGGAAAATATTGTAGTAGCTTAAGCAAGAGACAGTTTTGTCTTAAACCTAACTAGGAACATTGGAAATGCTCATAAACTCTTTTAAGATTCAATAAGTAATATTCTGACAGTGCATCAGACAAGACTTCCTGATAGTGAAGATATAAGGGGTGAAGACAAAGGTATGAGATTACTTAAAATAGGAATGTGAAACATATATATGAAATATAAAATAAATTGGGATATTGTGAATAAAAAAAAAATGATTGATGAGATCAAGGGGATATTAAGTGAAGAAACAACCCAGACAATTAGTGGTTGATTTGGGATAAAGAGTAAGTGAAAAATAAGGAAGAAGGGGAACCTGAATAAATGCGCATCAGGCTCTCTAGAGTACATGCTGCTCTACTTACAGAAGGTTGGCCTCCCTAACAACGATAGAAACAGTCTACAGAGACTCTAGTCTCCCCATCCCTGGATCAAGCATTGATGTCCTGATCAGACCAGGGCAGAAGCCATGTTTGAGCCTCAGAGGCTCTGATTTCATAGCCTAAATGGGGGCACCAAAGAGCGAAATCAAATTCCATATGCCAGCCAAGGTAAGGTGGGAGTTGCAAAACATGCTAGCACAGTGTGGTAAAAGGACCTCAAAACATGTTTTTCAAATATATTTTTCATTTTCTTTTTTTTCCTTTTTTTTTTTTCCAAGGTAGAAATGCCAGGGTAGAGGCTTTTATTTAGAAATAAAGTGAGAGGAAAGAGTTCCTGGCTCACACCAGGAGGGGACAAGAGAGCCCCTATATTTTCCATTTTCATCAGCACCACTAACTGCCTGAAGGCATCTTTAAAACTCTTGAATCTTTAAAGGAAATATCAATTTATTTAAAATTCTCTTTTCAAAAACCAGTTTGTTTTAGCACCCATTTATTTTGTCTATTCTTTGATTGCATACAATGTTTCTCTTTCTATCTGAAAAATTATTCTGCTCTTATTAGAGAATATGAAGATGAAGAGAATTCCCTAGCAAAATGGCATAGAAGCAACTGAGTTTATTGTGCCGGGACTGACTAGCCAACAAGAGCTACAGCCCACCCTGTGGAGTTTCTCCTCATTTACCCCCATCACCCTCATGGGAAACTTCGAGATGATTATATTACCCAGACTTCCTCCATGGCTGCAAACCCCCATGTACTTTTCCCTCACCCTGTTAATGGATATTTTGTATTTCACTAATGTCTCTCCGCAGATGCTTGCTAATTTCTTATCTGAGAAGAAAAGCATTTCCTACCCAGGCTGTCTGGACAAGTGTTTTGTTTACACGACTCTGCTCCTTCCGGAGTGTGACATGCTCGGTGCCCTGGCAAGGCAGGCCCCCAGCAGTCCGCAGTGCCTTGCATTATAGCTGCAGACTGTGCAGGCACTTTGTGTCTGCCTGGTCACCCCTCTCCTTCTGGAGCCCTATGGTGGGCACAGTGCAGGTAGTACCGGCCTCTTGCTTGTCTTTTTCTGGACCCAACACCTCCAACCATTTCTACTGCACTGACCCACCCCTCCTGGTGTTGACATGTTCTGACACAGAAAGCAAACTGCCTTGGTTGTGTCCACAGGGATCAGCCTCCCGGGTTCCCAACTCATCATCTCACCTCCGACATCTTCAGTTTCATCACGATTACAAGGATCTGTTCCAGGGAAGGGCCACGACACAAGGCCTTCTCCACCTGTGGCTCCCACCCTAGACTTGGCACTAGTTCTCTGGGCCCTATTCTGCATGTATCTAAGACCAGCAAATGAGCAGGCTGTGGAGCAAGGGGAAATCGTGGCAGTGTTTTGTATTTCTGTGAGTCCTGTGTTGAATCCATGTATCTACAGCCTGTGGAACAAAAGTTTTTGAAAAGGGAGTTTATGAGAAATCTTGGAACAATGAAGAAAAGTTCTATTTCAACAGTTCCCCCAATTAAAATAAACAAACAACAAAAAAAATCTCAACCACAATAAAAAGTAACCCTCATTGGTTGTGCCTGAATGTAATTCTCTGGAGTAACTATAAAAATTTTTATGTACGCATAGCTTGGAACCAAGTGAGAACCTAATGGAAACAACGAATTGGGAAAGAGGTTTGGAACTGATGATTGACCCGGAAGATGACAGTAGGAGTCAATCATTTATGATTAATCAGGGTTGTGTTTTAAGTGTCACTTGAGAACTCATTTCCACTTGCTTAGTTAGCAGATAATTTCTTCCTTTCACTTCCTACACCATCAATGTTAAGTATTGCTGAGCTATTCTTCTCGGCAAAATGAAGTGCTTTACCATTTATTTCCTGAATATGAAAATGATTTACTCTCACACAATATATTATAGTTTCCTTCAATGTATGTGCTTGTTTTAACCCACCAAAAACCCTTATATTTCACATTTCAACAGCCCAGTTATTTCATTAGGTTCCTTTAATAAAAACAGATGCCCTAACTAATGGGAGAATGCATTCCTGATTTAGAATTCTCATTGCTTACGTAAGAGGTTTATATCATTTTGTCCAGACAATATTAGTTATTAGTTTTACAACTTTAAATATTATATTTTATTTCTTATCTACTCACAAACTTTATTTCAAAATAACAGCTACTCTAATAAGTATGAAAACTTGATTCAGTGTTTTGCTAAATTGTAGCATTAGCTCATTCTAGAGTGCTTGACACTCTGAAATTAGTCTTTACTTAGGTGTGTAATGTAGCTTCACATTTCAGTACATCCCTTCCTTTTGATATTTAGGGAGCTTTTATTTTTCCCTCTTTAGGAAAATATTTATGCACAGAAGTTACAGCTTCTGATGAGTTATTATTTAAGGAAGATTTCCATACTTTTATTTTTAAGACTTCTATTTATTTTTTTTAAGCACTGCTGTGTAAAATCGCTGTCAACAAATGGGGGCCCAAATTTCCTGCCATCTTCAAATGCATTTGGAGTGTTCATTGCATTATGTGGATGTGTAGACATAGTAGATATAAAATCGTCACAGAAAACATTGAACCATCAGGTTCATTCTATTGGAATTGAAATTTGTGCACTTCATATACTAGTTGCAGTGATGGTGGTGCCCCAGATAGAGAAGAAAGCTTCTTTTCTTGGAGGAAGTTTCTCTTGAGAAGTATACTTCTGAATGAAAAAAAAGCTTGTTTTCCTGATCAAAGTTGTGCAGATAGAGATATTGATATGCACTTTCCCAAAACCTTACTCCTAATAAACAAATAAACATAGCTTTGCTCAAATTAATCTGAAGGACAATATTTTTAAGAGGAACAATAACAGCAGCTTGAATTAAAAGGAACCAGGATGATCATCAGTTCAATGACTATTATAAAACAGATTTCGAACCCATGCTCTTCTATTTTCATATTAGAATTGTAACATTAATATATAAGATCTTCTAATTTTATATTGTGGGATCTGGACCATACTGGAAATACACAGCTTTTTGTTTGCTTGTTTTCTTACTTCTTAAAGAAATAATTACATATTATAGAGAGTACATTATAATATTTACCCCCAAACAAGTAAAGACATTAACATTTACAGAGAGTTTAAACCTATGGATGAGTCACATATTTATATAGTATGATATATAGTATTATTTACTACTGTATAGTATTATACAGAATTATAAAATACCATTTATTCTCAGAGTTTCTTTGACAGAGAAAATATTTTTCAATTTCAATACTAAAGTTATTATTAAAACAATTTGTCTTGAAGGGCTCAGTTTTGAGGAGAAATTAGCTAATGTCATCAAACTCTCATGAAGATAAAGAAATCGGACTATAAAGCAATAGTTTTATCCTTTGAAGGGAGTCACTATGTTATCACAGACACTTAATAGTTCCAAATAAACAGATCCCTACATTGCAATTTTATGAAAGAGATTTGCCTTCACCATTTGCTGCATGGCATGGAACACATCCTTGTTCCACAGGCTGTAAATCAATGGGTTCAACATTGGACTCAAAAAAGCATAAAAGACGGCAATTATTTTGGACTCCTCTACGGACTTCTCAGATGCAGGTCTTAAGTACATGCAGAAGAGGGTCCCATAAAATGTGGTGACAGTTGCCAAGTGGGAACCACAGGTAGAAAAGGCTTTGTGTCTGCCTTCAGCAGAGCAGATCCTCAGGATGGCCACAAGGATGAGAAGGCAGGACAGGAGGATGATGAAGAGAGAGCTTGAAGAAGTAAAGCCAGCCACTGCAAATATGGCCATCTTTTTGACATGGGCTTCGGAGCAGGCCAGCATCATCAGGGGAGGGTGAGCACAGTAGAAATGATTGATTTCCAGGGAGCCACAGAAGGACAAGTGGAAGGTCAGCAGCGCCTGGGACAGTCCATTCAGGAAGCCACAAGCGTAAGGGACCGTGACTAGACAGATGCAGAGGTTCCTGGACATTGTGGTCCTGTAATGTAAAGGGCTGCAAATGGCTGCATAGCGGTCCATTGCCATGGAAGCAAGCATGTAAAACTCGGTGATGACCAGGGCGATGAAGAGAAGACACTGTGAGAAGCACCCGGCATAGGAGATGGTCTTCTTGTCTGAGAGGAGGTTGGACAGCATGTTTGGAGTGATATTGGAGGAATAGCAAATGTCTACGAAGGAGAGGTGGCTCAGGAAGAAATACATGGGTCTCTGGAGGAGGGACGTGGTCCTGATCAGCACTATCATGCACAGGTTCCCAGCCAGGGTGATTAGGTAGATCAGCAGAAACACCCCAAACAGGATCTTCTCCAGCACTGGGTCATCTGTGAGTCCCAAGAGAATGAATTCCATCCCTGTGGTGCGGTTTGCAGAAGACATTTCTTATCCCTTGTGAACTGAAAGTGACGAAGAGATGGAGGATTTTTGTTTGATCCAGATTCCACATTTTTCCATCCATTTTATTATTTACTCTTTGATCTACTCATCTATGAGAAAATTAGTCTTTTCTTTTTAACAAACAGAAGAATGTGTACATAAATATTTTCACTATATATCTCTATGTTATCTATCTCTTTCTATATCTGAAACACACACACAGTCTCTTTTACTTGTACCTTATATAAGTGTGTATATCTATATGTATATATATACACATATATGTATACCTGTCTTCTTGATGAACTCCTTATTTGTATTTTTTTCTAATTTCGTGAAAAGAAAGAACAGGATATAAAATCAGACACAAAAAACAGCAGGTTATGGGGGATCACAGGGTGAACAGTGTATCACAGAGAAGGGACATAGTGGATCTCTGGCAACTTGCTGCACTGATGGACAGCGACTACATTGAGGTATGGGTGGGGACTTAATAATATGCGTAAATATAGTAACCACATTGTTTTTTCATGTAAAACCTTCATAATAATGTATATCAATCATACCTTAATAAAAAATTTTTAAAAACAGCCGGTTACTCTCAGCATTCAAATAGAAAACTGAAGGAAATTGGATTTCTAGGATCCTTCCAGACCAGTTATCCTATCTTTCAGATAACAAATAGAAGATAAACATTCAGTACAGCATTTTCACTTGAAACCCATAGTTATCTGACTTAATTTCATTCATTCTGAATTGAATTAGTAAGTTTATCTCTTGATATATGGCTATAAGGTACAGAATGAAGAATTGTTTGCTTTGTAAATTCACCCACTCTTTAATTCATAAACACAACCAAGATTGATATTTTTTTGTTCTAGATTCTGTGGTTACATCCAACAGTGAACATATTCCCTATTCTCATGAAGCATATATTGCAGGTGAAGGGACAGATATTGAACACATAGACAAAGATACATAACATAATGTCAGTTGGAAACAAGTACTCTGAAGAAAAGAAGGTAGTATGATTTTAGATGGCCATTCAGAGAAGACATAATTTCAACAGTAAATAAATAATCCAAGTATCTAGATAAGAATGCATTTTTTTGTTTCTATTTTTTGTGCAAGTAACTTATGTGAAGTATTTGCTTAGGGAAAAGCACAGATAATATTTAAACAAGAACTTAGCTTCTAGCTAGAATCTAAATCTCTCAAATTGTTGGAAAACTAAGATGTAACTGGAAAAATCATTTCTCAAGAATTGAACCCTAAGGTTATTTTATTTTTCATATGTACATCAGAGAAGCTTGCATATAATAATTGGGTTTTTTAAAGATATTATGAAATGTTAACATATAAATAGAAGAACAAAGCACAATTGATGAAAAGTTTTCCACATTGGTGAGATATTAATCTTCACACGTAGAAGCAAGCATATTTTTATTGAACAAATGCAGAAAATAACCTACCTAGAAAAGGTCACTTACCGTATTTTGTGAAAACAAGATGCAATGATTTATAATGTATTTCATGGGTATGTTCCTCAGGGTATTTTTAATATAATTGTAAAGAACCAGTAAAATAGTCTTTGTTCCTCAAAGGCATAATTTTAATTCTGTGCCTTGAGATCCTAGATTCTCTTTTGAGACCAAAATCTCTACCTAACATTGATGTACCTTGCTTGGTTCTAATACATGAGATATTAAACACAGAGAAATTAGCCATCTCTTTTGGTATATGGAAAGAACAAAGTATGGGTAGGTAAGTTTTGTATTTTTAGTATAGTAAGAAGGAGAGGATTCTCAACAAACGGCATCCAAGTTTCTCTATAAACACTGAAGTAAGGTCATTTAATAACATGAGGAAAAGGAAGATAAAGTCAGTGTGAAATCTGAGGAACAAAAAGATTTTAGAGAGCAGAAGAATGACACACCCAATAGAAGGAAGTAGATGCAGTGGTCAGAAGAGAGCACCCTTTGGAGGGTGGGCATTATGGATTTACACTGGAACCAACTTGCCTGCTGTTAATTTCATCAAAATGCTAGGAATCAAATATAGCTCTGAGAGCCAGATTCTGCACTTTTTTTTAATTGATAATACATAATATTGATGGTTCATTAAGTTGGTGAATTAGGGGGAGGGTTTAAAGTAGAAAAAATGATATTTTAATATTGGGGCCACATTTATTAGAGAATAGAGGAATCCAGAAATACTTTACTAGTCTGTATCTTCCACTGCACTAATTGTTCCAGGCAAGTACAATCAAATAGATCAAAGTGTAGACTTATTAAGATGAGAGAGCCATCTTACATTCTGCTAGGTCTCCAAATGATGGGTTCCACTGTGAGAAATCAGTAGATGAGATAAAGCTGTATATCAATATCAAATGGTAGATTATTATCAACGCACCACATTTGAGAATATTTGAGCATTACCATGTATTTCTTTTCAAAGTGAAATAGAAAAATTTCTCTACCTCAATTTTTATCTCAGTTTTCATCCTGATTCTTTGCCCTAATGAAATTTAAAGAATAAATTCTACTGTTTAAGTAATTCCATGAAATTAAAGATTTTATAGATTGTCAAGCCCTGAGTTTTTCCTCACCCTGTGATGTGGAGCCCCTTGTTTTACATAAAAATAGTTGAAGATGGGACCCATCTTTAAGCAGAATGTCAGCTTTTACTTTGAAGAAAATTTGTCCTAAAGTATTTTTATATTTTCTGATATATCTTAATTTTTTCTGATATATTTTAACATATAACATTAAAAATGATGACTTACAAAACAGACTTTTCAAACAAGAAATAAGACTTACTTAATGTAACTGAATGGGTAGGCAAAAAGTAGTGAATTAGCTCTTTCAGATCTGGAAAGGCAAAGTATCCATAGTTTTTACTATAGGATTAGTTAGATCAGAAGTCCACACATAAGAAGTTTATGTTCACTTATTCACACAACAACAAATAAAATTAGAGAGCATAACTTTCCCTAAATATATAATGCTAACACAAAGAACAGTTTTATATATTCTTATCTTCTTTCCTAGAAAGCCTTTAGAAGACTGTGTTTATACTTGAAAACATAAAATCGGCTTCAATTGCAAAGGTTAATTGATAAATATGTGCTAAAAGGACACGACTGACTTAAACTATACAAATGTACCAATAGAAGATATTGAAAAAATCCTGGCATTTTTGTGTAAGTTTTGTATTTCAGCGGAGATAGTAAAGTTTAATCCTTTGGGATCCAGAGGCAATATATACTCTTCATTTTCAATTAAACTGTGATACTACTTTTTAAGAAATGCATTAATATTAAACAATATTTTATAGTATAAATTATAGTTCAAACACTGTAGCAAAACAAGCTAATACAAAGAAACAAAATCTTTTCCATGGATTTCTTTGAATTTAAAAGAAAGGTGTTTTTCCAGGTCTCAAGTTTTTCTAGCAGTAGGCTGTTTTCCCTGCTCCCTGACTTGAGAAATTTAGGTCAATTTAGACTTCAGATTTTGCTAACCTCAAGAATTTTTTCAGAGCTTCTTTCACATCTTTATTCCTCAGGCTATGGATCATGGGGTTCAGCATGGGGAACACCCAGTGTGTAAAATGTAGACACTATTTTTTCCCTCCCAAGGGAATAGCTGGAACCGGGGTGAGAGTAGATGTAGAGAATGGAGCCGTAGTACAAGGTGACAGAGATCAGGTGGGAGGAGCATGTGGAGAAGGCTTTGAGGCGGCCCTGGGTGGAGCGGATCCTCAAGACGGCGGCTATGATGAAGAGGTAGGAGGCGAGGATGAGCACAGAAGGGGTAATGACATTGGAGGCCAGGAGGAAGAAGAGCACAGCCTGGTAGGTCTCTCTCACACCACATGCCAACTTTACAAGGGGTGGGACATCGCAGAAAAAGTCATCAATGACACTGTCACCACAAAAATCCAATGTAAATATGTTGCTGGTGAGTATGATTGAGTTAACAAAACTTCCAAAAAGGAATGTATAACCAAGCAGATGCACAATCTCTTTGACATGGCCTGAGCATAAAGCAGCGGCTTAGAGATGGCCACATAGCGGTCATAAGCCATGGCAGCCAGCAGGTAACACTCACTGTACGCCAGCCCAGCAGAGAAGAAGAACTGAGCTACACAGCCAGCAAAGGAGATGCTGTTGTCCTTAGAGATGCAGATCATTAGGATTTTAGGCGTGTAGACAGAGAAATACCAGAGATCCAGAAAAGACAGATTCCCAGTGAAAAAATACATGGGCGTGTGCAGCCGGGAGTCACTGTAGATCAGCACCATGAGGGTGATATTTCCTACCACGGTCACAGAGTACACGACCAGGAATACCACAAAGAGGACGCACTGCATCACAGGGTCTGTGCTGAAGCCCAGCAGGATGAACTCTGTCACCGTGTGGTTGCTCCTCTCCATGGCCTAAAGACACCTCATCTACAAATGTAAGAGTGAAGACTTTAATTCCCTCAAACAACACTAAATGAGGGCATTCTCTGTGATTGGCCCATGAGATGTGTTTGAGGCTATGGATACTGAGTAAGGGAGGTCTGAGCAGAAATCTTTCCTGACCTGGGGAGCTAATGGGAATTTTCTGAGCCTCAACATTCTTACTTCAACAAAATGCATTTACTAATAGGAAAGCTTGAGTGCTAATGGGGGGTTATTCAGTTTTTAAGATAATATTTCTTGAGACCCAGGTGCTGTCTAGTCATTAGAATACAGCAGTGCACTTGATATTCCATGTAGATTTTATTAAGAAGGGAGATATACATAATAAATAAGCAAGTATAGAAATATTTTCAGTTATTGTTAGATGATGTTAAGAAAATAAAATTGTGTAGTGGGGTGAAATGGAATAGGAGAGGTGCTAATTAAATTTAAGTACTGAGAGGAAAAACTCTCTTCCCCATTTCCCAGTAACAAATAGACAAGTTGCTCAAGGCCCATGAAAAATACGAAATTCTCTGTGAGTTAGAACATGGTGACATTTAATGGGAGACACAACATACCACCCCCAAAATATGCCCTTTTTGGCTTAGGATTATTTTGAGCTAGTAGCATTAAAAAAAAGACCAGCAGGCAGAACATGGACACTCTGAGTTACCTTTCTTCCTGAAAACAGGGGACAAAACTCTTATATGAGAGCTGCCTTCCTTATGCCAGGAGGAAAGAAGCAGTCTTATTATCTAGGACTGGAAGTTGAGATGAAAACAATTCTGCACAAACAAACCTTATTAATGTACTTCTTTTTATAAGTGTTGTAGTATATATTGTTACTTCATTCCCTTGTATTCCCAAATAATATTCCTTTATATGGATATACCATTAATTGTTTACTCATTCAGGGAACATTTCATTTCAAAACTATGAATATTCTTGTACAAGTTTTGTATGGACATATCTTTTAATTTATCTTGAGTAGGTACCTAGAGTACAATTGTTAAGTCACAAGGTGAATCTATTGAGGAACTGCCAAACTGTCTTTCTAATTAGCTGAACCATGTATCAACCCCACTACCAAAGAAGGAGGATTTTTCCTTATCATCACCACAAGTATTGTCTATCTTTTTTATTTTAGCAGTCCTAGGAGGTATGCAGTAGTATAATAATGTGCTTTTGATTTATTTTTTCCTAATGACTAATGATGTTGAGCACCTTTTCATGTGCTTATTGTCTATTTTCTTTGGAGAAATATGTATTCAAGTCTTTGGCTCATCTTTTATTAGTCATTTTTGTCTAACAGATTTTAATTTAATGAAGTCCAATTTATTCTTTTTCTTTTCTTGCTTTCTTTTGCCATTTGATTTAAAATACCACTGCCTTATCTAAGCTCACAAAGATTTGCTCTGTTTTCTTATAAGATTTCTATAGTTTCAGTTCTTACATTTAGTGCTATGGTCCATTTTAGTTATGGACCTGACATTGTGTCAGGTGGGAGTCCAACTACCTTCGTTTGTGTGTGAAGTCCAGTTATCTCAACACTGTCTGTGGAATAACTACTTTTTCACCAATGAATTATCTGGGCACCCTTGTCAAAAATCAGCTCACCATTGTTTTAGTTTCCCATTGCCACAGTAACAAGTTAACTCATATTTAGTGTCTTAAAACAACACAAATACAAAATCTTGCAGTTCTGAATATGAGAAATACAGCATGGGTCCAACTCTGCTGAAATAAAGATGCTGGCAGGGTTGTGTACCTTTCTGGAGGCTCTAAAGATGAATCCATTTCCTTGTCCTTTCCAAGTTCTATAGGTTCCCCCATTCCTTGTCATGGTCTCTCTTCATCTTCAAAGCCAGTGTCATTGTCTCTCTCTGTTTGTTCCTCAGTCACACCTTTCTCAGAACCATGAACTTGTTTGTCTCTCTTTTCAGATTCCAAATTGAGAATCAGGGTGAAATTTCAGAGTGGACCCCCAGTAAATTAATCCATCTGGTTATGCCACGTAGAAAAATATATGGTCATTTCATGCCTTTTATAATCTAAAACCCTGGGACTTAGCATTACTTTCCAACTTTTATAAATACCCTGTAAAAAAGACATTTATCCTGATTTGATATCATATGTAGTAAAGGTTCTCCATGTTATCACATTCAAAACTCCCACTTTATAACATTTTAATGCATCCTTCATAGTCCTAAAATGGAATTAAATATAACCTACCTACAAGCATGCATACACACACACACACAGACACACACACAGACACATAAACATCCCAATTCTAGTGTAAAGATGACATAAGGAAAAGTAGTACACAATACAATTTTTACATGGTAATAGTTACAGGATTTATTTGTAGAATAATGTGAATTTCCATATGTCAATGCTGGAACAATTAGTGAAATGGAGAACTATAAATGTAGAATCATAACCAGTGTGTTGGTAATAAATATGAAAAATGGTATTTACATTGGTAATAATATTTTCTGACAAGGTGAATAATTCTTGATAAAGACCCAAACAAAACAAAAGACATTTTTCCAGCAATTTTGAATTCCTAGGTAAGTTCATGTAGAATAAAGCCTTGCAAAATACACTTTAGTTAGTTTGTAAAGTGGTGTAGATTTTAAACTCACATAATTGTAAAGATGTGTTTTCAATGCGCACATGTCTATCAGAACACTGGAGGCAGAGGGTGGGACATTTTTCTCTGGATGGGACCATTCCTCGATGCAAAACATTTCATCCCTGTCTACTACATATTAAAGGGGAAGTAGGGTCTCCGATCTTTGTGGCAGTCAAAAATCCAACCACACAACTTAAAAATGTTCCTTAAGGATATTATCACTCTGTTAAGAAACTCTACAGGTTTGTATTTTATACTCAGACTCCATAGGATTCCTCTAGGAATTATGTGAAGGAATAAGAGATAGCAGGACAATATATCTGACTGGTAAAACCACCTGTGGTGATAGAGCATCCCATCCACATGTTCGTGGGTCTAAATATGCTAAGATGGGATGAAGCTAAGATACAAGCTAATTAAGGTCTAAACTTATGGAGGAAGGATTTTGTCTGTTGCATTCATTATTACATGCCCAGTGCCAAGAATAGTACCTGGCATATAAAAGACACACAATAAATCTTCCATGAATGAATGAATGCATTTTCTACTTGCAATACAAGGGAAATAAACCAGTAGAACTGATTTTCTGTGTGACTTCTAATGATGTCAATGTACCCTTAAATCATCAGCAGAATTGTTTGATATCCCACATGCATTTCCTGACACCTGTAATTGCTGCCCATTTGTGTTATGTGCAAACAGAAATAGGAAGATATAAAGAAATCTGCCTACAGAAGTTGTTTTTCACATCAGGGACAGATTTTCTGCCCTCATATGTCATGATGGGTAGGAAGTATGCCATTCAAATCACAGCTGACTGCTCAAACCAGACACCCGAGACGTCATAGAAAAGACATTTGACATTTAGGTAATTAACAATTGATCTGACAGTGTTCATTCTACTGGGCAGGATGATTAATCCCAATTACCAAAGATATATTAGTCAGTGTTACTAAATGAGATCAAGAAGAATTATGTTTGGAATCCAGAGGATTTAGCAGTATAGCTCTTAGAATTCCCTTAACCTTCCCTTTCAAAGTACTGCAATCATATAAACACAAAGTGACCAAAGACTCAAATCAAGCATTAAGGAAATTTGAATAGCTGCCCAAATAACTCACTCAACTGAGTTGCTATTAAAGAGTGAATGGACAGGACACCTGAAAGGAGGTAGGTAGAGACTAGTTTCCATTTGTGATTATACAATAAGAAGCTATAGAAGTAGTTGATTTGTAAATTTCTGCTCTACAGATCCTTGTTACTCCCCACTATTTTTTTATGGCACACAACTGATTGTGAATGTAAGAACCGTTATAGAATGATTTGGGGCATATCATGAGTCCTGCTACCCAGAAATGCCCACTGCTCATCATCTCTGCTATGAAATGCCAACAAGAGTTCATTTTTTAATTAAAAATGTAAGTCTGAGACATTTGCTGCAAAGAGGAGAACAACTATAAATATGTGTACTTTTAAAAAGTGTTTATTAGAATTAATTTGTCTAAAAGAAACAACTTTGTAGTTTCCTAATCAATATTAAATAACTGATTTTCTGCCACTAAGATACACCAATTAGATCTGTTAACATTACTTAATAAATACATTTTATAGGAATAATATTATTAGTGGGAAATATAGAGACATTTTTTAGAAAATGAGAGTCAGCACTGGCATAAATGGCTTTCTGCTCTAGGATGTTGTCTACGTCTAGCATCTTGGTTTTAATCAGCTGTGCCTGAGTCTACTAGGTCTCCATGTCACCCCTAGTACTGAGCGTTCACTTGGGATTTACTTTTCAGGTTAGTTGAACCACTACGAGTGCTGGTCATGCTTTCCTGCTCTGCCTGGAGCAACTACATTTTGGGAAACTACTTCCTTCAATTTCATTTTCTTCTGTATTTTTATTACTGTTTATACTGATAGAAACATGGACATATTTATGTTTTATCAACATAAATTATATAAACATTGCCTCACTTTTTAAAATCAAAATTAAATACAACTCATTACCTTTTGTTTACTACCTGTATATATTCGCTATATAGATTTTTCTCTTATAAGTAATGTGAACTCATAGACCTAATACGCTGATGGACAGTAACTGTAATGGGGTATGTGGGGGGACTTGATAATAGGGGGAGTCTAGTAACCATAATGTTCAAGTAATTGTACATTAAGATACCAAAATTAAAAAAAAATTCTCAGATTATTTCACCTCACTATAGTAATTACTTTTTATCACAATAATAGTGTTTTGATGCTCAGAATAATACAACTTGGGTGTGGAATTCCTCATAGGTTCACCCCTATAATGACAGAGGAACCTGGTAGTAAAAGAGTGATTCAGAAAATCATATATACCGAAACTACTCAGATTTTTTCTTAATTGAGAACATATGTAAGAGATAGAGATTGGACAGGTCATGTCCGTAGAAGGGGAGAATCATGATTTATTTGAAGACTTTATTCAGAGCATCCTTCACATCCTTATTCCTCAGGCTGTAGATCATAGGATTCAGCATGGGGAACACCACAGTGCAAAATAAGGAAACTATTTTGTCCATCTTGAAAGAATAGCTAGACCGGGAATGAGTGTAAATGTAGAGAATGGAGCCATAGTACAAGGTGACAGAGGTCAGGTGGGAGGAGCAAGTGGAGAAGGCTTTGAGGCGGCCCTGGGTGGAGCGGATCCTCAGGATGGTGGTGATGATGAAGAGGTAGGAGGCGAGTATGAGCACACAGGGGCTAATGACATTGGAGGCCAGGCAGAAGAAAAGCACAGCCTGGAAGCCATCTTTCCTGCCACAGGCCAACTTCACTAATGGAAACAAATCACAGAAAAAGTCATCAATGACATTGTCTCTACAGAAATTCAAGACAAAAATTTTTTTAGCAACGATGAAACAGTTAATAAAGCCACCAAAATATGAGGCCACTACCAAAAATGCACACAGCTTTATGGACATGGCCTGTGAGTAAAGCAGCGGCTTAGAGATGGCCACATAGCGGTCATAAGCCATGGCAGCCAGCAGGTAACACTCACTGTACCCTAGCCCACCAGAGAAGAGGAACTGAGCCACACAGCCAGCAAAGGAGATGCTTCTGTCCTCAGAGACGCAGATCACCAGGATCTTAGGCGTGTAGACAGAGGAATACCAGAGATCCAGAAAAGACAGATTTCCAATGAAAAAATACATGGGCGTGTGCAGCCGGGAGTCACTGCAGATCAGCACCATGAGGGTGATATTTCCTACCATGGTCACAGAGTACACGGCCAGGAATACCACAAAGAGGACGCGCTGCGTCACGGGGTCTGTGCTGAAGCCCAGCAGGATGAACTCTGTCACCGTGTGGTTGCTCCTCTCCATGGCTCTAGGGAATGTCACCTGGGAGGGGAGAAGAGGAGAGTTCAGCCTGAATCATTGGGCTGAAGTAATAAATGTTTGCTCAGTATATAACCTTGTACCACTAGTAAACCTTGAAATCTAGGATCCAACAATATAAGTGCTCATTTTAGAAAGAGGTTTCATTTTGCAGCAATCCATTTAGACCTCAGTTACATATTGTTAAAAGACACTTTTGATCATTAAATTTTTTCATGATTTTATTTGAGGAAACATCCATTGAAATCATGCAGGACCAACTGCTAGGAGCTGTCTACAGACAGGTGCAAGGGGAGAAGTTTGTATACAGAAATGAGAGCAAAGCAAAGAAATAATTCAATTTTCAATAACTTCAATGGTTGTCTTATTTGGGAGTGCCTTTTTGGCAGTTTTGAAGGGTAATTCTTAGTTTTCGTTTTCTGGATTTGTTGACTCTGGCTCAGGTTGGTTAGCTTACATAGGTACAAAAATATGAAATCCAGCTCAGTCCAATGGTCTCCTGTTAATGACCATAGCAATATTGAATTACAAATTTCAAGTTGATCATTTATATTTCCTTCTAGGAATGATTGGTGGTCTAAAGTATAGATCTACAATTAATGTTTTCTTGTTCTTTTGACTACTTCATAATGTCCGTTAGTTCTTTGCTAAATGTTTCTTCTCAGATTATATCGTTACTTGTCTGTATCTGAAATAGAGAAATTTTCCTATTTTAATATATTTTTAACGATGAAGTGTTTCTCCTTTCAGTTCTTCCATACACTGGGACACCCTACAGGCAGTTTAAATTCATATCTCATAATCAAATCTACACACAGAAGAAAATACTCAGAAGAGTAAAAAAAAAATACTTGATATGCTTGACACAGTCAAGTTTCAGGAAAAATATACACCAAAGGATGGAATACAGTGATGGAAATACAAAGTTCATGAGATTATTGTTAAAAAGAAGAAACCTCAACCTAAAATGGAGACTTTATTCCCCCCACCCCTCCGGGTGCCCCCCACAACTCTTATACACCCAAGACTACAAAAATAGCCTGAATTACCATTTTTAACATATCCAGGAATGTGACCATTTGGTGGGCAATTTGACATTTCATGACAGGCACTAGTGAGGGACTCTGCATAATAATACATTCTGCTGTTCCCTCCCCCTAAGGAAGATGCCCTGGCTTCCAATAATTCCTTCTTTTCTGTTGTTTATAACTTCCTTGTCCTTCTCTCTTGTCTACACACACCTTGCATTCTGTGCAGCATCTCGTGGGTATGTCTACTTGCTCATTAAATACTGCCATTCAGGAAAAACTTAACAAAGCCAGTTGAATTTTGTTATTTATAACTATACTCTTTCCCATGTGCTTTTGCTGGAAATCATGGATCAGTCCAATCTTTATCTCATCTTAGTGTGTTGCTTATTTTGAGGTGTTATGGGCTATTTATTTTCAGTGAATCGCTTCACACTCTCAGGGCCCAGAGCAGGCTGTCCTAATGTTGTGTTGTGATATGCAGAAATTTGTTGGTGAAACCATCAAAGGCCAAAAGCCCCAGGAGATGCTTTGATCTCCCCAGAGCACAATGTGTACAGAGAATTTAGATGGGGGAACTACTCCACTAGGAGGGCTTTCACCATAGATGGCTGTATTATAATGTACCCCTTATATACAATGATAGACAGGAAGATATGCCACAAAGAGTGTTTGTTAAAACTTCTCTCTGTGCCCCATTGTTCCTCTGTGACCCATCAAGTATTTTCTTTACCACACATTTACTCTTTTCATACTCCTGAGAATCACATCCATTTTCCTTTGAAACTCAGGCCCTTCCCCCTTCTCCTTAATTTAGGATTCCATATATATCTCATTCTCCCTGTCTTTGGAATCTATGGATTCTCCGTATGTATGTAATTAACTTTGATATTTTTCTCCTTTAATCCATCTCATGCCAATTTGAAGCTGAAATCAGCAGAAGAATCTTGAGGGGTACTGAAAGTCTTCCCTCGCAACAATATAAACAAAACAATTTTGTGCTGGGCAAAATTGTTGATAACAGGGATCCATGAGAACTGCTGAGATAGAGCAGGGAAATGGGACAAAGGTCATGACATTGTAAAAATCTACTTACCCTGCAGAACAGGACCCGCTTATTCTTTAATTTAGTCTACACGCTGTTCTTCCTCTTCTTCCAGGCCCTAAATCAATTAAGTAACTTTGTACATGACAAGAGACAGACCTCCAGGGTGTAAATGAATCTACATGGGTAAAGAAGGCAGAGATCCATATCAAAACAGTCACCTAAATAACCCTATTCTTAGGGCAGAACTTCAAAGGAATTATTAACCACCTCTATGCCTCATGCCTTATGCTGACCCCTACCTGAAAGGCCCTATAAAACCAAAACCTAAACAGTTACATGCACCTTGTCTCAGAGGTTGCCCACACTCCCATTTGAGTTTGTACTGTTTACCACATATTTATAGTGCTTCATAAGCCTATTACACTTTGTCTCTGAAGTCTTTTTTCATGATAAAGAAAAAACTTGCCAACCTCCACGTCTGGTGCTAAGTGTCTCACTTTACTATTCCCATTCAGCTTTCTAGTTTTAACATAATCCTTTTCTCTCTCCCCATTTTATTTCATACCAGTAGGGATATGGACATAATCTCACTCATGTGGTGCACTGCAACTCCCCCAAGTCCTGGGGAGGTAGGGACATAATGCCTACACCCTGCAGATGAAGTGGGTCCTGGACGTCAGGGGTCTCTGGCTTTATGAGTTGGAAAAGGGTTTGCCCTGTGCAGCCAGGGGTTCAGTGAACTTTCCTTTTCTCCCCCTGTTCTTCCTTGCTCTCTACTGCATACACAGCTGCTGACATGATCTTCTACTCTTGATTTTGATGAATTCCTTTCTTGCTGGCACTTGTTCAACCCGAGCATGAATTCTTTCCCAAGCTGGGTTGAGAGCCCTCCCTGTCCTGGTCAGTTTCCCCTCGTCTGCAGGGAGAGACGTCCCCATATGTGGCTACGTCGAAACACTGCAAGGGGCTTCACGTGGGAAAAAGCTGAAAACACCAGACCTCAGTCTTAAACTCAGTAACACCTGATCTGATTAGTCTCTGAATCTCATAATTATTCCTGAATTTGATTATTTATAAAAATAATGACTGAAAATTTTGAACAGTTTACTCAGACTCAAGCACCATGCTTAGTATTTCACAGGCATCATGTTAAGATTCCGCCCACATCCATCAAAACTATAGCTAAAGATTAAAAGAAATAATTTTGCAGATTTTAACAAATAACTAATAATTATATAATTTCCACATGGTCCTCTCCTACTCCAGAGACATGTTACTTAAGCATTATAGAACATCCTCTCATATCTGATATTAACCAATGCTTGTGGGCTCCATTGGGCCCTATCTTTTTGGTTATAACCTTCTCTAAAACCTAATGGAATAATTTTGAGAAATTCAGTGATGTTACAGATAAGTATCTTGTACATGTGGGCCACATAAGTGCTTCTAAGTAGCACCTAAGTCACCTTCTGGCAGAGTCTTGGGTTTCTTAGACTTACAACCAACCCTGATGATGAGAAGAAACATTGCTCACCTCTCCCAGGACCAGGACACTCACAGTTCCTCCCAGCAAAGCCACCCCTTGGATCCAGACAACTTATACCTGCTCAGGCTCCCCAGGGCATTTCCTGCCTTGGAGACCACAGGGGTTCATAGCTTAGAAAGTGTCTAAAAAGACAATTAACCAAAAATTGTGTTAACTTTATTCAAGAGAATCTTGCTCAATGTTGAAAAGGAGAATGATTTCAAAAGTAATGATAATAATTACTATATTTTACAACACTACTCCTTGCAAAACAACCTTTCCAGGAACTTTATTTAATTGTCAAACAACTCTGTGGAGCACATACTGCAGTTCTTATTATGGAAAAATAATAAGCTCACAGCATATCATTAATTTGCCCAAGGTAAACTCAGAAGTAAGTGCAGTCAGGAATTGAACTCAAAGCATTTTGAATGTAAAATTCATATTCTTTCCCCTACAGAAAGTGTTCTCCAGGGAGGCATAACCCTTGTGTGTCTATTCAATTTAACTGTAATTCTTTAAGCCTTCGACTCCCCTTGTCCTGAGTGCTATACAGGTTGATTTGGTAACAAACATATTCAATCTCCCTTTAATCATTTTCAGCTTATTTCCCAATTTTTAAATGACAAGAAGAGTATCATATTTCCCAATGTCCTTAAAAGCAATTCATCAAGCTTTGTTGTTATGATAATAATATTCACTGAGTGCTTAGTATGTGCCTGGCTGTCCACTGAGTGCTTTAAAAGAATCATCCCATTTTACCTTTCACAATAACCTTCTGAATGTGATTATTATACCCATTTTAAAGAAGAGCTGAATCATAGAAATAATTGACAGATAAGCTGAGATTTATATTATTCAAGGTCTAAAATTGTGAGGCTTACAGGGTCAAGATTCAAAAGCAGATCCCTCAGAGCTCATCCTCTGTCCCCCAGCCTGCACACTGATCTAACATTTACTGTGTCCTAGAGACTCTGCCAGGTGCCTTGGACAAGAGAGACAACTAAGGCATGGGGACTGACCTCCAGGTGGGAGAAACCAAACCTCTGTAAACACTGTAATAGGTTATGACAGGATTCCCTATGTACTTGCTGGTGGAGGCAGGCCAGCGGGAAGAGCTTGTTAGGGGCCACGAGGGAAGCGCTGTGTCTGCTCTGAGAGGGCTTACACAGGAGGGAGACACATGTACGCGTGCCTGAAGATGCCTGGGTAGGTACCATGTGGGAGGAAGGCCTCTCTGTCAAAGGAAAAGAAACTACAGGTGCCGGGGCACAGAAGCAGGAAATGGAATGAAGGGCCGAGGGACTGTCCCAAGTTTGTCCATCTGTCTGCCATATAGAGAGTGTTGACTGGAAGGATAGTTGGTGAGATTGCAGAGGGATTTTATGCCACACTCAGAATATTCTCAGAGACAATGGCTTAGCCTGGACCAATGTTAACATGCTTGAAAGGTCAGGGGCTGGGGCAAAAAGCATGGTGCTTAGGGAAGCAACTGGCTGTGCCTGAATCAGTTTTTTGCTGAAGGCCTGAGTAGTTAGCCCTGAACATGCTACTCCCCACTCCTCTGGGATCAGGAAAATGAGGAAAGAGGGACCCTCCTAATAGTGCAGTGGCACTACTGGGGATTGTAAGGAGAATCAGCAGGCTTGGCTGAGTCTAACCTCAGTGTCTCTGACCCGAAATCCTGTGCTCTTTCTATTCCAGCAAATTCCTCCTGCACCTTCTTCTGCTGACACATAAATACCCCCTCATTTATGTGTTTTTGCTGGTAGTCACATCCTGAAATAATCCTTGTCTTCCTGAGCCTCATGCCCTAATCCACCTGTCCTTGTGTAAGGGTGCACAATAATCTGGTGAGCGGGGAATATAAGTAGCAATGAGACAGCTGTGCAACACAATGGGACATTTTTTCTCCAGGAACCTCTTGGCTATAAATGCCTGTATTTCCCCACATGAACTCCACACAGTGTTATGTACACAACACATTTTATTTGTAGTTCAAAGGACATTGGCATTTGAAATATTTGCACTTGCTTTTCATTCTGCTGAAACATTTTGTACTTCCTTTTGTTGCTCAAAAATGTATCACCATCTTAAAGAGATCTTCCCCATGACCCTTCACAAATTTGTTCCTGCTTCACAGCACTCTCTGTACTTTTTCCCTGCCTTATTCTTCTCCAGAACACTTATCTTCTGGGTTACCATGTAATCGACTTAATTATTGCATATGCTCCCCATTACTAGGACATGCTTATAATAAGGGCATGTTTTGCTGTGTCTGTATTTTTTGCACTGCTGGATGCCTGTGCTTAGAACAGACTCTGCCTCAGAGGAGGCTCACGTGACATTTGCTGAGTGGGTGAACTGATGGACTGCCCTAATTCTCAAGGAGCATATCAGTCAAATGCACAGTCTGGTCTGCTCTGACGATGACACTGAAGCCTCAAAGGATTTGGTCATTATTCCACATTAGTTACTGTAACCAGAAATCAATGACCATTCTGTGCTACTTGCAGGCATGTACAAGAAAATCCACAGGCAAACATAGTCACAGAACACGCAGTCTCACCACTGAAACATACAGACAAATCGTATTTCAAAATAGAGTATATTTGTGAGGGAGGTAATTTCCATGTAAGCAGCATTCCTTCATGTGGAAGAGCTATTAGGCACCGTATCTTGGGAATTGAAGGAAGCTCTGATTAGAAGTTAGACAAACTAGAGGCAGCACTGGGCCTTCAGGCTGAGGACATGGATTCAAGTTCTCTCTCAATGCTTCTCAGCTGTCAGAAGACCTTACACAAATGACAGTTATGTTAAGTCTCGACTCTCTTACCTGTAAAACAAATGTAAGAATTGTAGCTACTACACAGGGCTGTTGTAAAGATCAGGAATATAATGTTTTTAAACTAATTAGGGGAGGGCTTGACAGATGGAAAAATTCAGTACATCAGAGGCCCTCTAACCCCGAGAACATAAGCACCACCTGACATCTGACTAAAAATGCAAGTTCCTGGGCCTCATCCTGTAGAGACTAAATTTAGCAGGAGTTCCAAGGAACTCTCCTAGAATGCCACACTTATCAGAATGATAGCAGTCCTATTTTACAGCATGTGAAGGTTAAATGAACTAATGTACAAATATCCAAAGGCATTTTGCAGGGAGATATGCAACGCTTGTTGGAAGGAATATGGACTATTGAGCATGAGATGTGGGGTCAGAAAGACCTGAACTGATCTGATTCCAATTCTTACTGACTTGGTCATCTTTGAAAACTTATTTAAGCCTCCTGAAAATCAATTTCCCCATCTGTAATATATTTCTCATTAGAAATAATGAGATGACATAATCTTAAAGGATTTTTGGTGTGTATTTTTAAGGAAATTAGAAGTATACTCGATGTCCAATAGACATTACATGTTGAACATTTAATATTATGTTGGATATTAATGTCATTTAATTATAAAGTTGTGTATTTGTTATTATTATGAAAAAGAGGGAGGATGGTAAACTTGGTGGTCACAGGGCCCCTTTTTACTGGGACTGCTTCCCTCTGCTAGTTAAGCACGCTCTCCTTTGGTGCAGAGCTTTCCTGATGAGTCCAAATTGTCCATTATGGTACCTTAGCCCATCTTCCATTGACTTCTATATATGTTTGTCTTATGTGTCATTAATTGTGAAATAATTATGAACTTTCTTTTTACATTTGCATGTACTTCATTGTTTTATTGTAAGTTATTTATTTATTTATTTATTTTTATCAAATAATCATTGATGTACAATATTACAAAGGTTTCACATGAGCAACATTGCGGTTTCAACAGTCACCAATATTATCAAGTCCTCACCCCACCAATGTATTCACTGTCTGTCAGCATAGTAAGATACTATAGAGTCATTTCTTGTCCTCTCTGTACTGTCCTCACATCCATGCTCCAGGGCTACGGTTAGGGTTAGGTGTTCAGTAAGGTGTACTGGGAGGAGAGGGATACGGTTAGTGTTAGGATCCCGCTCTGATGTGAAGGCAAGGATGAAATTGAGCTTCAAGTTTATGGTGAATCATGGGAGATGTCGATGGTGATGGTGAGGGTCAGGTCCAAGGTCCAGGGGTAGGGTTATGGTTAGGTGTTTGGTAAGTTGTGCAGGGGAGGTATAATTACGGTTAGAGTTAGTGTCCGGCTCTGATGTTAGGGCGAGTGCGTGTATAAACTTCAGGGTTATGGCGAAGCATGTGTTACATCAATAGGGGCATAAGGGTTCAGGTCCATGCTAAAGGGCTAGTGTTAGGATTCAGTGCTAGGTAAGGGGAACGGGGAGATACTAGTATGGTTAAAGTTAAGGTCTGGCTCTGAACTGAGGGCGAGGACGAGATTGAAATTTAGGGTTACTGTGAGGCATGGGTGACATCCATGGTGACGGTGAGGCATCAGGTCAAGGCTCCAGGGCTAGGTTAGGGTTATGTTTCCCAGTAAGGTATACTGGAACGATAGGGTTACAGTTAGAGATAGGGTCCAGCTCTGATGTGAGGGCTACAGAGAGATTGAGCTTCGGGGTTACGGTGAGGTGTGGGTGATGTTGATAGGGATGGTGATGTTTCCGGTCCAGTGGCTATGACAAGTGTTAAGGTTAGGTGTTCAATAAGGTGTATGGGGAGTATAGCATTATGGATAGAGATAGGGTCCAGCTCTGTTGTGAGTGCAACAGAGAGATTGAGTCTCAGGGTTATGGTGATGCATTGGTGATGTCGATGGTGATGGTGGGGAACAGTTCCATTGTACAGGGCTAGGGTTATGGTTAAGTGTTTGGTAAGGTGTCCGCGGGCTAGATTTCAATTCTCACTTATGGTGGGGCATGGCGGACGTTGATGGTGACAGTGATGCATCAGTTAGAGGGTCCAAGGCTAGGGTTAGGGAAAGGTGTTTGGTATGGTGTACTGGGAGGATAGGGTTTCAGTTACAGTTAGAGTCTGGCTTTGAACAGAGGGGAAGAGTGAGATTGAGTTTCAGGGTTATGCTGAGGAACAGGTGACATTGATGCTGACGGAAAGGTGTCACGTCCATGCTCCAAGGCTACGGTTAGGGTTAGGTGTTCAGTAAGGTGTATTGGGAGGAGAGGAATACAGTTAGTGTTAGGATCCTGCTCTGATGTGAAGGTGAGGATGAAATTGAGCTTCAAGTTTATGGTGAATCATGGGAGATGTCGATGGTGATGGTGAGGGTCAGGTCCAAGGTCCAGGGGTAGGGTTATGGTTAGGTGTTTGGTAAGTTGTGCAGGGGAGATATGGTTATGGTTAGAGTTAGTGTCTGGCTCCGATGTATAAACTTCAGGGTTATGGTAAAGCATGTGTTACATCGATAGTGACGTAAGGGTTCAGATCCAGGTGCCAGGGCTAGGGTTGGGGTTAGGTGTTTGGTAAGGTGTACAGGGAGTATAGGACTACAGTTAGAGATATGGTCCAGCTCTGTTGTGAGTGAGTGCGACAGAGAGATTGAGCTTCAGAGTTACAGTGATGCGTTGGTGATGTTGATGGTAATGGTGAGGGAACAGGTCCATTGTACAGGACCAGGGTTATGGTTAAATGTTCGGTAAGGTGTACATGGTGGATAGGGTTAAGGTAAGACTTATGGTCAGGCTCTGATGTGAGGGCGAGGGATAGATTGAGGTTCTGATTTATGGTGGGGTATGGGGGACATTGATGGTGATGGTGACAGGTCAGGAACAAGGGACAGGGCTAGGGTTAGGATTAGGTGTTTGTTAAGGTGTGCTGGGAGGATAGGGTTTTGGTTACAGTTAGGCTCCATCTTTGAATTGAGTGGGAGAGCGAGATTGAACTTCAGGGTTATGGTGAGACATGGGTGACATTGATGCTGATGTTGAGGGGTCAGGTCCATGCTCCAGGGCTATGGTTACGGTTATGTGTTCTTTAAGGTGAATGGGGAGGATAGGGTACCGGTTCGAGTTAGGGTCCGAATGTAATGTGAAAGTGAGGGCAAGATTGAGGTCCAGTGTTACGGTTAGGTGACAGTGACTTCGATGCTGTCAGTGAGGGGTCAGCTCCAGGGTCCAAGGCTAGAGTTAGGAATTGGTGTGTGGTAAGTTTTGCACAGAAGATAGTATTATGGTTAAAGTAAAGGTTCTGAAGTGAGGGCGAGGGCAAGATTGAGCTTTCGGGTTATGGTGAGGTGTAGGTGATGTTGATGGTGATGGTGAGTGTTCAGGCTAGGGGCCAGGGATAGATTTAGGACTAGGTGTACGGTAAGGTTTTCTGGGCATAAAGGATTTCGGATACACTAAGGGTCAGGTTCTGAAATGAGGGTGAGGGTGAGATTGAACTTCAGGGTTCTGGTGAAGCATGGGTGACATCAATGCTGATGGTGAGGGGTTAGGTCCAGGCTTCAGGGCTAGGGTTACGGTTAGGTGTTCGGAAAGGTGTACCAGGAGGATAGGGTTACAGTTTGAGTTAGGGTCCGGCTCTGATATGAGGGCAAGGAAGAGGCTAAGGTTCAGGTTACAGAGAAACGAGTATGACTTCCATGGTGACAGTGAGGGTTCAGGTCCAGGCACCATTACTAGGGTTAGGATTATGTTTTTGGTAAGGTGTGCTGAGAGGATAGGGTTTTGGTTAAAGTTAGGGTCCAGCTTTGAACTGAGGGGGAGAATGAAATTGAGCTTCAGGTTTAGAGTGAGGCATGGTGATGTCGATGCTGACCATGTGGGGTCAAGTTCAGTCTCCAGGGCTAGCATTAGTGTTAGGTGTTCAGTAAAGGTAATGGAGAGGATAGGGTTCTGTTTAGAGTTAGGGTCCAGCTGTGATGTGAAAGTGAGTGCGAGATTGAGGTTCATTGTTGCGGTTAGGTGGGGATTACATCATTGCTGTCAGTGAAGGTTCAGCTCCAGTGTCCAGGGCTAGGGTTAGGGTTAGGTGTCCGGTAAGCAGAACCAGGAGGAAAGCATTATGGGCAGAGGTAGGGTCTGGTTGTGATGTAAGGGCCCATGTGAGATTGAGCTTCAGGTCTATGGTGAAGCATGTGTGATGTCGATGGTGACTTTGAGGTGTCAGGTCCAGGGGCTAGGCCCAGGGTTATGGCTACTTGTTCTGTAAGGTGTATTGGGAGAATAGGGATACAGTTAGAGTTAGGATCTGGCTCTGATTTGGGCAAGGACGAAGTTGAGCTTCAGGTTTACAGTGAATCATGGGAGATGTCGATGGTGATGGTGAGGGTCAGGCCCAAGGTCCAGGGCCTGGGATAGATTTAGGTGCTTGGTAAGTTTTAAGGGGAGGATATGGTTATGGTTAGATTTAGTGTCCAGCTCTGATGTGAGGACGAGTGCATGTTTAAACTTCAAGGTTACAGTGTATCTTGGGTGTTGTCGATAGTGACATGAGGGTTCAGTTCCAGTGGCCAGGGCTAGGGTTAGGGTTAGGTGTCCGTAAAGGTGTTTGGGGAGGTTAGTGCTATGGTTAGAGTAGGATCCAGCTCTGATTTGAGAACAAGCATGAGACTGGGATTCAGGCTTATAGTGAAGGCTGGTTGATGGTGATGGGGATGGTGAGAGCTTATGTCCAGGGGAGACGTCTAGGGTTAGGGTTAGGTGTTCAGTTAGGTGTACAGGGAGGATAACAGTGCAGTTACAGTTAGGGTCTGCTTCTGATATGAGGTCGAGGGCAAGATGGAGCTTCAGGGTTACAGTGAAACATGGATGTAACTGATGATGACAGTGAGGGCTCAGGTACTGGGGCCAGGGCTAGGTGTATGGTTAGGTGTTTGGTAAGTTGTATTCAGAGGATAGGGATACTACTAGAATTAGGATCGGCTCTGATGTGAGGGCGAGGGTGAGATTGAGGTACAGTGTTATGGTGAAGTGTGGGCGATGGCAATGATGATGGTGAGGGTTCAGGTCCAAGGGAAAGGCTGAATTTAGAGTTAGGTGGTCAGAAAGCTGTATGGGGAGGATAGGGACCCAGTTAGGGTTAGGGTCTGGCTCTGATGTGAAGGCCAGTATGAGACTGAGGTTCAAGGTTAATGTGAAATGAGTGTGACATCTGTGGTGTCAGTGAGAGGTCATGTGGAGGGTCCAGGTCTAGGATTAGGGTTAGGTATTTAGTAACTTGTACGCAGAAGATTCTCTTACGGTTAAAGTTAAGGTCCATCTCTGAAGTGAGGACCAGGGCGAGATTGAAATTTAGGATTACTGTGAGGTACTGGTGATGTCGATGTTGATGGTGAGGGGTCAAGTCAAGGCTCCGGGGCTAGTGTTAGGGTTAGGTGTAGGGTTAGGTGTTTGGTAAGTTGTATGCAGAAGATACTCTTGTTGTTAAAGTTAGGGTCTGACTCTGAAGTGAGGGTGAGGGTGCAATTGAAAGTTAGGGTTATTGTGAGCCATTGGTTATGTCCATGGTGACAGTGAGGGGTCAGGTTCAGGCTCCAAGGCTAGAGTTAGAATTATGTGTTCTGTAAGGTATACTGGGAGGATAGGGTTACGGTTAGGGATAGGGTACAGCTCTGTTGTTAGTGCAACAGAGAGATTGATCTTCAGAGTTCCAGTGATGATTTGGTGATGTCGGTGGTAATGGTGAGGGAACAGGACCATTGAAAAGGACAAGGGTTATGGTTAAATGTTTTGTAAGGTGTACACGGTCGATAGGTTTAAGGTTAGACTTATGTTCAGGATCTGATGTGAGGGCGAGGGATAGATTGAGGTTCTGATTTATGGTGGGGCATGGGGACGTCAAAGGTCAGGTACAGGGAACAGAGCTAGGGTTAGGGTTAGGTATTTGTGAAGGTTTACTGGGAGGATAGGGTTTCGGTTATAGTTAGGGTACGTTTTTAAACTGAGTGGAAGAGTGAGATTGAACTTCAGGTTTTCAGTGAGGCATGGGTGACGTCGATCCTGACGGTGAAGGGTCAGGTCCATACTTCAGGGCTAGGGTTATGGTTATGTGTTCGTTAAGGTGAATGGGGAGGATAGGGTACCGGTTCAAGTTAGGGTCCAGCTGTGAGTGAAAGTGAGGGCGAGATTGAGGATCAGTGTTACGGTTAGGTGGGGGTGATTTCGATGCTGTCAGTGAGGGGTCAGCTCCAGGGTCCAGGGCTAGGGTTAGTGTTTGGTGTTTTGTAAGGTGATAGGGGAAGATTGTGTTATGCTTAGAGTTAGGCTCAGGCTGTGATGTGAGGGCATGTGCAAGATTGAGCTTCAGGGTTATGAGGAAGCATGAGTGATGCCAGTGGTGACTTTGAGGGGTCTGGTCCAGGGGCTATGACTAGGGTTAGGATTAGGTGTTCGGTAAGATGTATTGGGAGGATAGGGATACTGTTAGAGTGAAGATCCGTCTCTGATGTGAGGGCAAGGATGAAATTGAGCTTGAGGTTTACGGTGAATCATTGGAAATATCAATGGTGATGGTGAGCGTCAGGTCCAAGGTGCAGGGCTAGGGTTAGGGTTAGATGTTTGGTAAGTTTTATGCAGAAGATACTATTGTAGTTAAAGTTAAGGGCCGGCTCTGAAGTGAGGGCGAGGGCGAGATTGAGCTTCCGGGTTATGATGAGGCATAGGTGATGTCGATGTTGATGGTGAGGGGTCAGGCTAGATGCCAGGGATAGATTTAGGGTTAGGTGTATGGTAAGATTTTCTGGGAGTAAAGGATTTTGGATACACTTAGGTTCATGTTCTGAAGTGAGGGAGAGGATGAGATTGAACTTCATGGTTATGGTGACGCAGGGTGACGTCAATGCTGATGGTGATGGGTTAGATCCTAGCTTCAAGGCTAGGGTTAGGGTTAGGTGTTCAGTTACGTGTATTGGGAGGATAGGGTTACTGTTAGAGTTAGGATCCAGCTCTGATGTGAGAGCAAGGGCGAGATTG
Source organism: Manis pentadactyla (assembly GCF_030020395.1). NCBI lineage: Eukaryota > Metazoa > Chordata > Mammalia > Pholidota > Manidae > Manis > Manis pentadactyla. The sequence goes on along the minus strand of NC_080027.1, from coordinate 19,914,316 downwards.
AGGTACAGTGTTATGGTGAAGTGTGGGGGATGACGATGATGACCATGAAGGTTCAGATCCAAGGGAAAGGCTGAATTTAGAGTTAGGTGTTCAGAAAGGTGTATGGGGAGGATAGGGTCCCAGTTAGGGTTAGGGTCTGGCTCTGATGTGAAGGCAAGTATGAGATTGAGGTTCAAGGTTAATGTGAAACAAGTGTGACATCTATGGTGTCAGTGAGAGGTCACAAGGAGAGTCCAGGTCTAGGGTTAGGGTTAGGTGTTTAGTAAGTTGTACACAGAAGATACTATTATGGTTTAAGTTAAGGTCTGGCTCTGAAGTGAGGGTGAGGGCGAGATTGAAATTTAGGGTTACTGTGAGGCATTGGTGACGTCAATGCTGATGGTGAGGGGTCAGGTCCATGCTCCAGGGCTAGGGTTAGGGTTAGATGTTTGGTAAGTTGTGTGCAGAAGATACTATTATGGTTAAATTTAGGGTCCGGCTCTGAAGTGAGGGTGAGGATGAGATTGAAATTTAGGGTTACTGTGAGGCATTGGTGATGTCCATTGTGACAGTGAGGGGTCAGGTACAGGCTCCAGGGCTAGGGTTAGGGTTATATGTTCTGTAAGGTATACTGGGAAGATAGGGTTACCATTAGGGATAAGGTCCAGCTCTGATGTGAGGGCTACAGAGAGATTGAGCTTCAGGGTTACAGTGAGATGTGGGTGATGTCAATGGAGACCCTGAGGGTTCCAGTCCAGGGGCTATGGCTATTGTTAAGGTTACTTGTTTGGTAAGATGTACGGGGAGTATAGGGTTAAGGATAGAGATACGGTCCAGCTCTGTTGTGAGTGCTGAAGGGAATTGAGCTTCAGGGTAACAGTTATGCATTGGTGATGTTGTTGGTGATGGTTGGGGAACATGTCCAATGTACAGGGCTAGGGTTATGGTTAAGTGTTCGGTAAGGTGTATGCAGTGGGTAGGGTTAAGTTTAGATTTAGCTTCAGGCTCTGATGTGAGGTCGAGGGCGAGATTCAGGTTCTGATTTATGGATGGGCATGGGAGACATCGATGGTGATGGTGATGGTCAAGTACAGGGGACAGGGCTAGGGTTAGGGTTAGGTATTGGTAAAGTGTACTGTGAGGATAAGGTTTTGGTTACAGTTAGGGTCCAACTTTGGACTGAGGAGGAGTGTGAAATTGAGCTTCAGGGTTATGGTGTGCATGGGTGTTGTCAATGCTGACTGTTAGGGGTCAGGTCCAGGTTCTAGAGCTAGGGTTAGGGTTATGTGTTGTGTAAGGTATACTGGGAGGATAGGGTTATGGTTAGGGATAGTGTCCAGCTCTGATGTGAGGGCTACAGAGAGATTGAGCTTCAGGGATACAGTGGGGTGAGGGTGATGTCCATGATGACAGTGAGGGATCAAGTTCAGGCTCCAGGGCTAGGGTTAGGATTATGTGTTCTGTAAGTATACTGGGAGGAAATGGTTACAGTTAGGGATAGGGTCCAGCTATGATGTGAGAGCTACAGAGAGATTGAGCTTCAGGGTTATGGTGGGGCATGGGTGATGTCCATGATGATGGTGAGGTGTCAGGTCCAGACTCCAGGGCTAGAGTTAGGGTTGTTTATTCGGCAAGGTGTATTGAGAAGATAGGGGAACTGTTAGAGTTAGGATCCGACTCTTATGTGAGGGTGAGGAAAAAATTGAGTTTTAGGTTTTACAGTGAATTGTGGGAGATGTCAATGATGATGGTGAGGGTCAGGTCCAAGGTCCAGGGCCAGGGTAAGGGTAAGGTGTTTGGTAAGTTGTGCAGGGAGGATATCATTATGGTTAGAGTTAGTGCCCAACTCTGATGTGAGGGTGAATGCGTGTTTAAACTTCAGTTTTATGGTGTAGCTTGGGTGACTTCAATAGTGACGTGAGGGTTCAGGTACAGGGGACAGAGATAGGGGTAAGGTTAGGTGTTCGATGAAGTGTTTGGGGAAGATAGTGTTACAGTTAGAGTAGGATAAAGCTCTGATTTGAGAGCGAACATGAGATTGAGATTCAGGCTTACCATGAAGACTGGGTGATGGCGATGGTGTCGGTGAGAGCTCATGTCCAGGGGTGAGGACAAGGGTTCGGGTTAGATGTTCAGTTAGGTATACGGGGAAGATGACATTATGGTTACAGTTAGGTTCTGGTTCTGATATGAGGTTGAGGGCGAGATTGAACTTCAGGGTTCTGGTGAAGCATTGGTGTAATTGATGGTGACATTGAGGGTTCAGGTACTGGGGCCAGGGCTAGGTGTAAGGTTAGGTGTTCGGTTAGGTGTATTGGGAGGATAGGGTTCCTGTTAGAGTTAGGATCCAGCTCTGATGTGAGGGCGAGTGCTAGATTGAGGTACAGTGTTATGGTGAAGTGTGGGGGATAACAATGATGACTGTGAGGGTTCAAGTCCAAGAGAAAGGCTGGATTTTGAGTTAGGTGTTCAGAAAGGTGTATGGGGAGGATAAGGTTCCTGCTAGAGTTAGGGTCTGGCTCTGATATGAAGGCAAGTACGAGATTGAGTTTCAAGGTTAATGTGAAACGAGTGTGATGTCTATGGTGTCAGTGTGAGGTCACGTCCAGGGTCCAGGTCTAGGTTTAGGGTTAGGTGTTTAGTAAGTTTTATGCAAAAGATACTATTATGGTTAAAGTTAAGATCCATCTCTGAAGTGAGGATGAGGGAACAATTGAAATTTAGGGTTACTGTGAGGCATTGGTGATGTCGATGCTGACAGTGAGGGGTCAGGTCCAGGCTCCAGGACTAGGGCTAGGGTTAGGTGTTTGGTAAGTTGTCTTCAGAAGATACTATTATGGTTAAAGTTGGGTCTGGCTCTGATGTGAGGGTCAGGGGGTGATTGAGGTTCTGATTTATGGTGTGGCATGGGGGACATCAATGGTGACAGTGACGGGTAAGGTAAAGGGGCCAAGGCTAGGGTTAGAGTTAGGTGTTGGTAAAATTTACTGCGAGGATATGGATTTGGTTACAGTTAGGGTCTGACTTTGAAATGAGGGGGAGAGCGAGATTGAACTTTAGGGTTATGGTGATTCATGGTGATGTTGATGTTGATGGTGAGGGATCAGGTCCATACTCCAGGGCTAGGGTTATGGTTAGGTGCTCAGTAAGTTGAATGGGGAAGACTGGGTACTGGTTAGAGTTAGGGTCTGGCTGTGACGTGAAAGTGAGAGCGAGATTGCGATTCAGTGTTACGGTTAGGTAAGGGGGTGACATCGATGCTGTTGGGGAGGGGTCAGCTCCAGCATCCAGTGCTAGAGTTAGGGTTAGGTGTTCAGTAAAGTAAGGGGAGAATTGCCTTACAGTTAGAGTTAGGGTCCAGCTGTGATGTGAGGGCATGCACGAGATTGAGCTTCAGGGTTATGGTGAAGCGTGAGTGACACTGATGGTGACTTTGAGGGGTCAGGTCCAGGGGCTAGGCCTAAGGTTATGGTGAGTTGTTCTGCAAGGTGTATTGGGAGGATAGGGATATGATTAGAGTTAGGATCTGGCTCTCATGTGAGGGTGAGGACAAAGTTGAGCTTGAGGTTTACTGTGAATCATTGGAGACATCAATGGTGATGGTGAGGTTCAGGTCCAAGGTCAAGAGCTAGGGTTAGGGTTAGGTGTTTGGTAAGTTTTACCCAGAACAGACTATTATGGTTAAAGTTAAGGTTCTGAAGTGAGGGCGAGGGCGAGATTGAACTTCAGGGATACTGAGAGGCATGGGTGATGTTGATACTGATAGTGAGGATTTAGGTCAAGGCTCAAAGGTGAGGGTTAGGGTTAGGTGTTCGGAAAGGTGTACCAGGAGGATAGGGTCACAGTTAGAATTAGGGTCTGGCTCTGATGTGAGGGCAAGGAAGAGACTGAGGTTCAGGTTACAGTGAAACTAGTGTGACTTCCATGGTGACAGTGAGGGTTCAGGTCCAGGGGCCAGTACAAGGGTAGGGTTGTGTGTACGGTAAGGTGTACTGGGAAGATAGGGTTTAGGTAAAAGTTCGGGTCCGGCTTTTAATTGAGAGGGAAAGCAAAATTGAGCTTCAGAATTATGGTTGGGTGTGGGTGATGTCGATGCTGATGGTGAGGGGTTAGGTCCAGGCTCAAGAGCTAGGGTTAGGGTTATGTGTTCTGTAAGATATTCTGGGAGGATAGGGTTCCTGTTAGGGATAGGTTCCAGCTCTGATGTGAGGGCTATTGAGTGATTGAGCTTCAGGGTTACAGTGGGGCATGGATGATGTCAGTGATGACAGTGAGGGGTCATGTCCAGGCTCCAGGGCTAGGGTTATGGTTAGTTTTTGGTAAGGTGTATTGGGAAAATAGGGATATGATTAGTGTTAGGATCCGACTCTGAAGTGAGGGCCAGGACGAAATTGAGCTTCAGGTTTTACAGTGAATCATGGGAGATGTCGATGGTGATAGTGAGAGTCAGGTCCAAGGTCCAGGGCCAGTTTTAGGGTTAGGTGTTCTGTAAGGTATACTGGGAGGATAGGGTTATGGTTATGGATAGGGTCCAGTTCTGATGTGAGGGCTACAGAGAGATTGAGCTTCAGGGTTACAGCGAGGCATGGATGATGTCCATGATGACGGTCAGGGGTCAGTTCTAGGCTCCAGATCTAGGATTAGGGTTAGGTGTTCTGTAAGGTATACTGTGAGGATAGGGCTATGGTTAGGTATAGGGTCTACCTCTGATGTGAGGGCTACAGAGAGATTGTATTTCAGGTTTGCGGTGAGGCATGGGTGATGTCCATGATGGCAGTGAGAAGTCAGGTCCAGGCTCCAGGGCTAGGGCTAGGGTTATGTGTTGTGTAAGGTATACTGGGGGGTTAGGGTTATGGTTAGGGATATGGTCCAGCTCTGATGTGAGGGCTACAAAGAGACTGAGCTTCAGGGATATGGTGAGGAGTGGGTAATGTCCATGATGATGGTGAGGGGTCAGGTCCAGGCTCCAGGGCTAGGGTTAGTGTTACTTGTTCAGTAAGGTGTATTGGGAAGATAGGGGTACAGTTAGCATTAGGATCTGACTCTAATGTGAGGGCGAGGGCTAGATTGAGATCATGATTTATGATGGGGCATGGAGGATGTCAATAGTGACGGTGGCAGGTCAGGGCCAGGGCTAGGGTTAGGGTTAGGTGTTTGCTAAAGTGTACTGGGAGGATAGAGTTTCAGTTACAGTTAGGGTCCTTCTTTGAACTGAGAGGGAGAGCGAGATTGATCTTCAGAGTTACGGTGAGACATGGGTGACTTCGATACTGATGGTGAGGGGTCAGATCTACACTCCAGGACTAGGGTTATGGTTAAGTGTTCGGTAAGGTGAATGCTGAAGATAGGGTACTGGTTAGAGTTAGGGTCCGGCTGTGATGTGAAATTGAGGGTGAGATTGAGGTTCAGTGTTATGGTTAGGTGGGGGTGACATCGACACTGTCGGGGAGGGGTCTGCTCCAGCTTCCAGGACTAGGGTTAGGGTTAGGTGTTCAGTATGGTGATAGGGGGGAAGAGCATTATGGTTAGAGATAGGGTGTGATGTGAGGGCACATGCGAGATTGAGCTTCAGGGTTATGGTGAAGTGTGAGTGATGCCAATGGTGACTTTGAGGGGTCAGGTCCAGGGGCTACACCTAGGGTTAGAGTTAGTTGTTCTGTAAGGTGTATTGGGAGGATAGGCATACAGTTAGTGTTTGGATCCAGCTCTAATGTGAGGGCAACAACAAAGTTGAGCTTGAGGATTACGGTGAATCGTTGGAGATGTCAATGGTGATAGTTAGGGTCAGGACCAAAGTGTGGGGCTAGGGTTAGGGTTAGGAGCTTGGTAAATTTTATGCAGAACCTACTATTATGGTTAAAGTTAAGGTTCTGAAGTGAGGGCAAGGACGAGATTGAGCTTTCAGGTTATGGTGAGGAGTGGGTGATGTCGATGGTGATGGTGAGTAATCAGGCTAGGGGCCAGGGATAGGTGTAGGGTTAGGTGTATGGTAAGGTTTTCTCAGAGTAACAATTCTGGATACACTTAGGGTCAGGTTCTGAAGCGATGGCGAAGGTGAGATTGAACTTCAGGGATACTGTGAGGCATGGGTGACGTCGATGCTGATGGTGAGGGGTTAGGTCCAGGCTCCAGGGCTAGGGTTAGGGTTAGGTGTTCGGAAAGGTGTACCGGGAGGATAGGGTTACTGTTAGAGTTAGGGTCCAGCTCTGATATGAGGGCAAGGAAGAGACTGAGTTTCAAGTTACAGTGAAACTAGTGTGACTTCCATGCTGACGATGAGGGTTCAGGTCCAGGGGCCAGTGCTTGGGTTAGGATTATGTGTTTGGTAAGGGAGGATAGGTGTTTAGTTAAAGTTAGTGTCCGGCTTTGAACTGAGGGGGGGAGCGAAATTGAGCTTCAGGGTTACAGTGAGGTGATGGTGATGTCCATGATGACAGTGAGGGGTCAGGTCCAGGGGCCAGTGCTTGGGTTAGGATTATGTGTTTGGTAAGGTGTACTGGGAGGATAGGTGTTTAGTTAAAGTTAGTGTCCGGCTTTGAACTGAGGGGGAGAGCGAAATTGAGCTTCAGGGTTACAGTGAGGCGATGGTGATGTCCATGATGACAGTGAGGGGTCAGGTCCAGGCTCCAGGGCTAGGGTTAGTGTTACTTGTTCGGTAAGGTGTATCGGGAATATTGGGATACAGTTAGAGTTAGGATCAGCTCTGATGTGAGGGCGAGGATGAAATGGAGCTTCAGGTTTACAGTGGATCATGGGAGATGTCGATGGTGATGGTGAGGGTCAGGTCCAAGGGCCAGGGCCAGGGTTAGGTGTTTGGTAAGTTGTGCGGGGAGGATATGTTTATGGTTAGAGTTAGTGTCCAGCTCTGATGTGAGGGACTGTGAGTGTTTAAACTTCAGGGTTAAGGTGTAGCTTGGGTGTCATTGATAGTGACGTGAGGATTCATGTCCAGGGGACAGGGATAGGGTTAAGGTTAGGGGTTCAGTAAGGTGTTTTGGGAGGATAGTGTTATGGTTATAGTAGGATCCAGCTCTGATTTAAGAGTGAGCACGAGTTTGAGATTCAGGCTTTCAGTGAAGACTGGGTGACGGCAATGGGGACAGTGAGAGCTCATGTCCAGGGGCGAGCACTAAGGTTCAGGTTAGGTGTTCAGTAAGGTGTATGGGAGGATAACTTTACAGTTACAGTTAGAGTCTGGATCTGATATGAGGTCAAGGGCGAGATTGAGTTTCAGGTTTAAGGTGAAGCATGGGTGTAATTGATGGTGACAGTGACGGTTCAGGTACTGGGGCCAGGGCTAGGTGTATGGTTAGGTATTCGGTAAGGTATATTGGGAGGATAAGGATACTGTTAGAGTTAGGATCCAGCTTTGATGTGAGGGCAAGGGCGAGACTGAGGTACAGGGTTTCGATGAAGCATGTGGTATGTTGATGATGACCATGAAGGTTCAGGTCGAATGGGATGGCTGTATTTATAGTTAGGTGTTCGGAAAAGTGTATGGGGAGGATAGGGTCCCGGTTAGGGTTAGGGTCTGGCTCTGATGTGAAGGCAAGTATGAGATTGAGGTTCAAGGTTAATGTGAAATGAGTGTGACATCTATGGTGTCAGTGAGAGGTCACGTGGAGTGTCCAGGTCTAGGGTTAGGGTTCAGTGTTTAGTAAGTTGTACGCGGAAGATACTATTTTGATTAAAGTTAAGGTCTGGCTCTGAAGTGAGGGTGAGGGCGAGATTGAAATTTAGGGTTACTGTGAGGCATTAGTGACATCGATGCTGATGATGAGGGGTCAGGTCCAGGCTCCAGGGCTAGGGTTAAGGTTGTGTGTTCTGTAAGGTATACTGGGAAGATAGGATTATGGTTTGGGATAGGGTCCAGCTCTGATGTATTACAGAGCAATTGAGCTTCTGGGTTACGATGAGGTATGGGTGACATCGATCCTGATGGTGAGGAATCAGGTCCACGCTCCAGAGTTAGTGTCGGCTCTGATGTGAGTACGAGTGCATGTGTAAACTTCAGGGTTATGGTGAAACATGGTTTACGTTGATAGTGACGTGAGAGTTCAGGTCCAGGGGCCAGGGCTAGGGTTAGGGTTAGGTGTTCGGTAAGGTGTACTGGGAGTATAGGGTTACAGTTAGAGATAGGGTGCAGCTCTGTTGTGAATGAGACAGAGAGATTGAGCTTCATGTTTACAGTGATGAGTTGATGATTTCAATGGTAATGGTGAGGGAACAGGTCCATTGTACAGGACAGGGATGATAGGGATACAGTTAGAGTTAGTATCCAGCTCTGATGTGGGGGCTAGGGTGAGATTGAGGTACAGTGTTACGGTAAAGCATGGGGGATGTCAATTATGACCATGAAGGTACAGGTTCAAGGGAAAGGCTGAATTTAGAGTTAGGTGTTCATAAAAGTGTAAGGGGATGGTATGTTTCTGGTTAGGGTTAGGGTCTGGCTCTGATGTGAAGGCAAGTACGAGATTGAGTTTCAAGGTTAATGTGAAATGAGTGTGATGTCTATGGTGTCAGTGAGAGGTCACGTGGAGGGTCCAGGTCTAGGTTTAGGGTTAGGCGTTTAGTAAGTTTTATGCAAAAGATACTATTATGGTTAAAGTTAAGGTCCAGCTCTGAAGTGATGGCAAGGGCAAGATTTAACTTCAAGATTACTATGAAGTATAGGTGATGTCTGTGACAGTGAGGGGTCAGGTCCTATGGAAAGGGCTACTGTTAGGGCTAGGTGTTCAGTAAGGTGGACAGGGAGGAAAGGATTACAGTTACAGTTAGGGTCTGGCTCTGATGTGAGAGTGAATGTGAGATAGGACTTTAGTGTTATGGTGAAGCATGGGTGATGTTGATGATGATGGTGTGGAGTCAGAACCATGGTCCAGGGCTAGGGTTATGGTTATGTGTTCAGTAAGTTTTTCAGGGAGGATAGGGTTATGGTTAGAGTTAGGGTTCATGTCTGATGTGGGGGCGAGGGCGAGTTTTAACTTCAGGGTTATGGTTAGGCATGGGTGACATCGATGCTGATGCCGAGGGGTCAGGTACAGTGGCCTTGGCTAAGTTTAGCAGTACATGTTCAGTAAGATGTACTGTGAGGATAGGGTTACACTTAAAGTTAGGTCCAGTTCTGATATGAGGGTGATAGTGAGAACGAGTTTCAGGATTATGGCAAGGCATGGGTCATATCAATGCTGACAGTGAGAGGTCAGCTCCAAGGTCCAGGCCTAGTGTTAGGTGTTTGGTAAGGTGTACAGGGAGGATAAGTTTACAGTTAGAGTTAGGATCCCTTTCTGATGTGAGAGCGAGGGCAAGATTGAGCTTCAGGGTTGCAGTGAAGCGTGGGTGACGTCAATGGTGACAAAGAGGGGTTAGGTACTGGGGCCAGGGCTAGGGTTAGGGTTAGGTGTTTGGTAAGGTCTATTTGGACAATCGAGATATGGTTAGAGTGAGGATTCCACTCTGATGTGTGGTCAAGGGCAAGATTGAGCTTCAGTGCTACTGTGTAGCATGGGTGACATCGATGATGACTGTGAGGGCTCAGGTACAATGGGAGGGGCTTAAGTTAGGGTTAGGTGTTCTTTAAGGTGTACTGGGAGGAAAGGGTTCCAGTTAAAGTTAGAGCCTGGCTCTGATGTGAGGTCTAGGGTGAGACTGAACTTTAGTGTTACAAAGAGGCATGAGGTACGGCTATGCTGACAGTGAGGTGTCAGGTGCATTGGCCTGGGGTAGAGTTAGGGTTAGGTGTTTGGTAAAGTGCATGGTGAGGATCAGATAATAGTTTGAGTTAGGGTCTGGTTCTGATGAGAGGGCGATATTGAGCAAAAGCTTCAGGGTTATGGTGAGCCATGGGAGACGTTGATGCTGACAGTGAGGCATCATCGCCAGGGGTCAGGGCTAGGTTTAGGTTAGGTGTTCCCTAAGCTGTAAGGGGAGGATAGTGTAACGTTTAGAGTTAGGGTCCGGTTCTGATGTGCAGTCAGTCGCATGTGAGATTGAGCTTCAGGGTTACAGTGAAGTGTGGGAGTCATCGATGGTGATGGTGAGTGGTTAGGTCCTGGTGCCATGGCTAGTGTTAGGGTTAGGTCTTCAGTAAGGTGTATTGGGAGTTAGAGTTAGGTTAGAGTTAGGATCTGGGTCTGATGTGAGGGCAAGGGCGAGATTGAGCTTCAGTGTTACAGTGAAGCGTGGGTCATGTTGATGATGACCATGAGGGTTCAGGTCCATGGGGAAGGGTTAAGGTTAGGGTTAGGTGTTCATTAAGGTGCATGGGGAGGATAGGGTTCCAGTTAGAATTAGGGTCTGACTCTGATGTGAGTTCAAGGGCAAGAAGGTGCTTCAAAGTTACAGTGAAGTGAGGTTGACATTGATGGGGATGATGGGGGGTCAGGTCCTGGAGCCAGGGCTAGGATTAAGGTTAGGGGTTTGGTAAGGTGTATTGGGATGATAGGCAAATGGTTATAGTTGGGTTCCACCTCTGATGTTTTGGTGAGGGCGAGATTGAGCTTCAGGGTTATGGTGAAGCTTGGAATATGTTGATGGTGATGGTGAGGGGTCAGGTCCAAGGTCCAGGGCTAGGGTTATGGTTAGGTGTTTGGTAAGTTTTATTAGGATTATAAGGTTATGGTTAGACTTAGGGTCCTGCTCTGATGTGAGGGTGAGAGCGAGTTTGAACATCAGGGTTCAAGCAGTGTAACATGCATGATGTCGTTGGTGATAGTGAGGGTTCAGGTACAGGGGCGAGGGTGAGGTTTGGGTTAGGTGTTCAGTAAGATGTACAGAGTGGATAGGGTTATGGTTAGAGTTTGGGTCTGGCTCTGATGTGAGGGTGACTGCAAGATTGAAGTTCAGATTTACTCTGAGGCATGGGTGACGTCGATGGTGATGGTGAAGGTCAGGCCAAGGTCTCAGGCCAGGGTTTAGGTTAAGTGTTCAGTAAGGTGTACTGGGAGGAAAGGGTTTCATTTACAGTTAGGGTCTGGCTCTGATGCAAGGGCTAGGTTGAGATTGAATTTCTGGGTTATGGTGAAGTGTAGGTGTCGTCAATGATGATGGTGATTGATCAGGTCCTGTGGAAAGTTCTAGGTCTTGAAATTTGATAAGTTGTATAGGGCATAAAGGTTTATGGTTACAGTTAAGGTCCTGCTCTGATGTGACAGCTAGGTCGAGATTGAACTTCAGTGTTATGGTGAGGCATGGGTGAAGTCGATGATGCCGGTGAGGGGTCAGGTCCAGGTGCAGGGATAGGGTAGGGTGTGATGTTTGGTAAGGTGTATAGGGATGACAGGGTTATGGTTACAGTAGGGTCCAGCTCTGATATGAGAGTGAGAATGTGACTGAGATTCAGGGTTAGGATGAAGCCTGGGTGACACTGATGGGGACTATGAGGTGTCAGGTACAGGGTCGAGGGCTAGGGTTTAAATTACATGTTCCGTAATGTGTATGGGTTGGACAGGGTTATGGTTAGAGTTAGAGTCTGCCTCTGATGTGAGGGTGAGGGCGAGATTGAGGTTCAGGTATATGTTGAGGCAAGGGGGACATCTATAGTGATGGTAAAGGGTCAGGCCACGGGCCAGGGCTTGTGTTAGGGTTAGGTATTCGGTAAGGTGTACTGGGAGGACAGGGTTATGGTTACAGTTAGGGTTCAGCTCTGATGTGAGGGCGAGGGTGAAATTGAAATTCAGTTTTATGGTGAGGTGTGGGTGATGTCTATGCTGATGGTGAAGGGTCAGGTACAGTGGCCAGGGCTGGGGTTAGGGTTTCATGTTTGGTCAGGTGTACACTGAGGATATGGTTATGGTTAGAGTTAGGGTCCAGTTCTCATGACAGACCAATAGCGGGAAAGAACTTCAGGGTTATAGTGAGGCATGGGTAACATCGATGCTGTCGGTGAGTGGTCAGCTCGATTCCAGGGCTAGGATTATGGTTAGGTGTTTGGTAAGGTGACTGGGGAGGATAGCATTACAGTTAGAGGTAGGGTCCGGCTGTGATGTAAGGGTGCATGTGAGATTGAGCTTCAGGGTTATGGTGAAGCATTCATGATGCTGATGGTGACTTTAGGGTGTCAGGTTCAGGGGATAAGCCTAGGGATAGCGTTAGTTGTTCAGTATGGTGTATTGGAAGGATAGGGATATGGTTAGAGTTCAGATCTGGTCTGATATGAGGGTGAGGACAAAATTGAGCTTCAGGTTTACAGTGAATCGTGGGAGATGTCGATGATGGTAAGGGTCAGGTCCATGGTCCAGGGCTAGGGTTAGGGGAGGATAGCCCTGCCCCCTAGACTGGACAACTCATCATCACCATCATCATCACTCATGCTTCACCGTAACCCTGAACCTCAAACTCGAACTCACCCTTACATCAGAGCCAGACTCTATGAACGTAACCCTATCCTCCCCATACCCTATTGAACACCACATCCTAACCTAGCCCTGGCCACTGGGACTAATCCCTCACCCTCATCATTGACATCACCAACGCCTCACTGTAACCCTAAAGTTCCATCTCACTGTCACCCTCACATCAGAGCCGGACCCTAACTTTAACCATAACCCTTTCCTCCAAGGACACATTAATTCACACTTAAGGATAACCCTAACCCAGGCCGCTGGACCTGACCCCTCACAGTCACCATCGATGTCACGCACACCACACCATAAACCTGAAGCTCAATCTCACTCTTGCCCTCAAATGAGAGCTGGACCCGAACTTTATCCGTAACCCTATTTCCCCAGTACACCTGAGCGAACATCTAACCCTAGTCCTTGCCCAAGGACTTGAGCCCTCACCATCAGCATAGACATTCCCCACCTACCATAACCCTAAATCTCAATCTCGCACTCACCCTAAAATCACAGCTGGATCCTAACTCTAATCATAACCCTATCCTCCCAGTACATCTTACCAAACACATAACCCTAACCCTAGCCCTGGCCACTGGACCTGACCCCTCACCATCATCATCGACTTCACCCATGCCTCACCACAACCATGAAGCACAATTTTACCCTAGCAGTCACATCAGAGCAGGACCCTAACTCTAACTGTAACTATATCCTCAATGTACACCTTACCGAACACCTAACCTTAACCCATGTCCTGTCCCCTGGATCTGACCTCTTACTATAACCATTGACATCACCAACACCTCACCATAACCTTGAAGCTCAATCTCACCCTCGCCCTCACATCAGAGCCAGATCCTATCTCTAACCATAACTATATCCTCAATGTACACCTTACTGAACACCTAACCCTAACACTAACCCTGGCCCCTGGACCTGACCCCTCACTGTCAGCATCGACGTCACCCAGCCTAACAGTGACACTGAACCTCAATCTCGCCCTCACCCCCACAACAAAGCAGGATCTTAACTCTAACCTTAACCCTCCCCTCCCCGAAACACCGTACCAAACACAGAACCCTAACCCTAGCCCTGGCTTCTGGACCTGACCCCTCACTGTCACCATTGATGTCACCCACGCTTCACCATAATCCTGAAGCTCAATCTCACCCTCACACTCACATCAGAGCCATAACCTAACTCTAACCATAACCTTATCCTCCCAGTACAACTTACCAAACAACTAACTCTAACCCTAGCCCTGGCCCCTAGACCCGACCCCTAATGCCACCATCGACATCACCCGTGCTTCACGGTAACCCTGAATTTCAATCTTACCCTCGCCAACACATCAGAGCCAGACACTAACTCTAACGGTGAACCTATAGCACCCATACACTTTACCGAATACCTAACCATAACCGTAGCCCCAGTCACTGGACCTGACCCCTCACTGTCATCATCAATGTTACCCACACATCACCACGAGTCTGAAGCGTAATCTCACCCTGCCCTCATCTCAGCACCTGACGTTAACTCTAACTGTAACCCTATCCTCCCTGTAAACCTTACTGAACACTTAACCCTAACCATAGCCGTGGAGCCTGGACCTGACCCCTCACCATCACCATTGATGTCACCCATGCCTCTTCGAAACCCTGAGCTCAATGTTGCCCTTGCCCTAGAGCGCTTCTAAGTCTTCCATTTATTCCTCAGGATTGACTGCCATCCTTGGCCTCCCTGTGCTCCGCTCCAGGAGACCCACCTGTACCAACCTTATCAGTGAATTGGCCAATTGGTAGAGGAGCCAAAAGGAGAGACAGGACTGGGTTCACAAGATTTATTCCACACTCTATGTGTGCACAGCCCATGAAGGCCACATTAACTTCCCTCAACACAAAGGGCTCTGATAACGGCCCTTCTCCCTTCTCCCTTCTCCCTTCAGGCCTGGATGTAGTAAGATGCTGTGCCAAAGCATCTGGTCTACCCTTTGTGGCTTTGCTATACTTGGTTCATGGCTTTTTAAAAAAATCCTGTATTAAGTTCTCCTCATGTTGCCCAGTTTGAGTGAACATCTGTTTCCTGGCAGGACTCTGCTTGATAGAGAGATTAATATTAGGAGTAGCCCTAGAGTCAAAACTTTATACTTGGCCTCTGGCATTATTTTGTTCACATATTTAAAGAATATTCAAATGTATAACTTGCTGGGTGGGGACACTGGTAAATCATGGCATGTAGTGGCATCTGATTAATTTAAATTGTCACCAGTACTATCCTAGCATGAAATGTAGCCAGAGAGAAAAGCAATGAAAGATCAATTATTAGCAGCACTGATCACAACCACTATAAGGGAACACAAATTGATGCTATGGCATGTGGATTATTTCAGACAGATTATTATTTTTTTTTCAGGCTGATTATTTTTAAGAAACAGAAGAATCAAGAAATTTTTCTTCTGTGCCTCCCTCTTACTGCCTAAAATAATTAAGTAAAATATCTGTTCCCGGGAGGGAGCTTTCACCATGGAGAACTACACTGCAATGTTAGGAGCACTCTGGGGGTTGTGACACCTGGTGGGAATCTAATCTGGGAGTCTCCAACTTTATCAAAGTCAAATAGAATTGGACATTCCAAAAAGTCTTAGATTGATATGTTGCTTCACCTTGGTGTCTGCTTCTTAGAGGACTCTGACAGCCTCTTTTATTATTACATGAAATAAATGACTAGGAGTTAATCCCCCTACCCACAATCTTTTATTCAGTATATTTGGAGGTCTATGTGCACAAGGGTAAGATGCTTCCCCAAAGGAACACCCTGAATGCTCTGATCATTTGGAATCTGGAATACTGGAGCCATTTGGGGCTCCTCATGCATTGATCTGCTAGTGGTCATTCCACTGTGCAGGGTGATTAATTCCAATCACTACAGAGACATTAGTCGGTGCTAGAAAATGACATCAAGAATTATTTTCGGTACCCAGAGGATTCAGCAGTTTAGCTCTTACAGTTCCCTTAGCCTTCTCTTTCAAAGTACTGCAGCCGTATAATCACTAGATGATCAGGACTGAACAATTAGACTGAACAATAAGAAAATTTGGACAGTTTACCAGGTATCCCACTCAACTGTGGTCCTGAGAAAGAGTCAATGGACCACAGTCATGCAGGAGGTGGGTGAAGAGTGATTTGTATTTGTGATTATCTAGTGGGAAGTTATAGTAGTAGTTACTTTCATAAGTTTCTACTATACAGATCCTTATTCCTATGACCTCTTGTTTTTTTCTAACTAGACACAAAGCTGAATGTGACTCTAAGGGCCCTTATAAACAGATTTGGGGCATATCACCAGTCCTGCTACCCAGAAATGCCCACCGCTCATCATCTCTGCTGTGAAAGACCACCAAGAGTTCATTTTTATAAGTTAAACATGTAAGTCCGAGAGATTTGTTGCATGGAGGACAACATCCACGAACACGTGTACTTTTAAAAACTGTTTATTAGAATTCATTTGTCTAAAAGATGCAACTTAGAGACAACTTTCCAGTTTCCCTTAACTGACACTAAATAACTGATTTTCTACTGCTAAGGGACACCAATTAGATCTGTTCACATTACTTAATAAACATATTTTATAGAAATAGTATTGCTAGTGGGAAATACAGAGATACCTTTTGGAAAATGAGAGTCCTCTCTGACATAAATGGCTTTCGGCTCCAGAACATTGTCTACATCAAGCGTCTTGGAGTAACAATCTGTTGTGCCTGTTGCCTGTGTCTGCTAGGTCTCCACGCCACCCCTGCTACCGAGTGTGCCCTTGGGATTTACTTTTCAGGTTAGTTGAACCACTGCTGGTGCTGGCCAGGCTTTCTTGCTCTGCCTGGAGCACCTACATTTTTGGAAACTACTTCCTTCAATTTCATTTTCCTCTTTATTTTTTTATTTCTGCTTACTGATAGAAACATGAGCATATTCATGTTCTATCAGCATAAATTACATTAACATGGCCTCACATTTAAAAATCAAAATTAAACACAACTCACTTTTTTTCACTAGCTGTATTATGTTTGCTATATAGATTTCTTTCTTTTAAATAATGTGAACTCATAGACTTATTTCTCAGATTGTTTCTTCTTAGTAGAGATATTCCTTTTTATCACAACAACGGTGTTGGGAAGCTCAGAATCTCACCACTTGGGCATAGAAGTCCTCATAGGTTCACTGCTATAAAATGAAAGGGGAACCTGTATTTAAACAGTGATTCACAAAATCATTACTATGAGAACTTCTTTGATTTTTCCTTAATTGAAAACATATGTAAGAGATAGAGATTGGACAGATGATGCTTACCGAGTCTAATTGCACAGAGCTGTTTTGTGGGTACCTCTGGGTCTTTGTCTAATGCTTCTGTTAGAAAAAATATACAAAAATTCTTAAAAGATTCTCTTAAGGGAATGGAAGTGGTGATTTCAAATAGCTAATAGTCATAGAAAAATATTAAAAGTTAATTCAAAATATTTGTTCCTATTTCTAAGAAATAACTACAAGCAACATTCTTATATCTATCAGGTAGCTAAAAATACTTTTATGATAAAGGAGTGCATCTATCAGTTTATGGAGGAAGGAGTAAGCATCAGATTTAAAGTTTGTTTTTAATCTAGAGTAACATGAAATTCAGTAGAGGTCCTTATGTTTTATGTTAAATTTCATCTTCTAAATTGCCCTTATGTTGTCAGTTTAGGTCTCTTGAATTGGATTGTAGGAAGGGTGTAAATTCTGTAACCAGCATTGTAAGAACTCTTGATCATGATGGAGCACAATGGCAGCTCTTCTTGAAATGTAATAACATGACCAAAATTATCTGCATGACCTTAGAAAGAGAATCATAATTTACTTGAAGACTTTATTCAGAGCTTCTTTCACATCCTTATTCCTCAGGCTATAGATCATGGGATTCAGCATGGGGAACACCACAGTGTAAAATGTGGAAACGATTTTGTCCGTCTTGAAAGAATAGCTAGTCCGGGGACGAGCATAAATGTAGAGAATGGAGCCATAGTACAAGGTGACAGAGACCAGGTGGGAAGAGCATGTAGAGAAGGTTTTGAGGCGGCGCTGGGTGGAGCGGATCCTCAGGATGGTGGTGATGATAAAGAGGTAGGAGGCGAGTATGAGCACACAGGGGGCAATAACATTGGAGGTTGTGAGGAACAAAAGCACAGCCTGGTAGTTATTTTTCCTGCCACAGGCCAACTTCACTAAGGGAAGCAAATCACAGAAAAAGTCATCAATAATATTGTCTCCACAGAAATTCAAGGCAAAAATTTTTTTAGTAATGATGGAACAGTTAATAAAGCCACCAAAGTATGAAGCCACTACCAAAAATGCACACAGCTTTATGGACACAGTTTGAGCATAAAGCAGTGGCTTAGCGATGGCCACATAGCGGTCATAAGCCATGGCAGCCAGCAGGTAACACTCAGTATACGCCAGCCCCCCAGAGAAGAGTAACTGAGCTACACAGCCAGCAATGGAGATGCTTCTGTCCTCAGAGATGCAGATCATTAGGATCTTAGGCGTGTAGACAGAGGAATACCAGAGATCCAGAAAAGACAGATTCCCAATGAAAAAATACATGGGCGTGTGCAGCCGGGAGTCACTGCAGATCAGCACCATGAGGGTGATATTTCCTACCACGGTCACAGAGTACACGGCCAGGAATACCACAAAGAGGACGCGCTGCGTCACGGGGTCTGTGCTGAAGCCCAGCAGGATGAACTCTGTCACCGTGTGGTTGCTCCTCTCCATGGCTCTAAGGAATGTCACCTGGGAGGAGAAAAAAAGGAGAATTCAGCTTGAATTTCTGTTCTAAAGAAATAGAGCATTTGCTCAATATATAATATTGTAACCCTAGTAAACCTTGAAGTCCAGGATCCAAGAATATAAGTGCTCATTTTAGAAAGTTTTTATTTTGCAGCAATCCATTTATACCTTACTTATATATTGTTAAAAGATACCAAGGCACATGGAGGTTTCCAATAGTTTATCTGAACAAACATCCATTCAAATCATGCAGCACCAAACTGAAGGAGGCTAGGAGCTGACAATGGACAGGAGCAAGAGGAGAAGTGTGTTTAAACATATGGGAGCAAAGCAAAGAAATAATTTGATTATCAGTAGCTGAAATGGTTGCCTTATTTGGGAACACCTGGTTGGCTTTTTTGATTGGTAGTTCTTAGGTTTAATTTTCTAGGATTCATTCACTCTGGTTCAGGTTTTGGTTAGTTTACATGGGTTCCAAAGTATGAAATCCAGCTCTGTCAAATGGTCTCCTGTTAATGACTATAATAATTTTGATTCATTAATTTCAGGTTGATTATTTATTATTATAGGAATGATTATTCATCTAAAGAAAGTGTAGATTTACAATTAATAGTTCCTTGTTCTTTTGTCTACTTCATAATGTCCATTTCTTCTTTGCTAAATCTGTTTCTTCTCAGCTTAAATTGTTACTTGTCTGTATCTGCAATACTGAAATTTACCTATTTTAATATATTTTTTAATGATCAAGTGTTTCTCCTTCAGTTCTTCTGTATACTGGGACACCTTACAGGCAGTACAATTTCATATCTCATAAGAATATCTATACAATTTCATATCTCATAAGAATATCTATAAGAAAATACTCAGGAGAGTAAAGAAAAAAACTTGATATACTTGATACAGTCAAGTTTCAGGAAAAATACACAGCAAAGGATGGGATACAGTGATGGAAATACAAAGTTCACAGTATTATTGTTAAAAAAAAAAAAAGAAACAACTGGCCTAAAATGGAGACACCATGCCCATCACCAACCAGGACTACAAATGGAGCCGGAACTACAGTTTCAACCTATCCCAGGAATGTGACCTTTTAGTAGTTAATTTGAAATTTCATGATTGGAACTAATGAAGAAATGGGCATGATAAAAATCCTGCTGTTCCCTCCCCCCTAAAGGAAAATGTCCTGACTCACAACAGTCCTTTCTTTTGTATTGTTCATAACTTCCCTGTCCTCCTCTCTTGTCTACACACACCTTCCATCCTGTACAGCATCTTTGGGTATCTGTCTACATCTCTGAATACTGTGCGTTCATGGAAAGCTTAACAAAACCAGTTGAATTTTGTTATTTATGACTATACTCTTTCCCATCTGCTTTTACTGGAAAACATGGATCAGTTCAATGTTTATCTCATGTTAGTGTGTTGGTTATTATGAGATATTGTGAGCTGTTTATTTTCAGTGAATCACTTCACACTGTAGGGGCCAAGAGCAGGCTTTCCCAGTATGTTGTGCTGTGACATGCAGATATTCTTGGTGAATAACATTCAAGGGCCAAAAGAACCGGGGAGACGTTTTGATCTCCCAGACCACATGTAAAGAAGGCCAAGACCCACACCAAAACAGTCATGTATAAAACATTATTCTTAGGATAAAACATCAAAGAAATTATTAACCACCTCTGTAGCTCATGCCTTACACTGACCCCTACCCCACAGACCCCATAAAACCCCAAACCTAAAACCTAAAGTGCTCCCTGTCCCTGAGATCACCCACACTCTCATCTGAGTTTGTACAATTTACCAAATAATTATTTTGGTGTATAAGCCTATGACACTTTTTCTCTGAACTCTTTTTCATGATGAAGACCAAGTTCTGTAACCTCCACCTCCAGGGCTAAGTGTCTCTCACTTGCTGTTTCATTCAGCTTTCTAGTCTTAACCCAACCTTTTTCTCTCTCCCCATTTTATTTCAGACCAGTAGGGATGTGGACATGATCTCACTCATCCAGTGCACTGAGGCTCCCCCCACTTCGTGGGAGGCAGGGATGTAATTACCACACCCTGCAGGTCAGTTGGGCACTGGGTGTCAGGTGTCCCTGGCTTTATGAATTGGCACAGCATATGTCCCGTGCTGTCAGAAGTTCGGTGAACTTGCCTTTTCTCGCTCTGCTCACCCCTGCTCTCTCCTGCATTCACAGCTGCTGATATTACCTTCTATTCTTGCTTTAATGAATTCCTTTCTTGCTGGTGCTTGTCTGACCTGATCACAGATTCTTTATCCATTAGGGTCGAAAGCCGTCCCTTCTCCTGGTTCAATTTACCTAGTTTGCAGGGACAGATCTCCCCAGACATGGATGCCTGACAATAGTATGAAGGGCTGAGTGTGGGGGAAACGCTCAATCTCAGTCTTAAACTCAATATCTTCTGATCTGTTTAGTCTCTGATTCTCATAATTATTCCATAATATGATCATTTATAAAAATAATGTCTAATAATTGTTAATACTTTCCTTGGAGTCAAGCACTGTACTTAGTATCATGTAATGCATTCACACAACATCCTTCATAGATATTTTTAAAGATCAAAAGCAATAGTTTTGCAGGTGACCAAACTGAGTTTTAACAAGTAGCTACTAATATAATATAATTTGTGCATGGTACTGTCTTACTCTAGAGTTCTGGCACTGAAGCATTATATCACCTCCTTTCATATTTGATATTAGCTTAACCAATGCTTGTGGGCTCCACGGGTCCATGTCCTTTTGGTTATAACACCTTCACTCAAAACCAACAAAATAGTGCTGAGATATTCAGATGGTGTTACAGGTAAGTGCCTTGTACATGCGGGGCCACATAAATGCTTCTAAGTAGAACCTAAATCATCTTCTGGCAGAGTCTTGGGTTTCTTAGCCTTAAAACCAACCCTGATGATGAGAAGAAACATTACTCACCTCACCCAGGACCAGGACACTGACCTGACCTGAAGCTCACAATCACACTCAACAAAGGGCCACCCCTTGGATTCAGACAACTTGTACCTGCTCAGGCTCCCCAGGGCATTCGGTGCCTTGAGCACCACAGGGGTTCAAAGATTTGAAATTGTCTAAAGAGGCAATTAACCAAAAATTATGCTACCTTTATTCAGGTGAATCTTGCTGTGTACCAAAGATGATAATGATTTCAAAAGTAATGATAACAATTATTGTATTTTGAAACACTACATGCAAAACAACCTCCCCAGGAACTTTATTTAATCGTCTAACAACTCCATGGAGTATATACTGCCATTCTTACTATCAAAAAAAAATAAGCTCACAGCTCGTAATTGATTTGCCAAGATAAACTCAGGAGTAACTGCAATCAGGAGTTACTGCAATCAGGAATTAAACTCAGAGCATTCTCATTTTAAAATTCATATGATTTCCCCTTCATGTACTTTGAAGAGACATAACTCCTTTGTATCAATTCAACTTTCACTGTAATCCTTTAAGCCATAGAGTCCCCTTGTGTCTATACAGGTAAATTTTTTTAACAAACATATTCAATCTCTCATTAGTCATTTTCAGCTTAATTCCCAATTTTTAAATGACAAGAAGGGCATCATATTGCCTAATGTTCCTAAAATCAATTCTTTAGGCTTCTCTTTTATTATGTTAGTATTAAATCTTGAACACTTAACATGTGCCAGGCTCACTGCTGAGTGCTTTAATGAGTCATCCCAATTTAACCTTCATAATAATCTTCTTAATGTGTTTATTATACCCATTTTATAGATGAGCTCTAACATAGAAATGATTTACAGATGAGCTGAAACTTACATTTTTCAGGGTCATAAGTTGAGAGGCTTATACAGCCAAATTCAAAAGCAGGTCTCTCAGAGCTCATCATCTGCACTCTAACCTGCTTATCAATCTAACATTTGATATATTCTGGATATTCTGCAAGGAATAACGGAAAAGAGAGACAACTAAGGCATGCAACCAACCTCCAGAAGGGTGTGGTTTATTGGAGAAACTAAACCTGTGTGAACACTGTGATAGGTTATGACAGGATTCCCTATGTACTTGCTGGCGGGAGGCAGGCCAGCGGGGAGAGCTGGTTAGGGGCCACGAGGGAAGCGCTGTGTCTGCTCTGAGAGGTTCTACACAAGAGGGAGACACACGTACGTGTGCCTGAAGATGCCTGGGTAGTTACCACGTGGGAGGAGGGCCTTTCTGGCAAAGGAAAAGAAAGTACCAGTGTGGAGGCACAGAAGCAGGAAATGGAATGAAGGGCGGAGGGGCTGTCCCCAGCTTGTTCCGTCGGACACGGTTAGAGAGTGTTTGTTGGAATGATGGTAGGTGAGACTGCAGAGGGCTTTTATGCCACACTCATAATATTCTCAGAGACAGTGGCTTAATCTGCACCACTGTTAAAATGCTTGAAAGGTCAGGGGCTGTGGCAAAAAGCATGGTGCTGAGGGAAGCAACTGGCTCTGCCTAAATCAGTTCTTTGCCGAAGGCCTGAGTAATGAGCGCGTAAACACGCTACTCTCTGCTCCCCTGGGATCAGAAAAATGAGGAAAGAGGGGACCTCCTAATAGTGCAATGGCACTACTGGGGATTGTAAAGCAAATCAGCAGGCATGGCTGAGTTCAAAACTGAATGCCTCTGACTCTGCATTTTGTGCTCTTTCTACTCCAGCAAATTCCTCGTGCGCCTTCTTCTGCTGAGACATAAATCCCCCTCATTTAGATGTTTTTACTGGTAGTCACATCTTGAAATAATCCTTGTCTTCCTGAGCCTTATGCTCTAATCCACCTGTCATCGTGTAAGGGTGCATGATAATCTGGTGAGGGGGGGAACATTAGTAGCAATGAGACAGCTGTGCAACACAATGGGACATTTCTCTCTCAGGGAACCGTTTAGCTAATAATAACCGTTTAGCATTTTTCTACACTAACTCTACACACTCATGTGTACACACACATTTTATTTGTAGATCAAAGGATATTCACATTTGAAAATGTGCACTTGTTTTCATTCTGCTTACAACATCCTTTTACTTCCTTTACTTGCTCAAAAATGTAACATCACCTCAAAGAGGTTGAGCCCCATCACCCTCGTCCTTTGTACCCCACACACCTGCCACCACCATTCTCTATTCTTTTCCATTGCTTTATTCTTTTCTGAGTTTCCATATAATTGACTCAACTATTATATTTGCTGTCTGTCCACAACACTAGGACATGCTTATAATAAGGGTGTGTTTTGTTTTTTTTGCACTGTTGGATGCCTGTGCTTAAAAAGGACTCTGGCTCAGCATAGGCACACATCATATTTGTTGAGTGGGTGAATAGATGGGCTGCCCTAATTCTCTAGGAGCATATCAGTCAAATGCACAGGCCAGTCTGCTCTGACGATGGCACTGAAGCCTTAAAGGAATTGGTCGTTATCCCACATTACTTACCATAACTAGAAATCTTGGACCATTCTGTGCTACTCACAGGCACATACAAGAAAATCCAAGGGCAAACATAGTCACAGAACACACAGTCTGACCAGTGAAATATACAGACAAATTTTATTTCAAAATAGAGTATATACGTGAGGGAGGTAGTCTCCATTTAAGCAGCAAATTCCCTCATGTGGAAGAGCTGTTAGGCACTATATCTTGGGAATCAAAGGAAGCCCTGATTAGAAGTCAGACACACTAGAGGCAGCACTGGGCCTTCGGGCTGAGGACATGGACTCAAGTTCCCTCTCGCCGCTTCTCAGCTGCCAGAAGACCTTACACAAATGACAGTTGTGTTAAGCCTCGACTCTCTCAACTGTAAAACAAACATAAGAATTGTAGCTACTACACAGGGCTGTTGTAAAGATCAGGAATATAATGTTTTTAAACTAATTAGGGGAGGGTTTGACAGAATGAAAAGTTCAGTACATCAGAGGCCCTCTAACCCCGAGAACATAACATATGGGTAAAGCTGCATCTTCGTGGGCCTTATCCTGTACAGACCAAATCTAGCAAGTCAGAGTTTCAAGAAACTCTCCTAGAATGCCACATTTATCAGAATGACAGCAGTCCCACTTGACAGCAGTGTGAGGTTTAACTAGTGTGTGTATGTCCAAAGGCATTTTGCAGGAAGGTACACAATCATTGTGGGAAGGAATATGGACTATTGAGAATGAGATGTGGGGTCAGTGAGACCTGAACTGATGTGATCCCAACACTTGCTGACTTTGTCATCTTGGAGAACTTACTTAATCTTCCTCAGAATCAATTTCCTCATCTGCTCATTTTTAAAAGTTAAAATGATTTGTTGCATCGAGGAGAACAGCTCTGAACTTGTGTACTTTAAAAATTGTTTATTAGAATTCATTTGTCCTAAACACAATGTAGAAACAACTGTTTTCCCATAATGATTTTCTGCCACTAAAGTACACCAATTTGATCTGTTAACAATTTAATAAATACATTTTACAGGAATAATGTTATTAGTGAGAAATACAGAGATACCTTTTAGAAAATGAGAGTCTGCACTAGCATAGATGGCTTTCTAGAACATTGTCTACACCAAGCATCTTGGAATTCATCTTCTGTGTCAGCTAGGTGTCCGTGTCACCCCTAGTACTGAGTGGGCACTTGGCATTTACTTTTCAGGTTAACTGTGAACCATTGCTTGTGCTGGTCAGGCTCTCTTGCCTGCCTGGAGCTTCTGCAGTTTTCTAAACTACTTCCTTCAATTTTATTTCCTTCCTCTTTTATTTTGATTAATGTGCATACTGATAAAAACATCGCCATATTCATGTTCTATCAACAGAAATTTTATTAGTATTGCCTCATTTTTAAAAATCAAAATTAAATGCAACTCATTACCTCTTTTTCACTACCTTTATATATTTGCTATATAGATTTCTCTCCTTTAAATAATGTGAACTCATAGACTTTTATTTTTCAGATTGTTTCATCTCAATGGAGTTATTACTTTTTTCACAGAAATGGTGTTTAGATGCTCAGAATCTCACAACGTGGGGATATAACTCCTAGGTTCACCTCTACACAATGAAAGAGGAACTTGTAGCTAAATAGTGATTCACAAAATTGTGTTTCTGAGAACTTCTCTTATTTTTCCTTAATTGGGCACAGAGATAGAGATAGAGATATGTCTGTCTCTTAAGACATAGAGACTGAACAGATCATGCTTACTGAGTCTAATGGCTCTGGGTTACTTCGTGGTGCCTCAGGTTCTTTATGCTAATGCTTCAGGGATAAAAATATATACATAAGTTCTTAAAGGATTCTGTTAAGAGAATGGAAAGTGATGCTTTCAACCAGTTAATAGTTATAGGAAAATATTAAAAGTTAATTCAGAGTATTTGTTCCTATTTCTAGGAAATATCTCTATAAATACTACTCTTAAACATGTGAAGCAGCTAAATATATTCTTATGGTAAAGGAGTGGTTCCGTCAGTTGTTTTAAAAAGGGGCAAGATCAGTTTTTCATCTAGGGTAACATGAAATTCAGTAGAAATATTTATACTTTATATTATATCTCACCTCCTAAATTTCCATTATTTTCTCTTCTTAGGTCTCTCAGGTTGTATTGTATTGAGGGTGCTTTCTATAACTAAATTTGTAAGAATGCTTGATCATGATGGAACACAATAACAGCTCTTCTTGAAATATAACCTGACAAAAATTGTTGCATGTCCTTAGAAGGAAAAAATCATGATTTATTTGAAGAGTTTCATGAGAGCATCCTTCACATCCTTATTCCTCAGGCTGTAGATCATGGGATTCAGCATGGGGAACACCACAGTGTAAAATGTGGAAATTATTTTGTCCCTCTCCAAAGCATTGCTGGATCGGGGATGGGTGTAAATGTAGAGGATGGAGCCGTAGTACAAGGTGACAGAGGTCAGGTGGGAGGAGCATGTAGAAAAGGCTTTGAGGCGGCCCTGGGTAGAGCGGATCCTCAGGATGGTGGTGATGATGAAGAGGTAGGAGGCAAGGATGAGCACACAGGGGGTAATGACATTGGAGGCCAGGCAGAAGAAAAGCACAGCCTGGAAGCCATCTTTCCTGCCACAGGCTATCTTCACTAATGGAAACAAATCACAAAAAAAGTCATCAATGACATTGTCTCTGCAAAAGTTCAAGAAAAAAGTTCTTTGAGTGATGATGGAACAGTTAATAAAGCCACCAAGGTATGAGGCCACTACCAAAAATGCACACAGCTTTATGGACATAGCCTGTGAGTAAAGCAGCGGCTTAGAGATGGCCACATAGCGGTCATAAGCCATGGCAGCCAGCAGGTAACACTCACTGTACGCCATCCCACCAGAGAAGAAGAACTGAGCTACACAGCCAGCAAAGGAGATGCTTTTGTCCTCAGAGATGCAGATCACTAGGATCTTAGGCGTGTAGACAGAGGAGTACCAGAGATCCAGAAAAGACAGATTCCCAATGAAAAAGTACATGGGCGTGTGCAGCCGGGAGTCACTGCAGATCAGCACCATGAGGGTGATATTTCCTACCACGGTCACAGAGTACACGGCCAGGAATACCACAAAGAGGATGCGCTGCATCACGGGGTCTGTGCTAAAGCCCAGCAGGATGAACTCTGTCACCGTGTGGTTGCTCCTCTCCATGGCTCTAGGGAATGTCACCTGGGAGGGGAGAAGAGGAGAGTTCAGTCTGAATCACTGTGCTGAAGAAATAGAAAGTTTGCTCAATAAATCACACTATAATCTTGCTTGGCAACTGAGCCTGGGAAAGAAAAGCACTGAGACAAGACCCAATAAACTGAGCAGTGTGAAGGTTTCATTTAAAAGTATGCACTTACAGGGGAGTGTGAGCAAATTCACAGGAGATGTGCAGTGAAAGATTATTGTAAAAAAAGAAACAGCTAGACTAAAATGTAGACATTGTTCCCCCAATGCTCCTCCACACACACCCAAGACTACATACAGAGCCAGAATTACATTTTCTACCTACCCCAGGAATGTAACCTTTTGGGAGGCAATTTGAAATTTCCTGACAGGTGTTAGTGACGGAATCTCCATAATAAAAATCCTACTGTTTCCCTCCCCCTAAAGGAAGATATCCTGGCTTACAACAATCCTTTCTTTTGTTTTGTTCATAACTATCTTGTCCTGCTTTCATAACTACAAACACCTTCCATTCTGTGCAGCAATTTTGGGTATCTGTCTACTTGCTTGTTAGATACTGTCCATTTAAGGAAAACTTAACAGAGCCAAGTAGAAACTCAGTTTTACTGGTTGAATTTTGTTTTTTATCACTGTGCTCTTTCCCATGTGCTTTTGCTGGAAAACACAGATTAGTTCAATGTTCATCTCATCTCAGTGTGTTGGTTATTATGAAGTATTGTGGGTTATTTATTTTCAATGAATCGCTTCACACTCTTGGGGCCAAGAGCAGGCTGTCCCAATATGTTGTGTTGTGATACGCAGATATTTGGTGGCAAAAACCATCAAGGGGCGAAAAACCCAGGGAAATTCTATGACCTCCCTGGACCACAGCTTGTAAAAAGAATTTCCATGGAGGAACTACTCCAGTAGGAGGGCTTTCACCATAGATGGCTTAATTATAATGTATTATAAATGTACCCCATTATATACAATGACAGACAGGGAAGGATGCCACAAAGCGTGTTTGTTAAAACTCCTCTCTGTGCCCCATTGTTCCTCTGTGACCCATCAAGTATTTTCATTACCACACATTTACTTTTTTCATACTCCTGAGAATCACATCCATTTTCCTTTGAACCTCAGGTCCCTTCCCCTTCTCCTTAATTTAGGATGACAAATATACTTCATTCTCCTGTCTCCAGAATCTATCTATGGATTCACCCTATGTATGTAATTAACTTTGATTTTTTCTCCTTTAATCCATCTCATGCCAATTTGAAGCTGAAATCAATAGAAGAATCATGACGGGTACTGGAAATTCCTTCCTCCCCAAAAATACAAACAAAACAATTTTGTGCTCTGCAAAAATGTTGATAACAGGGATCCATGAGAACTGCTGAGATAGAGCAGGGAAATGGGACAAAGGTCATGACGTTGTAAAATCTACTTACCCTGCAAGAACAGGACCCGCTTATTCTTTAACTTAAGTCTACACGCTGTTCTTCCTCTTCTTCCAGGCCCTAAATCAATTAAGTAACTTTGTACATGACAAGAGACAGACCTCCAGGGTGTAAATGAATCTACATGGGTAAAGAAGGCAGAGATCCATATCAAAACAGTCACATAAATAATCTTATTCTTAGGACAGAACTTCAAAGGAATTATTAACCACCTGTATGCCTCACGCCTTATGCAGACACGACCCCTATCCCAAAGGCACTATAAACTGAAACCTAGGCAGTTAAATGAGCCTTGTCTCTGAGGTTACCCACACACCCATCTGATTTTGTAGAGTTCAACAAATAACTGTCTTGCTGCATAAGCCTATTATACTTTGTCTCTAAACTCTTTTTCATGATAAACACAAAACTCGCTGACTTTCACCTCTGGTGCTAAGTATCTGTATCATTTTGCTATTCCCTTCAGTTTTCTAGTCTTAACACAATCCTCTTCTCTCTTCCCATTTTATTACAGACCAGTAGGTATGTGGACATAATTTCACTTAAGAAGTGCACTCAGTCACCCCAAACCCTGGGGAGGTAGGGATGTAATTACCACAGGCTGCAGATCAAGCAGACACTGGATGTCAGGTGTCCTTGGCTTTATGAATTGGCCAAAGGTTTGCCCTGTGCTTTCAGTAATTCAATGAACTTCCCTTTTCTCCCTCTGTTCTTCTTTGCTCGCTAATGAATGCACAGCTGCTGACATTTAACTTCTACATTTGCTTTAATGAATTCCTTTCTTACCGGCTCTTGTTCAACCTGGTAACATTCTCTCCCAAGCCTAGTCGAGAGCCCTTCCTGTCCTGCTTGAATTTCATTTACTGTGCAGGAAGAGACCTCCCCAGACGTGGCTGCCTCACAGCACTATGAGCACAATCTTAAACTGAATATCTTCTGATCTGATTAGTCTCTGATTCTCATAATTAATTCAGAATATGATTCTTTAAAAAAATAATGCCTGAACATTTTAAACAGTTTACTCTGACTCAAGTATTGTGCTTAGCATTTCACAAACATTATGTTATGCATTCCCACAAGATCCTTCATAGACATATTTAAAGATTAAAAGCAATAATTTTGCAGATGACCAAATTGAGTTTTAACAAGTAGTCACTAATTTTAAAATTTGTACATGGTACTGTCCTACTCCAGAGACCTGGTCCTTAAGCACTCTATCACCTCCTTTCATATTTGATATTAAAGTAACCATTCATTGTGGGCTCCATGGGGCCTCTCTTTTGGTTATAACACCTTCACTAAAACCCAATGGCATAATGCTGAGAAATTCAGTTGGTGTTACAGGTAAGTACCTTGTACATGTGGGGCCAGGTAAATGCTTCTAAGTAGCACCTAAATCACCTTCTGGCAGAGTCTTGGGTTTCTTAGTCTTACAACCAATGGTGATGATGATCACAGAAACATCGCTCACCTCTCCCAGGACCAGGCACTGACCTGAAACTCACAATCCCTCCCAGCAAAGGGCCACCCCTTGGATCCAGACGACTTATACCTGCTCAGGCTCCCCAGGGCATTCGGTGCCTTGGACACCACAGGGGTTCATAGCTTTGAAAGTGTCTATAAAGGCAATTAACCAAAAATTGTGTTAACTTTACTTAAGGGATCTTGTTCAATTGTAAAAGAGGTAGATGACTTCAAAAGCAATGAAAATAATTACTGTATTTTGAAAAAGTACTTCTTGCAAAACAACTTTCCAAGAAACTTAATTTAATTATCAAACACCTTATGGACTATATACTGCAGTTCTAATCATAGAGAAGAAAATAAACCCAGAGCACATAATTAATTGCCCAAGGTAAAGTCAGAAGTAAGTGCCATCAGGAATTAAACTCAGAGCATTCTGACAGTAAAATTCATATTCTTTCCCCTACACCAAGTGTCCTCAAAGGGACATAACCCTTCTGTCTCTGTTCAACTTTGACTGTAATTCTTTAATCCATACAGTCCCCTTATCCCGAGTGTCCATGGGTAAATTTTTCTAACAAATATACTCAATTTCCCTTTAGTCATTTTCAGCTCACTTTCCAATTTTTTTCCTTTTATTAAGGTATTATTGATACACACTTTTATGAAGGTTTCACATGAAAAAACAATGTGGTTACTACATGTACCCATATTATCAAGTCCCCCCCACCCCAATGCAGTCACTGTCCATCAGTGTAGTAAGATGTCACAGATTCACTATTTTCCTTCTGTGTGCTACACTGTTTTCCCTGTGACCCCCCACACCATGTGTACTAAACATAATACCCCTCAATTCCCATCTCCCTCCCTCCTGACCTGCCCTCCCAGACCCCTCCCCTTTGATAACCACTATTTCCTTCTAGGGGTCTCTGAGTCCGCTGCTATTTTGTTCCTTCAGTTTTGCTTCATTGTTATACCCCACAAATGAGGGAAATCATTTGGCACTTGTCTTTCTTTGCGTGGCTTATTTCACTGAGCATAATATCCTCCAGCTCCATCCATGTTGTTGCAAATGGTAGGATTTGTTTCTTTCTTATGGCTGAATAGTATTCCATTGTGTATATGTACCACATCTTCTTTATCCAATCATCTACTGATGGACACTTAGGTTGCTTCCATATCTTGGCTACTGTAAAAAGTGCTGCAATAAACAAAGGAGTGCATATGTCTTTTTGAGTCTGAGAAGTTGTATTCTTCGGGTAAATTCCAAGGTCACTTCCCAATTTTTAAATGACAAAATGGGCATCATATTGCCTAATGTCTGCAAAATCAATTCTTCAAGCTTCTCCTTCATTATGGTAATACTTTTTTAGTGCTTAGCATGTGCCAGGCTCTCTATTGAGTACTTTAATGAATCATTCATATTTTGCATTTATAATGATCTTGTGAATGTGATTAGCATACCCATTTTACAGAGGAGCTGAATCATAGAAATTAGTTACAAATGAGCTGAGATTTATATTATTCAAGGTCTAAAATTGTGAGGCTTGCAGGGCCAAGATTCAAAGGCAGATCCCTCAGAGCTCATCATCTGTCCCCCAGCCTGCACACTGATCTAACATTTACTGTGTCCTAGAGACTCTGCCAGGTGCCTTGGACAAGAGAGACAACTAAGGCATGGGGACCAACCTCCAGATCAGAGAAACCAAACCTTTGTAAACACTGTGATAGGTTATGACAGTATTACCTACATACTTGCTGGTGGGAGGCAAACCAGTGGGAAGAGCTTGTTAGGGGCCATGAGGGAAGCGCTGTGTCTGCTCTGAGAGGGTTTACACAGGAGGGAGACACATGTATGTGTGCCTGAAGATTCCTGGGTAGTTACCACGTGGGAGGAAGGCCTTTCTGGCAAAGGAAAAGGAACTACAGGTGAGGAGGCACAGAAGCGGGAAATGGAATGAATGAAGGGCGGAGGGGCTGTCCCCAGCTTGTCCATCTGTCTATAATAAAGAGAGTGTTTGTTGGAATGATGGTAGGTGAGATTGCAGAGGGATTTTATGCCACACTCAGAATATTCTCAGAGACAGTGGTTTAGCTTGGACCAATGTTAACATGCTTGAAAGGTCAGGGGTTGTGGCAAAAAACGTGGTGCTGAGGGAAGCAACTGGCTCTGCCTGAGTCAATTGTTTGCTGAAGGTCTGAGTAATGAGCCCTGAACATGCTACTCCCTGTTCCTCTGGGATCAAAAATGAGGAAAGCGGGACCCTCCTAATAGTACAGTGGGAATACTGGGGATTGTAAGGAGAATCAGCAGGCTTGGCTGAGTCTAAAACTGAGTGCCTCTGACTCCGCATTTTGTGCTCTTTCTACTCCAGCAAATTCCTCCTGCGCCTTCTCCTGCCATGACATAAATCCCTCTCATTTAGGTGTTCTTGCTGGTAGTCACATTTTGAAATAATCCTTGACTTCACGAGCTTTATGCTCTAATCACCTGTCCTCGTGTAAAGGTGGTTGATGCTCCAGTGAGAGAGGAACATAAATAGAAATGAGTAGCTTTGCAGCAAAAATAGACATTTCTTTCTCAGGGAAACTCTTCGCTACAAATGCCTAAATTTTTCCACATGAAATCTACACACTCATATGTACACACACATTTTATTTGTAGCTCAAAGCACATTCCCATTTGAAATATTCACACTTGCTTTCATTCTTCTGAAAACATCTTTTTACTTCCTTTAGTTGCTCAAAAATTATCACCATAACAAAGAATTCTTCCCTGATCACTGTCTTCAAATCTGTGCCACTCAGTCCCACCTCCAGCGCTCTGTATTCTCTTGCCTGCTTTATTCTTCTTCAGAGTTACCATATAATGGACTTAATGACATTATTGGCTGTCTGTCCCCACTCTCCAAGACATGCTTGTATTGAGTATGTTTTGTTATTTGTTTCTTGCATTGCTGGATGCCTGTGCTTAAAAGGACTCTGGCTCAGAGAGGCACACATCATATTTGCTGAGTGGATGAATAGATGGGGTTTCCTAATTCTCAAGTAGCATATCAGTCAAATGCACAGTCTGGTCTGCTCTGACAATGGCACAGAAGCCTTAAAGGAACTGGTCGTTATCCCACATTATTTACCATAACTAGAAATCTCTGACCATTCTGTGCTACTTGCAGGTACATACAAGAAAACGCAAAGGCAAACATACTAACAGAATGCACAGTCTGAACACTGAAATATACAGACAAATTGTATTTCAAAATAAGGTATATTTTTGAGGGAGGTAGTTTCCTTTGAGGAGCAAATTCCTTCTTGTGGAACTCCAATTAGGTACCATATCCTGGAAATTAAAGGTAGCCCTGATTAGAAGTTAGACTAACTAGAGATAGCACTAGGATTTTAGGGTAAATAGCATGGACCTCAGGTCTCTATCATTGCTCACCGGCTGTCAGAAGACCTTATAAAATGAATTAATTATGTGAAGCCTCGACTCTCTTATCTGTAAAACAAACATAAGAATTGTAACTACTAGGAGGTGGAGCCAATATGGCGGCGTGAGTAGGACAGTAGGAATCTCCTACCAAAAACATATATATTTTTGAAAATAAAACAAATACAACTAATCCTAAAAGAGAGACCAGAAGACACAGGACAACACCAAGAGTACATCCACACCTGTGAGAACCCAGCACCTGGTGAAAGGGGTAAGATACAAGCCCCAGCCCGGCAGGACCCGAGCGCCCCGCACCCCAGCTCCCGGCGGGAGAAGAATAGGCAGAGCAGGAGGGAGACGGAGCCCAGGAC
Source organism: Manis pentadactyla (assembly GCF_030020395.1). NCBI lineage: Eukaryota > Metazoa > Chordata > Mammalia > Pholidota > Manidae > Manis > Manis pentadactyla. The sequence goes on along the minus strand of NC_080027.1, from coordinate 19,880,823 downwards.
TGCCGAACGCCCAGCCCTAGCCATCCGGGTCAGAGCGCAGACACAGTGCATGCATGGGGTGCTGGAAACTAGGGAAACAGGGCAGCAAGATCTGTGAGCGGGTCCTGAAGCTGGGGCATGTGTGACAAAGAAAAGCGAGTGCATTTTGAAAGTCTTAAAGGGACAGGGACGCCACAGTTGGATGGAAACAACACAGGTCACAGTCCAGAGCTGCAAATTCCAGAGAACTCTGGGCACACTAATACCCTGGGCAACAGCTCTGAGACCCCTCACGGAGGTAAACAGCCAAACAGCCCCCCGTCCATTATCCCTCCGGGGCCCCGCCATAGCAGAGCAGCAGCCGGAGTCTGGCCACGCCCACAGCAAGGGAGCTTCCTTCATACCAGCTGCGCAAGATACAAAGACCCAGTCTACACACAATTGCCCAACACAAGCCACTAGGGGTCGCAGTTGTCCCAGTAAAGAAAGGCCAGGAGCAAGTGGAAAGCCTTGACTCTCCTAGCTGACAGAAAGTCAATAGCTCACCATTGCACCTATCACCGTGAGAAGGCAAAAAAATTTGACCCAGACAAGACTAACCCGGACAGCTTTGACATCTGCTACATCTTCCCCTGAGAAGGAACCTGCAAGATAGATCTAACCAGTCTTCCTGAAAAAGAATTCAAAACAAAAGTCATAACCATGCTGATGGACTTGCAGAGAAATATGCAAAGACTAAGGAGGGAGAATACAGAAATGAAACTAGCTCTGGAAGGACGTTAAAACAGAATGGACGAGATGCAAGAGACCATTAATGGACTAGAAAACAGAGAACAGGAACGCAGACAAGCTGATGCAGAGAGAGATAAAAGGATCTCCAGGAATGAAAGAATTCTAAGAGAGCTGAGTGACCTATCGAAACGGAACAATATCCGCATTATAGGGGTACCAGAAGAAGAAGAAGAAGAATGGAGAAAAAGGAATAGAAAGTGTCTTTGAAGAACTAATTACTGAAAACTTCCCCAAACTTGGGGAAGAAATGGCCTCTCAGACCACAGAGGTACACAGAACTCCCATGACAAGGGATCCAAGGAGGGCAACACCAAGACACATAATAATTAAAATGGCAAAGATCAAAGACAAGGACAAAGTATTAAAGGCAGCCAGAGAGAAAAAAACGGTCACCTACAAAGGAAAACCCATCAGGCTATCATCAGACTTCTCAACAGAAACCCTACAGGCCAGAAAAGAATGGCATGATATACTTAATGCAATGAAACAGAAGGGCCTCGAACCAAGATTACTGTATCCAGCACGATTATCATTTAAATATGAAGGAGGGATTAAACAATTCCCAGACAAGCAAAAGTAGAGGGAATTTGCCACCCACAAACCACATCTACAGGGCATCGCATCTTACAGGGACTGCTCTCGATGGGAGCACTCCTAAAAAGAGCACAGAACAAAACACCCAACATATGAAGAAGGGAGGAGGAGGAATAAGAAGGGAGAGAAATAAAGAGTCATCAGACCATGTTTATAATTGCTCAATAAGCGAGTTAAGTTAGACAGTAAGATAGTAAAGAAGCTAACCTTGAACCTTTGGTAACCACAAATGTAAACCTGCAATGGCAAGAAGTACATACCTTTCAATAATCATCCTAAACGTAAATGGACTGAATGCACCAGTCAAAAGACACAGAGTAATAGAATGGATAAAAAAGCAAGACCCATCCATATGATGCTTACAAGAGACTCACCTCCAACCCAAAGACATGGACAGACTTAAAGTCAAGGGATGGATAAAGACATTTCAAGCAAACAACAGAGAGAAAAAAGCACGTGTTGCAATACTAGTATCAGACAAAATAGACTTCAAAATAAAGAAAGTAACAAAAGATAAAGATGGACATTACATAATGATAAAGGGCTCAGTCCAACAAGAGGATATAACCATTATAAATATATATGCACCCAATACAGGAGCACCAAAGTATGTGAAACAAACACTAACAGAATTAAAGGAGGAAATAGAATGCAATGCATTCATTCTGGGAGACTTCAACACACCACTCACTCCAAAGGACAGATCCACCAGACAGAAAATAAGTAAGGACACAGAGGCACTCAACAACACACTAGAACAGATGGACCTAATAGACATCTATAGAACTCGACATCCAAAAGCAACAGGATACACATTCTTCTCAAGTGCACATGGAACATTCTCCAGAATAGACCACATACTAGGCCACAAAAAGAGCCTCAGTAAATTCCAAAAGATTGAAATCCTACCAGCCAACTTTTCAGACCACAAAGGAATAAAACTAGAAACAAACTGAACAAAGAAAGCAAAAAGGCTCACAAACACATGGAGTCACAACAACACGCTCCTAAATAATCAATGCATCAATGACCAAATCAAAATGGAGATCCAGCAATATATGGACACAAATGACAACAACACAAAGCCCCAACTACTGTGGGACACAGCAAAAGCAGTCTTCAGAGGAAAGTATATCGCAATCCAGGCATATTTAAAGAAGGAAGAACAATCCCAAATGAATGGTCTAATGTCACAATTATCGAAATTGGAAAAAGAAGAACAAATGAGGTCTAAGGTCAGCAGAAGGAGGTACATAATAAAGATCAGAGAAGAAATAAGTAAAACTGAGAAGAATAAAACAATAGCAAAAATCAATGAAACCAAGAGGTGGTTCTTCAAGAAAATAAACAAAATAGATAAGCCTCTAGCCAAACTTATTAAGAGGAAAAGAGAGTCAACACAAATCAACAGAATCAGAAATGAGAAAGGAAAAATCATGACGGACCCCACAGATATACAAAGAATTATTAGAGAGTACTATGAAAACCTATATGTTAACAAGCTGGGAAACCTAGGAGAAATGGACAACTTCCTAGAAAAATACAACCTCCAGGACTGACCCGGAAAGAAACAGAAAATATAAACAGACCAATAAGCAGCTACGAAATTGAAGTGGCAATAAAAAACTAACAAAGAACAAAACCCCCGGGCCAGATGGATTTACCTCGGAAATTTATCAGACACACAGAGAAGACATAATACCCATTCTCCTTAAAGTTTTCCAAAAAATAGAAAAGGAGGGAATACTCCCAAACTCATTCTATGAAGCCAACATCACCCTAATTCCAAAACCAGGCAAAGACCCCACAAATAAAGAAAACTACAGACGAATATACCTGATGAAAATAGACGCAAAAATACTCAACAAAATATTAGCAAACCGAATTCAAAAATACATCAAAAGGATCGAACACCATGACCAAGTGGGATTCATACCAGGGATGCAAGGATGGTACAACTTTCGAAAATCCATCACCATCATCCACCACATCAACAAAGAGAAAGACAAAAACCACATAATCATCTCCATAGATGCTGAAAAAGCATTCGATAAAATTCAACATCCATTCATGATAAAAACTCTCAACAAAATGGGTATAGAGGGCAAGTACCTCAACATAATAAAGGCCATATATGATAAACCCACAGCCAACATCATACTGAGCACTGAAGAGCTGAAAGCTTTTCCTCTGTGATTGGGAACAAGACAGGGATGCCCACACTCCCCACTGTTATTTAACATAGTACTGGAGGTCCTAGCCATGGCAATCAGACAAAACAAAAAAATACAAGGAATCCAGATTGGTAAAGAAGAAGTTAAACTGTCACTATTTGCAGATGACGTGATATTGTACATAAAAAACCCTAAAGACCCACTCTGAAACTACTAGAGCTAACATCGGAAGTCAGCAAAGTTGCAGGATACAAAATTCACACACAGAAATCTGTGGCTTTCCTATACACTAACAATAAACCAATAGAAAGAGAAATCAGGAAGACAATTTCATTCACAATAGCATCAAAAAGAATAAAATACCTAGGAATAAACCTAACCAAGGAAGTGAAAGACCTATAACTTGAAAACTACAAGACACTCTTAAGAGAAATTAAAGAGGTAACTAACAAATGGAAACTCATCCCATGCTCCTGGCTAGGAAGAATTAATATCGTCAAAATGGCCATCCTGCCCAAAGCAATATACAGATTCAATGCAATCCCAGTCAAATTGCCAACAGCTTTCTTCAATGAACTGGAACAAATAGTTCAAAAATTCATATGGAAACACCAAAGACCCCGAATAGCTGAAGCAAACCTAAGAAGGATGAATAAATTGGGGGGATCTCACTCCCCAACTTCAAGCTCTACTACAAAGCCATAGTAATCAAGACAGTTTGGTACTGGCACAAGAACAGAGCCACAGACCAATGGAACAGACTAGAGACTCCAAACATTAACCCAAACATATATATGGTCAACTAATATTTGATAAAGGGGCCATGGACATACAATGGGGAAATGACAGTCTCTTTAACAGATGATGCTGGCAAAACCGGACAGCTACATGTAAGAGAATGAAACTGGATCACTGTATAACCTCATACACAAAAGTAAATTCAAAATGGATCAAAGACTTGAATGTAAGTCATGGAACCATAAAACTCTTAGAAAAAAACATAGGCAAAAATCTCTTAGACATAAACATGAGTGACCTCTTCTTGAACATATATCCCTGGGCAAGGGAAACAAAAGCAAAAATGAACAAATGGGACTATATCAAACTGAAAAGCTTCTGTACAGCAAAGGACACCATCATTAGAACAAAAAGGTATCCTACAGTATGGGAGAATATATTCGTAAATGACAGATCCGATAAAGGGTTGACAATCAAAATATATAAAGAGCTCACACACTTCAACAAACAAAAAGCAAATAATCCAATTAAAAATGGGCAGAGGAGCTGAATAGACAGTTTTCTAAAGAAGAAATTCAGATGGCCAACAGACACATGAAAAGATGCTCTACATCGCTTGTCATCAGAGAAACGCAAATTAAAACCACAATGAGATATCACCTCACACCAGTAAGGATGGCTACCATCCAAAAGACAAACAACAACAAATGTTGGTGAGGTTGTGGAGAAAGGGGAACCCTCCTGCACTGCTGGTGGGAATGTAAATTAGTTCAACCATTGTGGAAAGCAGTATGGAGGTTCCTCAGAATGCTCAAAATAGAAATACCATTTGACCCAGGAATTCCACTTCTAGGAATTTACCCCAAGAATGCAGCACTCCAGTTTCAAAAAGACAGATGCACCCCTATGTTTATCGCTGCACTATTTACAATAGCCAAAATATGGAAGCAGCCTAAATGTCCATCAGTAGATGAATGGATAAAGAAGATGTGGTACATATACACAATGGAATATTATGGAGCCATAAGAAAAAAACAGATCCTACCATTTGCAACAACATGGATGGAGCTAGAGGGTATTATGCTCAGTGAAATAAGCCAGGCAGAGAAAGACAAATACCAAATGATTTCACTCATGTCTGTAGTATAAGAACAAAAGAAAACTGAAGGAACAAAACAGAAGCAGAAGCACAGAACCCAAGAATGTACAAATAGTTACCAAAGGGAAAGGGACTGGGGAGGACGGGTGGGAAGACAGGGATAAGGGTGGGAAAAAAAGAAAGGGGGCATTAAAATTAGCATGTATAGTGTAGGGGGGTCACGGGGAGGGCTGTGCAACACAGAGAAGACATGTAGTGATTTTGCAGCATCTTACTATGTTGATGGACAGTGACTGTGAACCAGTATGTGGGGAGGACTAGGTGAACTGGGGAGCCTATTATACATAATGTCCTTCCTGTAATTGTAGATTAATGATACAAAATAAAAATTTTTTTAAAAAGAGTAAAATAGCAAGGAATAAACCTAACCAAGGAAGTGAAAGAACCTATACCATGAAAACTACAAGAGACTCATGAGAGAAATTAAAGAAAATACCAATAAATGGAAACACATCCCGTGCTCATGGATAGGAAGAATTAATATTGTCAAAATGGCTGTTGTGCTGAAAGAAATCTACAGATTCAATGCAATTCCTATCAAAATACCAACAGCATTCTTCAACGAACTAGAGAAAATTGTTCTAAAATTCATATGGAACCACAAAAAACCCTGAAGAGCCAAAGCAATCCTGAGAAGGAAGAATAAAGCTGGGGGCATTATGCTCCCCAACTTCAAGCTCTACTACAAAGCCACAGTAATCAAGATAATTTGCTACTGGCACAAGAACACACCCATAGACCAGTGGAACAGACTAGAGAGTCCTGATAGAAACCCAACCATATATGGTCAATTAATATATGATAAAGGAGCCATGGACATACAATGGGGAAATGACAGCCTCTTCAACAGCTGGTGTTGGCAAAACTGAACAGGTACATGCAAGAGAATGAAACTGTATTATTGTTTAACCCCATACACAAAATAAACTCGAAATGGATCAAAGACTTGAATGTAAGTGATGAAACCAAAGACTCTTAGAAGACAATGTAGGCAAAAATCCCCTGAATATAAGCATGAGCAACTTCTACTTGAATGCATCTCTGGGGCAAGGGAAACAAAAGCAAAAAAGAACTCACAGTACTACATCAAACTAAAAAATTTCTTTATGGCAAAGGACACCATCAACAGAACAAAAAGGCATCCTACAGTATGGGAGAATATATCTGTAAATGACATATCTGATAAGGGGTTAACATCCAAAATATATAAAGAACTCCCATGCCTCAACACCCAAAAAGCAAATAACCTGATTAAAAAATGGGCAGAGTATATGAACAGACAATTCAGGTGGCCAACAGACAAATGAAAAGATGCTCCAGATCACTAATCATCAGGGAAATGCAAATTAAAACCACAATGAGATATCACCTCACACCAGTAAGGATGGCCAGCATCGCAAAGATTATGAACAACAAATGCTGGCGAGGATGCGCAGAAAGGGCAACCCTTCTAAACTGCTTGTGGGAATGTAAGCCAGTTCAGCCATTGTGGAAAGCAATATGGCGGTTCCTCAAAACACTAAAAATAGAAATACCATTTGACCCAGTAATCCCTCTCCTTGGAATTTATCCAAAGAATACAACTGCTCAGATGCAAAAAGACATATTCTCACCTATGTTTATCGCAGCACTATTTACAATAGCCAAGATATGGAAGCAACCAAAATGTCCATCAGTAGATGAATGGATAAGGAAGATGTGGTACATATACACAGTGGAATACTATTCAGCCATAAGAAAGAAACAAATCCTACCATTTGCAATACATGGATGGAGCTAGAGGATATTATGCTCAGTGAAATAAACCAGGTGGAGAAAGAGAAGTGCCAAATGATTTCCCTCATTTGTGGAGTATAACAATGTAACAAAACTGAAGGAACAAAATAGCAGCAGACTCACAGACTTCAAAAAGGGATTGGTGGTTGCCAAGGGGGAGGGGCGTGAGGGCAGCTGGGGAGGGAGGGATAAGGGGATTAGGGGTATTATGTTTGGTACACATGGTGTGGGCATTCACAGGGAAAGCAGTGTAGCCCAAAGAAGTCAAACAGTGATTCTGTGCCATCTTACTACACTGATGGACAGTGACTGCGTTGGGGTGTGGGTGGGGACTTGATGATATGGGTGAATGTAGTAACCACATTGTTTTTTCATGTGAATCCTTCATAACAGTGTGTGTCAATAATATCTTAATAAAAAATTAAAAAGAAAATCTATCTGTATAGACACTCAGGACGTAGAGTCTAAGTTGAACAGATACAGAGGTTATGTGTCTCTGAAGTATACTTGGTGTAGGGAAAAGAGTATGAATTTCATAATCAGAATACTTTAATTCCCAACTGTGCTTACTTTTGAGCTTACCTTGGGTAAATTAATTATGTGCTCTGGGCTTATGTTCTTCTCTATAATAACTGCAGTATATACTCCATAGAGTTGTTTGATAATGAAAATTCCTGGGAAGGTTCTTTTGTAAGGAGTAGTTTCTCAGAGTAATTATTCTCCTGTTTTTCACTGAGAAAGACTCTCGTGAATAAAGTTAACACAATATTTTGTTAATTGCCTTTTTAGACATTTTCAAAGCTATGAATCCCTGTGGTGCGCAATGCAGGAAATGCCCTGGGGAGCCTGAGCTGCTATAAGTTGTCTGGATCCAAGGGGTGGCCCTTTGCTGGGAGAGACTGTGAGTTCATGTCAGTGTCCTGGCCCTGGGTGAGGTGAATAATATTTTTTCTCATCATCAGAGTTCGTCTTAAGACCAAGAAAACAAAGACTCTGCCAGAAGATGATTTAGGTGCTACTTAGAAGCATTTATGTGGCCCCATATGTACAAAGTACTTACCTGTAAACCATATGAATTTCTCAGTATTATTAAATTGGTTTTAGTTAAAGTGTTATAACCAAAAAGAGAGGCTCCATGGAGCCCACAAGCATTGGTTAACTGAATACGAAATATGAAAGGAGGTGATATAATGCATAAATACAGGTTCACTGGAATATGATAATACCACATACAAATTTTATAATCAGTACTTACTTGTTAAACCTCAATTTGGTCACCAGCAAAATTATTGCTTTTAATCTTTAAAAAATATCTATGAAGGATGTTGTGGGAATGCATAACATGATGCCTGTAAAATACTAAGCACATTACTTGAGTCAAAGTAAAGTATTTACAATTTTCAGGCATTATTTTTATAAATAATCAAATTCTAGAATAATTATGAGAATCAGAGACTAATCAGACTGGAAGATATTGAATTCAAGATTGCGGTCAGAATCTTTCAACTTTTTCCCACATGAAGCTCCTTGCAGTGTGCTTAGGCAGCCATGTCTGGGGAGACAACTCCCTGCACACTCAGTGAACCCTCAGCCAGGAAGGGGAGGGCTCTGGACTGAGACTGGGAAAGAACTCATGAACAGGTCGAACAAGTGTCAGCTGGAAAGGAATTCGTTAAAGCAAGAGTAGAAAGTAATGTCACCAGCTGTGCAGGCAGCACAGCGCTAGGAAGAGCAGAGGGAGAAACGAGAAGTTCCTGGAACTCCTAACAGCATAGGGCAAATCCTTTACCAACTTGTAAAGCAAGGGACCCCTGACATCAGGTGTCCCCTTGACCGTCAGTTTGTGGAAATCACATCCTTACCACCCCAGAATAGGGGGATGCTGTGGTGCACTGGAGAGTGAGATTCTGTCCACATCCTTACTGGGCTGAAGTAAAACAGGAAGAGAGAATAAAATTGTGGTTAGACTAGAAAGCTGAATGGGACAGATAATTGATAGAGACACTTACAGGAGAGGTGGAGGTTGGCCAATTTGTTCTTTTTCATGAAACAAAAAACGCAGAGACAAAATGTAATAGGCTTATGCAGCAAGATTATTATTTGGTAAACTGTACAAACTCAAAGAGCTCAGAGACACATAATTTAGGTTTGGGGTTTTATAGGGTCTTTGGGGTAGGAGTTGACATAAGGCATGAGGAATACAGGTGATTATCAATTCCTTTGAAGTTTTGTCCGAAGAATTGGGTTATTTAGGTGACTGTATTTATACAGGTATCAGCATTCTTTAGCCATGTACATTGATTTACACTGTGCAGGTCTATCTCCTGTCGTGTATACCAATTTACTTCGTTGATTAAGGGGTAAAACAAGAGCATACAGACTAAGTTAAAGAATAAGCTGAGCTTTTTTTCACAGGGTAAGTAGATTTCAAAATGGCTTGCCCCTTGCCCCATTTGCCTGTCTATCTCAGTAGTCTCATGAATCCATTATCACCAATTTTGCCCAGCACAAAATTGTTCTCAGTTTGTGTTGCTGTGGAGGAAGCAACTTTCAGTGCCCCTAAATATTCTTCTGCCGGTTTAAGAGTCAAATGGACATGAGACTGATTACAGGAGAAAAAAATCAAAGCTTGTTACGTACATGTGGGGAATCCATAGACAGATTCCAAAGACAGGGAGAATGAGATATATACGTCATCATAAACTAAGTAGAAGAGGGAGGGGTCTGAGGTTCACAGGAAAATGGATGTGAGTCTCAGGAGTATGAAAAGAAAAAAAATGTTTAGTAAAGAAAATACTTGATAGGCCACAGAAAAACAAGGGGGCACAGGGAGAAATTTTAACAAACAGGCTTTGTGGCATCCCTGCCTGTCAATCACCCCTGGGTTACATTATGATATAGCTATTTATGGTGATTGCTCTCCTGCCAGAATAGTTCCTCCATCTGAATTCTTTTCACACATTGTGGTTGAGGGAGGTCCAAGCATCTTTCTGGGTCTCCTGGCCCTTGATGGTTTTCAACACCAAAATCTGCACGTTACAACACAACATACTGGGACAGTCTGTTCTTGGACCTGACAGTGTGATGTGATTCACTGAAAATAAACAGCCCACAATATCTCATAATAACCAACACACTAAGATGAGATAAACATTGAACTGATCCATGTTTTCCAGCAAAAGCACATGGGAAAGAGCACAGTGATAAAAAACAAAATTCAACCAGTACAGCTGAGTTCTACTGGGCTTTGTTAGGCTTTTCATGAATGGACAGTATCTAATGAGCAAGCAGGCATACCCAAAGATGCTGTACAGAATGGAAGGTGTGTGTAGACAAGAGGGTAGGACACGGAAGTTATGAATAAAATAAAAGGAAGAATTATTGCAAGCCAGGACATCTTCCTTTAGGGGGGAGGTAACAGCAGAGAGATTTATCATGCAAATTAACTCACTTGTGCATATCAGGAAATTTCCAAATGACTACCAACAGGTCTCATTCCTGGGATAGGTTGAAACTGTAATTCAGTGTCTGTACTTTTGTTGTGGGGGAAGGTGCACAATGCATCATTTTAGGGTTGTTGTTTCTTTTCTCAACAGTAATCTTGTGAATTTTGTATTCCCATTATTGTATTCCATTCTTTGGTATACTTTTTTTCCTAAAATTTGACTATATCAAGTTTTTTATTTAATCTCCTGAGTATTTTTTATATGTATTGATATTTCCATGAAATATGAATTTACAATGGCTGTAGGGTGTCTCAATATATGGAAAAACTGAAGTAAAATATTTGATCTCTAAAAAAGTATATTAAAATACATAAATTTTAAATTTCCAGATACACACAAGCAACACTACAGACTGAGAAGAAACACCTTCAACAAAAAAATAAATGGATATTACAAAGTAGACAAAAAAACAAGAAAATATTAATTGTAAAAAAAATCAATCATTCCTAAAAGAAATAACCAATAACCAACATGAAATTTATAATTCAATATTGCTATAGCCATTAACAGGAGACCATTAGACTGAGTTGGATTTTATACTTTGGCACCTATGTAAGCTAACCAAAACCTGAGCCAGAGTCAATGAATCCCAGAAAATGAAACCTAAGAACTATCAATCAAAACAGACATTTACTAATAAGGCAACCATTTAAGTTATTAATAATCAAATTATTACTTTGCTTTGCTCCATCTTCTGTATACAAACTTCTCCCCTTCCTCCTGTCTGTAGACAGCTCCTAGCCACCTTCAGTTTGATCCTGCATGATTTGAATTGGTGTTTGCTAAAAGAAAGTCTTGGAAACTTTCATGTGCCTAAGTATCTTTTAAGAGCATATAAATGGAAAATCTAAATGGATTCCTGCAAAATGAAATTTGTTTCTAAAACAAGCAATTACATTGCTGGATCCTGGACTTTAAGATTGACTAGTGGTACAATGTTATTTCTTGAGCAAAATTCCATTTCTTCAGAACAGAAATTCAAGATGAACTCTCCTTTTTGTCTCCTCCCAGGTAACCTTCCTTAGAGCCATGGAGAGCAGCAACCACACAGTGACAGAGTTCATCCTGCTGGGCTTCACCACAGACCCCGTGATGCAGTGGCTCCTCTTTGTGGTATTCCTGGGCATGTACTCTGTGACCGTGGTAGGAAATATCACCCTCATGGTGCTGATATTCAATGACTCCCAGCTGCACAGATGCATGTATTTTTTCATTGGGAATCTGTCTTTTCTGGATCTCTGGTATTCCTCTGTGTACACTCCTAAGATCATAGTGACATGCATCTCTGAGGACAAAAGCATCTCCTTTGCTGGCTGTGTTGCTCAGTTCTTCTTCTCTGCTGGGCTGACATACAGTGAGTGTTACCTATTGGCAGCCATGGCTTATGACCGCTATATGGCCATCTCTAAGCCGCTGCTTTATTCACAGGCTATGCCCATAAAGCTATGTACATTTTTGGTAGCAGCCTCATACCTTGGTGGCTTTACCAACAGTTGCATCATCACTAAAAGAACTTTTGACTTGAAATTCTGCAGTGACAATGACATTGATGACTTTTTCTGTGATTCATTTCCATTGCTCAAGTTGGCCTGTGGCAGGAAAGATGGCTACCAGACTGTGCTGTACTTCCTCCTGGCCTCCAATGTCATTATCCCTTCTGTGCTCATACTCGCCTCCTACCTCTTCACCATCACCACCATCCTGAGCATCCGCTCCACCCAGGGCCGCCTCAAAGCCTTCTGCACATTCTCCTCCCACCTGGTCTCTGTCACTTTGTACTATGGCTCCATCCTCTACATTTATGGTTGTCTCCGATCTACCTATTCTTTTGATTGGGACAAAATAGCTTCCACATTTTACACTGTGGTGTTCCCCATGCTGAATCCCATGATCTACAGCCTGAGGAACAAGGATGTGAAGGATGCTCTAAAGAAACTCTTCAAATAAATAGAGATTCTCTCCTTCTGAGGACATGGAAAGACAGTTTTGGTCAGGTTAACATTTCAAGAAGAGCTTCCTTTGTTTTCCGTCATGATCAAGAATTCTTATGATGCCAGTTAAAGAATTAGCAAATTTTGAGACAATACAATCCAAAAGATCTAAAATGACAATATGAGGACAATTTAGATATGAGAAATTTAAGCATAAAAGCTTAAGATTCTACTGAACTGCATGTTACTCTACATTACAAACAAACTTTAAAATGAAATTTTAACTCTGGGGCAAAATGTATTCCCATCCCAAGGCAAATAAACCTTTAAGCCAAAATCAGTCAAAGGGAAAAGTAAAGTAGGAGAGATCCGTTTATTACCTACAAGAAGTCGTCTACTCCTGTTCACCTGTGTCTCTCTAGACCCAGCTGTGAAGGGCCTCCAAAAACCTCTGTGGACCCTGCATACACTCACCTCTCCACCCCGTTATAATCTCCTATCTATATGGAGATGCACTCCTTCTCTTCACCCCTTGGACACACCTTTTGATATGGAGGTGCACTAAGGCCAGGGAAGAGATTCTGGAAATACTGCAATTTTACCCACACAAAACTTGCCCCTTTTTCATAAACTGACAGAACCACTTTTTTATCATAAGAATATATTTGGCTGTCAGATATATGTAAGAATAGTATTTATGTAGTTATTTCCTAGAAGTAGGACCAAATATTCTGAAGTAACTTTTAATATTTACCTATGACTACTAATTGAAAACATTACTGTGCATCCCCCTAACAAAATCTCTTAAGAATTTTTTTTGTGTTTTTTTTTTACCCAGAAGCATTTGCACAAAGACCCAGAAGCACCTGAAATAACTCAGTACAATTAGACTTAGTAAGCATGATCTGTCCAATTTCTAACTCTTACATAGGTTCTCAATTAAGGAAAAATCAGAAAAGTTCTTACAGATATGCTTTTGTGAATCACTGTTTAACTCCCAGGTTCCTATTTTCTTTCATAGGGGTGAACCTGTGAGGATTTCAGCACCCGAGTTGTGAGATTCTGAGCATCAAAACACCATTATGTGTTATAAAGTAATCCCTATAGTGAACTGAAGCAATTTGAGAAATAAAAGTCTATGATTTCACATTACTTAAGAGAAAAGTCTGTATACAGAATATATACAGGTAGTGATAAAAAAATAATGACTGAGATGCATTAATTTTGTTTTTTGAAAGTAAGATAGTGATAATATAATTTATGTTGATAAAACAGTAAGTCCTTGTTTCTGCTGGTAAAAGCAGTAATTACAAAATATGAAAGAAAATAAAATGGAAGGACATTGTTCTAAAAAATGTAGGCACTGCAGGCAGAGCAGGGAGCCTGATCCGCACCAGCAGTGGTTCACATGAACCTGAAAAGTAAATCCCAGGTGCACACTCAGCACTAGGGGTGACATAGATCGCTAATGGGACAGGCACAACTGTTTAATTCCTATATGCTAGATGCAGACAACACTGTAGAACAGAAAGCCATTTATGCCAATGCACTCTCATTTCCTAAAATAAATTTCTGTATTTCCCCTAATAATATTATTCCTATAAAATTTATTTTTTAAGTAATATTAACAGATCTAATTGGTCTACGTTACTAGAAGAAAATCAGTTATTTAATGTCAGTTAAGAAAGACTAGAAAATACATTATTTCAGAGGGAAACATCTGTAACTAATGTAAATTTGGTATAATGAACCTATCTTAAAATATCTTACTACCATAAATCCTAATACAGAACCACCAAGGAGATGATCAGCCTACTGGTCATGAACTCCTGTTTTGATTCTTTTTAGAGAATCAACCAAATCTCTTCACTAAATAATTATCAGCATATACCAGATACTGTAACTTTCATTGGCTTAAGTGTAGAGTCCTATTATTTTCTCTATGGAAAAGCTATCTCAACTCCAGAATCAAGTCTAGTCTAGTAAGAAGATAAAGTATAGCTAATAATAATTTCAGAAAGACAGAACAATCAATAAGAACATAATAAAGTCTAACTAAACATATTTTAGAAAAGACTTTACAATGTTGAAATGTAAGTTTGGCAGTAAGTTTTACTCACTGTTGGAAATATTTCACCTGCAGTTTATGGTTGGGAGGGATTCAAAAGAATCTTCCATATTAATTTGAAATTACACTTTAAAGTCCTAAGGGAATTTTATTACTCATATCATAATTTAAATTTAAAGTCTTAAAAGAAAGGTTTTTCTAAGGTGCCTTTTAGACAAATGAATTCTAATAAACATTTTTTAAAAATACATGTGTTCTTGAGTGTTCTCATTCATGCAACAAATCTCTTGGACTTTACCTGTTTAATTAAAGAAAATGAACTCCTGGTGGTATTACACAGCAGAGAGGATGTGTAGTGGGCATTGCTGGGTTAGCAGGGCTTGTGATATGCCCCACATAATACTATTAGGGTGTTTATATTTATGTTCGGCTTTGTGTCTAGAAAAAAAGAGAGGCGGGGGGTAGAATAACGATCTATATCGCTGAAACTTACAAAATTACTACTATAACTTCCCATTGGATAATCACAAACAACTCTCTACCCACTTCCTTAAAAGACTGTGGTCCATTCACTCTTTCTTAGCACCACATTTGAATAAGTTACCTGGTAAGCTGTACATTTTCTTATGGTTAGATTTGAGTCTCTGATCATCTTGTGTTTATGTGGTTGCAGTAATTTTTCTTTGAAAGAGAATGCTAAGAGAATTTTAAAAGTTATACTACTAAATCCTCTGGGTTCCAAACATAATTTTTCATCTCATTTTGTGTCACTGACTAATATCTCTCTGGTGATTGGGATTAATCACCATACCCAGTAGAATGACCTCTGTCAGATCAAAGCATGAGGAGCCCCAAATGTCCAGAGTATATCCAGATTCCAAATGACCAGAGCATTCGGGGTGTTCCCTTGGGGAAGCATTCCACTCTTGTGCACACAGACTTCCAAATGAGATTTTATGGGAATACAAGCTTATGGTTAGGTGGATCAGTTTACAGTAGACTATTTCATGTAATAATGAGAGGCTGTCAGAGTTCTCCAAGTAACAGACACCAAGGTGAAACGAAATCTGCAAGGGTTTTGTTGTGGAAAACCACTGTGCTGGAGGAAGAGAAAATAGAAAGGGAGCCAGAATAAGTAGCAGTACCATCAAATCATGATACAAGAATGACCGCAGTGAACAGTAGAGAGAAGGAAGGATGGGCAAAAACATACTAGACCATTGTTCAGTCTTAGATTGCTTCAACAAGGTCATCACTGGGAGATGCTGGAGCCAACATTAGCAATCAGGGGAGCCTAGTGTCTAACAGAAATGGTCCTGCCTTGATGTTCCTGGTGTAATTACTCATGAGTTGGGAATGGGGAAATGTGTTTCAGATATCACCACCTAAGTCCTTTGCACAAATACACTCTCTGTATTTAAAACACTGAAAGGCTCATTTAGCTGGCTGCCACAGGGCCCAAGGCCACATCATCCCCTTGGTTCATAGAGATATTGCTTCTTGATAGCAGGAAGATATAGTCATATTGGCTGCTGTTTTAAACCATGCAATATACTTAGTGGAAACTTGAGCAATCATGGTTGAGCATTCATATAGCTATTCCTTGATTTTATTAGGATAATTAACTTGTGAATGATGGGACGAGTAACAGAAGCAATCATTTATGTAGATTGGAGGAGACTGTTATGATGCCTTTGCCATCTAATGTATTTTTTCACAGAGGTAATGTTTTCGGGGATACCATGTTCATGAAAAGGATATTATGTAGATCTACATCCACAGACACTAGCAGAACCAAGTTGCTGTGAAAATGCTATGTAAACAAAATAAATCCCACAAAACGTGATTATTGCTGAGAGGAAAGTCAGTACCTCTGCTATTCTGGATTAATAAGAAGTACTCTCATTTAATCACTATATAACCCTCTTGTTCATAGTAATCCCAGAGAGTTATGGGTTATCAGAGGCATAGAGGCAGCCTCCGCTATTGACATGCGGCACACTGACAGTAGAAGTAGCCGACTTGGTCTTGGTGAGAAGAAAACCATGCTGCTGAGCCCAGTCCACCTGCTTTCTTTGTTTGTAGAAAAGCCCATTGAACATGAATTGGGTTTGTAGGGAAAGAGCCTGGCTAGTATTTAGAGTATGTCACTTCAACCACCTGGTTAGTAAGAGCCCCTTAGTATATGTATGTGTGGACACAATTGTGTGCATATGTCCGCACATAAGGAGGTTAGACATCTTCTAAACAAAGTCTCAGATTTTGAAGACTGAATAAAATGTAAGTCTTTCAGCCTCGTCCACACAGGCAGTGACTTCAAAGTAGATTATCTATCCCTGAATGGCCACAATGTCTTCATTTATTGTGATTCTGCTTAATTACACAGTTCTTGAGGGTATAAATTTGTTTTGGCTCCAATCTGATTCTCTCTACTTCATTTCCCAACATGAAAGTTACTATTCCTGGATGCTTTATCCAAGTTGCTTACCTGTAATACTTCTTCACTCCTGACCTCCATCTTGAAGACCCTCAATTCCTTTCCCCTCAGACAAAGGAATGAATGCAAGGTGAGGAATTGGGGTCCCACCCTTGCATCTTTCAAGTCTTTAAAGAAAACACCAATCTCTGCATATCTCCCCAGGGCTGTGATATTGCATTTTCTTTACTATCTCAGTTATGTTTAGGGGTAGCAGTTTAGCTTCTACTTGACCTTCTAACAATAATAGTCTTCCTTCCAAGGGTCAGGAATGGATAATTAAAATCAATATTCTGTATTTCTTAACCCATGTGATTTCTGTCCTGGTAAATAATGAGTGGCTACAAAGCCAGTCCTACTGAACCCTCCCTGGCCAAAAATATCTTTCACATCATTTCCATTAGCCTCACTGGAAAGTATGTACCTCTGGTGTTTTCTATCTCTGCAGTTTAATGTTGGCTCAGAGCCAGTATCCAGGAATTCACAGAAGATCTGGGTACTTCCCTTTTCCCGGTGTAGGTTTAACCTCACAAATATTCACAAGCCAACCACAAGAAGGATTGAAGGATGATGTACCTTCAGTGTCCCACTTGGCTAACTTTCAGGATTCTTCCTCAAAGAGAGACTTTGCTTCACCATCAGTCTATGGTCTCAATGGCTATGAACTAACTTAGGTCAGAAAATTATGTAAGAAGTTGAATTCACAACATCTGTAGCTAGTTCACATCCAAGAAAGATGTTACCTTGGTTGGTTTTCTAACTACTTCATTTGTAAGAACCAGCTAATGAATGAGACATTGCCACAAATATCTGGACAACAAAATACCTGGTAATATCTGTAGTACGTGGTATTTTGGGTAATTACTCCCATGCTGTCTCTGATAACTAGGCACTGCCATCTGTCTTTCTGGCTCTCTTTCAGTAGGGTAGTCCTGGTTTAAGTTTCACTAGAAGCCAACTCACCACATGGTATTTAATATATTATTTGCATGCATCTGTGCTGCAGAAAATTTATCACTAAATGCCTTCTCCTCCACCTGTCCTTTATTCCATAATGTCACTGTTGATCACTTAGGTAAGTTTTACACTGCTGGATGACATGAATTACCAGTGTCCCATTTCCCAGTACAGTGCATTTATGTGTCTAATCTTCAAATATGTAAAACATCCAATCCCACTTAAATAGTATTTCTTTGAACTACTTCTAGAAACAGTATCAGTTATGAACCTGGCAGATACCAGATGTCCACTTAAACAAGTTAATTTGAGGGGGATCTATTAAAGATAGTATTATGAAGGATTGTGCCTGTTATAGACAACTCCCAAGAAATAGTGTAATAACTGTAGAACTAATAACTTCTGAGAATTATTAACTCGTCTATTCCTGAAGATGATAGAAGTGAAAGAGGTTATGAGCAATGGAGATAGAGCTTTGAAGTGGGTCACTTTGCAGGAGCTAAGGTCTAGGTCCACGGTGGTATTTCAGTACTGTGATTTAATAACAATAACACAGTATTGTTTGCTTTAAAATGCAGATATATGCATATGAATGTGTATATATAATATGCATAATGTATGTGCACAAATGTTTACTCTACCTTCTATACAACTCAAGAGAGAATGCAAACGCAAATTATGAATGATTACATTTTCACCAGAGAATTGTAGTTAAAAATCTTTTTTTCCACATTATGAATTACTACACAACTTTGTCAACATTCAGTTTTATTTAATTGTCTTGTTAGTCATTTCCCTAGCCTATGAAATCCCATGAGATTTCAAGAATCTACAAACCCTGGGCGTCCAGAAGCAGATACAAAAGATCCTGGTAAAGGCAGATTTGAATTCTGTTGACGCTGTTGCTGAGAATTTTAGGTAAGATACCTAATTCATCTATGAGGGGTAGGGTGAAAATTTCACTTGTTCCTTATAACCAGTACAAAGGTCATTAGCACACTAAGGTATTGTAAGTGCTAAAGAAAAGACCTCTTGAGATATCTTCACCATCTTCCTATCACAGTGTTTAAACTTCTGAGAGTTCACAGGAAGAAGTAGCATTTCTCATTATTAGATGTGAAGAAGAGCGATTAATATTGCAGACGAGGATGTAGGAGGAGAAAAACTGCACAAAGAAACAAGCAACTCTCAGGAAGCACTTACGGAAGAAACAGCGTTGTGAATATCCAAAAAGCAACTGGGGCAGCAGCAGAAGGGATTACTGGAGGTTACTAGTCTAAAGTCCAAAAGACATCCAAAAGAGTTTAACTTTCTTTCAGTTTGATATTCTTTAGGAAAGCACAAAGGCAGATGATATTTTTGAGAAGAATTCCAGACAAGAGAAGCTTATCTCTAAATACAAAACATTATATTTTTTTCTAATATGGGATGGGAAATGAATTCTTTGACCTAAAAATACAAAAATGCCACCTTAGTTAGGAAGCATAACACGGTAACTGATTAGCAGGCCCAGCCAGGTTGCCATCATCTTCTGGCTCTGATGAACAAAAACAGAACTCAGTTCTTCAAGCCAGTCTCTGCCCAAGGATATGTGTGCCCTGTCGTTTCGGTGTTGGTGTTAGTATTCAAAGTAGATCTGTTCATAGCTCATCTTCATAATGTATTCATAGTATGCAACATATCCTTACATTTGTAAACTTGAGTTTTCACCACATTGTAATGCAGGCAAGATTCCTGTGATAAAGAATAAGAATACAACTGATGTTTATTTCAGTATTTCTCAGATGTGATCTATAGACAACTTACCTCATAAGCACTCAGAATGCTTTAATGAAAGCAGGTTCCTGGGCCCCACCCACAGCCTGATAAATTAGGAATTTGGGTATGGGTGGGTGATTCTAAGGTGCATGAATTTGAGAACAAAGGGTTGAATGTTTATGATGTGCCTGGTGTTGCCTTTAGTCCTTACTTAACTATCTCCTTACAACAACCCTAAGGAGAGGTAAGTTATTCTTGTCTTACATATGAAGAAAATGAGGCTTTACAATGTTGACTAGTGATGGAGAACTTGAAACCTTGTTAATCACCTGAATGTCAAATGCCTTTTCTATGACATCCTAGGTGTC
This sequence comes from Manis pentadactyla, assembly GCF_030020395.1. NCBI lineage: Eukaryota > Metazoa > Chordata > Mammalia > Pholidota > Manidae > Manis > Manis pentadactyla. The sequence goes on along the minus strand of NC_080027.1, from coordinate 19,860,547 downwards.
TGGTTTGAGCAGTCAGCTGTGATTTGAATGGCATACTTCCTATCCATCATGACGTATAAGGGCAAAAATGTGTCGCTGATGTGAAGAACAACTTCTTACAGACCCCCTCCATTTGGGCAAAGATTTGGTAAGGCTGTTTTGTAGGCTGATTTCTTTATTTCTTCCTATTACTGTCTGCAAAGGATACAAATGTTCAGCAATTACTGGTGTCAGGAAGTGCGTGTGGGATATCAAACCTGCTGGTGGCTTAAGGGTAAACTGACATCATTAGAAGCCACACAGGAAATCGGTTCTACTGGTTTGTTTCCCTCCCATTGCAGGTAAAAATGCATTCGTTTATTCATGAAAGATTTATTGTGTGTCTTTTATATGCCAGGTACTATTCTTGGCACTGGGCATATAATAATGAATGAAAGTGATAAAAAAAATTCCTGCTCCATGGAGTTTACATCCTAATGAGCTCCCGTCTCTGCTTGATTCCAGTGACCTAGTAGACCCACAAACATGCGGATCGGATGCTCTATCACCACAGGTGGTTTTATCACTCAGGGATATTGTCTGATTATTTTCTATTCCTTCACATAATTCCTACAAGAATCCATAGAATCCCAGTGTAAAATACAAAGCTGTAGAGTTTCTTAACAGAGTGATAATATCCTTTAAGGAACATTTTTAAATTGTGTGTTCGGATTTTTTGACTGCCACAAATATCAGAGACCCTATTTACCATTTAATATGTAGTAGACAGTGATGAAATGTTTTGCATCCAAGGGACAATCCCAGAGAAAGGATAATGTCCCACCCTCTACATCCAGTGTCTTGATAGACATGTGTGCATTGAAGAAACATCTTTACAATTATGTGAGTTTGAAACCTACTCCACTTTACAAGTAAACACAAAGTATATTTTGCAAGGTTTTACTTTACATAAGCTTGCCTAGGAATTCAAAATTGGGGGAAGATTGTCATTTATTTTGTTTAGAGCTTTATCAAGAATCATTCACCTTGTCAGAAAAATCTTCTTACAATGTAAATACCACTCAATATTTATTACCAATACACTGGTCATGATTTTACATATGTAAGTATCCATTTCACTAAGTGTTCCAGCATTGATATTTGGAAATTCACATTATTTTACAAATAAATCCTGTGTCTATTACCATGTAATGATTATATTGTGAAGTACTTTTTCTTGTATCACCTTTACACTGGAATTAGGATGTTTTTGCTTACATAGACATACACAGTTTTGTAGGTAGGTTATATTAACTTTAAATATCATGTTAGGACTATAATAGTATAAAGTGGAAGTTTTGAATGTGATAGCATGGAGAACTTTACTACATATGATATCAAATTGGGATAAGTGTCATTTTAAGCATTGTACATGGCTAGTTATAAAAACTGAAAAGTAATGCTAAGTCCAAGGTTCTTAGACCCCAAAAGGAATGCAATGATATCATACATTCTTCAACATGGCATAACAAGATAATTTATTTAGGATCCACTGTGAAATTTCATCCTGATTCTCAATTTGGAATTTGAAAAGAGATGCAAAGAGTTCATGGTTCTGAGGGAGGTGTGACTGAGAAACAGTCATAGAGATACAATGATGCTGGTTTTGAAGATGGAGAAGACATGACAAGGAATGTGGGCAACCTCTATAAGCTGGGAAAGACAAGGAAATGGATTCTTCTTTAGAGCCTCCAGAAATTAACACAACCATGTCAGCATCTTTATTTCAGGACAACTGCACCCATGTTGTACTTGTAATCTACAGAACTGTAAAATAATATATCTGTGGTGTCTTAAGCCACTGAGTATGAGTTAATTTGTTACTGGGGCAATAGAAAACTAAAATAAATAGTGAACTGATTTTTGACAAGGGTGCCAAGATAACTCAGTGGCAAAAGATTAGTTTTTCAACAAATGGTGTTAAGATAACTGGACATTCACCTGCAAATGAATGAAGTCAGACCCCCACCTGACACAATGTACAAAAACTCAAAATGGATCACAGGACCAAATATAAGAACTAAAACTACAGAAATCTTAGAAGAAAACAGGACAAATCTTTATGTGCTTAGGTTAGGCAGTGGTATTTAAATAAGACACCTTTGAAAGCAAGAAAAGAATAAAAACAGAAATAGGATTTTATTAAATTAAAAACTTTGTATATCAAAGGAGACCATCAAGAAAGTAAAAAGTTAACCCAGAGAATGGGAGAAAATATCTGCAAGTTATATACCTGATAAGGGACTTCTATCCAGAGTATAGAAGAATTCTTAAAATTCAATAATAAAAAGACAAAAACAACTAATTAAAAGATGAGCCAAGAAAATGAATAAACATTTCTCCAAAGAAGGTAAATAAATAACCAATAAGCACATGAAAAGATGCTCAACATCATTTGTCATTAGAAGCTAAATCAAAGCCACAGTATTATATTACTGCATACCTACTAGAATTGCTAAAATAAAAAAGACAATAACTTGTGATGTTAAGGAAAAATTGGGATATTCATATTTTGCTAGTTGGGCTGAAAAATGGCACAACTAATTTGAAAGGCAGTTTGGCAGTTTCTCAATAGATCCACCATGTGACAGAACAATTCTTACTCAAGATCAGTGAAAAGATATGTCCATACAAAACTTGTCCAAGAACCCTTAGAGCAACTTTGTTCATAACTGCCAAAAAATAGAAACAACGAAATGTCCATTGACTGATTAATGAATAAAGAAATAATGGTATATCCACTTAAAGGAATGTTATTTGGTAATAGAAGGAAATGAAGTAATGATGTAAGCTACAAAATGGATAAAAAGAGTATTTAGCAAGGTTTTTTTTTTGTACAGAGAAATATGGTCTCAATTTCCTGTCGTTGAAAATAAGAATGTTTCTTTTCTTCTGGCGTAGGAAGGGCAGCTCTTACATGAGACTTTTGTCTCCTGTTTTCAGGAAGAAAAGGGTTCCTCAGAGTGTGCCTTTTTTATCTGCTGTTTTTTTTTTATTTCTAATGGAAAAGTTCACAATAATCCTAAGGCAAAAAGGCATCTTTTCGGTTGGGATATTGTGCCACCTTTCAAAAGTCACCAACTTCTAACCCACAGGGAATTTCCCATTTCCCATTGGCTTTAAACAACTTGTCCACTTGTAGCTGGGAAATGGGGAAGAAATATTTTTCCCCTCAGTATCTAAATTTAATTAGCACCACTCCTATTTTGTTGCACACAATTATACAATTTTATTTTCTTAACATCATCTAACATTAACTGAAAATATTTATGTGTTCATTTGCTCACTTATTATCTCTATCTCCCTTCTAAATAAAATCTCCATAGAGTGTCAGCTGCACTGCTGTATTCCAGTACCTAGAAAGCACCTAGGGCTGAAAAATGTTTTCTTAAAATCTGAATAACCCCCCATTAGCACTAAAGCTTTCCTATTAATAAATGCATTTTGTTGAAATTAGTATGTTGAGGCTCAGAAAATTCCCATAAGCTGCCCATGTAAGGCAAGATTTCTGCTCAGATCTCCCTTACTTTAATATCCATAGCCTTGAACACATCTCCTAGGCCAATCACAGAGAATGCCCTCATTTGGTGTTGTTTGAGGGAATTAAACTCTTCACTCTTCCATTTGTAGATGAGGTGTCTTTAAGCCATGGAGACGAGCAACCACACGGTGACAGAGTTCATCCTGCTGGGCTTCAGCACAGACCCCGTGACGCAGCGCGTCCTCTTTGTGGTATTCCTGGCTGTGTACTCTGTGACCGTGGTAGGAAATATCACCCTCATGGTGCTGATCTGCAGTGACTCCCGGCTGCACACGCCCATGTACTTTTTCATTGGAAATCTGTCTTTTCTGGATCTCTGGTATTCCTCTGTCTACACGCCTAAGATCCTAGTGATCTGCATCTCTGAGGACAGAAGCATCTCCTTTGCTGGCTGTGTAGCTCAGTTCTTCTTCTCTGCTGGGCTAGGGTACAGTGAGTGTTACCTGCTGGCTGCCATGGCTTATGACCGCTATGTGGCCATCTCTAAGCCGCTGCTTTATGCTCAGGCCATGTCAAAGAGACTGTACATCCGTTTGGTTATATATTCCTTTATTGGAGGTGTTGTTAACTCAATCATACTCACCAGCAACACATTCACATTGGATTTTTGTGGTGACAATGTCATTGATGACTTTTTCTGCGATGTCCCACCCCTTGTAAAGTTGGCATGTGGTGTGAGAGAGACCTACCAGGCTGTGCTCTTCTTCCTCCTGGCCTCCAATGTCATTACTCCTTCTGTGCTCATCCTCTCCTCCTACCTCTTCATCATAGCCGCCGTCTTGAGGATCCGCTCCACCCAGGGCCGCCTCAAAGCCTTCTCCACATGCTCCTCCCACCTGATCTCTGTCACCTTGTACTATGGCTCCATTCTCTACATCTACTCTCACCCCGGTTCCAGCTATTCCCTTGGGAGGGAAAAAATAGTGTCTACATTTTACACTGTGGTGTTCCCCATGGTGAATCCCATGATCTACAGCCTGAGGAACAAAGATGTGAAAGAAGCTCTGAAAAAACTCTTGAGGTTAGCAAAATCTGAAGTCTAAATTGACCTAAATTCCTGAATCAGTGAGCAGGGAAAATGGCCTACTGTGAGAAAACCTTGGAAACCTGGATTTAAAAACACCTTTTTTCTTGGGATTAAAAGAATTCTAATGAAAAATAGTTTGTTTCTTTGTATTAGTTTCTTTTGCTACAGTGATTGAACCATAATTTCTATGTAAAAGATATATTTAATATAACTTTAATATAGTTCTTAAAAAGTAGTATCGCAGTTTAGTGGAAAACAGAGTATATATTACCTCTGGATATCACATTAAATTTTACTTTACTATCTCTTCCCTGATATTTTACCAGTTTTTTTCCCCTCTTCCTGATGGGCATTCTGGAATATAAATAAAATGTAATATAGACTCTGGACATATGTAGACTGCATGCCTAATTCTTCTTGTCTAGTGCTTACAGAAATTCTATGTAAATGGAAGAATAAGGAACATTAGAATATTGTGATGAAAAGAGAGAGGATAGCATGTGTTATTTAATGTATGCGGATGGAAAGGAAGATCAGAATATCAATGTTAATACAAATGGCCAAGTGGCTACAATGATATGTTCTGAAATTTTTATTTAAATTCACTTTTTTAATGTGCTCATTACAGTCGCTATAATCTTCAATAACAAAATTGACATCTGAGGTACAAGCTACTCCTTCATAAAATGTAACAAAATCTTAATAATCCTTAATTTGTAGGGCTGCTGTAAACAGTTTTATAAAAAATATCAAATAGACCTGTCATGTGCTGAGTATTGAGTTTTACGTTTCTTCATCCTTCAAATCTCCTGCTCGAAAAATAAGAAGTAGCTTTATTGGCTCTAGAACATAGTGGGTGTTGCTGGTTGGTATGTTCATTTCAGTTTGTTCACCTTGGTGCTGATATTTTCCTTCATGGGAATATGTGGTGGCATGAAATGAGGGAAAGAATGGCAGAGTGCTCATTCTCTGTGGGTAGATGACTCTTTCAGGGTGACACCCAATTATGGAGACACATTTTTCTCCAAGAATTTAGAAAGATATTGGATTGTTTGTGTAATCCACACATCTGAAGCCTTTTGTTTCAGGCAATTGAACCATTCCAGATCTCTTACATACTCAATAAACTTGGCTCAGCAAACTTCAAAGTCAAACTATGTGTGCTAACCCATCCGATTCCTCTATTCTTTTCAGAGCTTCCCCAGGGCAATCTAGAGGACACATTGTATGAAACTCTAGTTCTGCAAAGAAGCCAAATATAATCTTGTGGATTATCAATCCACCCAATATTATGGGTTTAAAATAGTTTAATCACAACAAAATAATTTTAAAAATTAAGAGTGGTTTCTTCAATGTGTCATTGTTTTAAGACTAAGTCATATTTACTTAAAATACAGCAATGTTTACAAACAGGTGTATAAGCCAATAATTTGGATAGTGCAGTCAGAACATTCTGCAGGAAGATCACATTCATCTCCATGCCCTTATGATCTGCATTGCTTTCCGTAAGGCATCCTTGACATCTTTGCTTCTCAGGCTATAGATGAGAGGGTTGCGCAATGGGTTAACAACGGTATAGAATAGGAACGCTAATTTGTCTCTTCCTAGGGAGTAAGTGGAACTTGGCCTTGAGTACGTGAAGAGTAAGGATCCATAGAAGAGCATGACAGATGAGGTGAGAAGCACAGGTAGAGAAGGCCTTGCATCTTCCTGAGGCCGAGTGGATCCACAGGATAGCACGAAGGATGTTCACATAGGAAATCAGGATGGCAAGAAAGTTGGAGAGGACTGTGAAGCCCACCATACCAAGGAGGACTTTTTCGTAGACATGGGTATCAGTACAAGACATTTTTACCAATGGTGCTACGTCACAAAAGTAGTGGTCAATGATATTCTTACCACAGAAACTCAGGCGGAAAGTGTTGGCAGTATGGGCTATGGCATTCAAAAACCCTCCTATGTAGGAGCCAGCAACGAGTGCAATACAGAGAGAACTGGACATAGCACTTGAATAAAGTAGTGGGTTACAGATGGCCGCGTGGCGGTCATACGCCATGACAGCTAGGAGGTAACACTCAGTGTAGGTTACAGCACAGGAGAAGAAAAACTGGGCCTCACATCCTGCTAAGGAGATGTGCTTATCTTCCGAAACACAAATGGCCAGGATTTGGGGAGTATACACAGAGGTGTACCAAAAATCCAAGAAAGACAGATTGCCAATGAAAAAGTACATAGGTGTGTGCAGGCGGAAATCAATACAGATTAAGAAAACCAGGGTCATGTTCCCCTACAAGGTTATCAAGTAGAGCATCAGAAATATTCCAAAGAGAATCAGCTGCCACTGGGGATCTGCTGAGAAGCCCACCAAGATGAATTCAGTCAGGATACTGAGATTTCCCACTTCCATGTCCATAAAGGAGAGAGCCTGATAAAGGCTCAAAAGACTTTTTCCTGAAGTGTAGTTTATATACAATATGATATTGGTTTCAAGTATACAACAAAGCTATCTTCATTATTAGATGCTCACCCTAACTATTGTAGTTGCTATGTGTGAACATAGTTGTTACAGATTTATTGTATTCTCTCTGCTGTGCTTTCATCCCCACGGCTAATGACTCTCTAAATTGATAGAAATTCAGCCTGTGACTTGGTAAGACCATAGGAATTGGTGTTAGAATTTGATTTTTGAATTAGAGCTTTCACTTTGTCATTGTTTAGTGCAGGGCATGTCTCATAGTCTAACCAAACAGTCAAGAAAAATGATGCCCCTCACAGCTTGGCTGATTGAGTAAAAGAGATATTCATAAAAACACCCAGGCCAGCTTGCCACACAGAGAGGAAAGCTTGTTTGAAGATGCTGTATGCAATCCAGGAAAACAGTCCTCACCAGGAGCTGTGTCAGTTGTCAACTTGATCATACACTTCCAGCATCCAGAACTGTAGGCAGCTGATCCAAAGTATCTCCCGAAGCGAATTCCATGAACACCACAAAATGCCTGTATAAGGAAAATTCAATGCCAATATGCATCCTTAATTTGTGAAAGCTAGCCAATGTCATGTGAAACATGAAACTGCTGAGCTTTACAATTCTGGAGAAAATCTATTCTGTCTGTGACAATTCCCTTACCAGGTTGATGTTTTCATGAAAGTCTAGGAGAGGAAGGATTAAAGATGGTGGCATGAGAGGTGAGACAGAGACCACATATAATATAAAAATATAATTAATACAACTAATCCTGAAAAAGCAACAGGAAAGAAGTCTGTGCCAGACTGCATACACCTGCAGGAAAAAACAGACCTCACAGAGCACTAGAGGGGCACCACATACAAATATGAAACAGCAAAAGAACCTGGTTCAAAGCAAAATCTCAATACCACCAGAAAAAGGATCAAGTGAGACTGAAGTAATAAATATTCCTGAAAGACATTTCAGAATAAAAATCAGAAACATGCTCCTGGAGGTACAGAAAAATTTTAATGTACCAAAGCTGTGATCAGGTGGGACCCATACCCTTCCATCTCACCAGCTCATGGGCAGGAGAAAGAAAAATGGAGCTGGGGGGGAGTGGAAGCCTGGGACTGCGAACACCTAGCCCTGGAGATCTGCTCTGGGAGCACAAACCTACATTGCATGGTGCTCTGGTGATTAGTGGGGTTGGAAAGCTAAAGCAGGTGGAGTACCTGGAGAGACTGAGATTACAGCTGCTTGTGGAAAACAGGGATCCTTATCTGGCTGATTTGGATGGACAGTCTGAGATACTTCCTAAAAGCGAGAGGGCTGCTAAAGGGACAAGGATTGCACAGAGCTTAATGCTCAGGAGAAAGGACAGGTAAACAAAATTGTCCTGGTACACTGTGCCCAGCAGGTTGGGAACTTTCATGATCTCCAGGCACTCCATCCCCCCGGGCTGGCTATGCAGCTCCAAGGCACCCTACTATGATATGCAGCCTTCTGTGCCTTCCTCCCTGCCAGTCCACACTTGGCTCTCAAACTGGCAAACCCTGCCCTGGTGTCAGGCCAGCCAGAGGTAAGCCCTGCCTATAGCAGCTACAAGCACAAAGCACAGAGGCTTATACCTGTATGCTTGGCCCACTGATTCTGGTAGCAGAGACAGGCATAGTAGCCAGGAAGCAGGAAACAGCTCTTTCCTTCCCCCAGGCACCAGCACCACTCCCCTGCAACCTCCAACATTGCTCCAGGGCCTGAGCAGCTCCGGAGAGTAAAGCTTCTGGGCACTAGAGGGCACCACATACAAATATGAAACAGCAAAAGAACCTGGTTCAAAGCAAAATCTCAACACCACCAGAAAAAGGATCAAGTGAGACTGAAGTAATAAATATTCCTGAAAGAGATTTCAGAATAAAAATCAGAAACATGCTCCTGGAGGTACAGAAAAATTTTCAAGAACTCAGGAATGAACATAGGACTGAGATCCAATTGTTGAGGAATGAAATGGATGGTATTAAAAGCAGGTTAGATATGGTGAAGCAGACAATGAATGAACTAGAAATTAGAGAAGTGAAATACAAAGAAGTTGAGGTACACAGAGAAAAAAAAGAATCTCTAGGAATGAAAGAATACTGAGAGAACTCTGTGACCAATTCAAATGGAACAATATTTATATTATAGGGGTACCAGAAGAAGAAGAGAGAAATAAAGGGATACAAAGTGTCTTTGAGGAAGCAATTGGTTAAAACTTCCCCAATCTGGGGAAGGAGATAGTCTCTAAGGCAATGAAAGTGCACAGACAAGGGACCTAAGGAAGACAACACCAAGACTTATGATAATTAAAATGGTAAAAATCAAGGATAAGGATAGACTATTAAAACAGCCAGAGAGAAATAAGATCACCTACAATGGAAAACCCATCAGACTATCATCAGACTTCTCAGCAGAAACCTTACAGGCCAGAAGGGACTGGCATGATGTATTTAATGCAATGAAGCAGAAGGGCCTCAAACCAAGAATACATTACTGGAAAAGATTATCATTCAAATTTGAAGGAGGGTTTAAACAATTTCCAGATAAGCAAAAGCTGAGAGAATTTACCTCCCACAAAGAATCTCTACAGTGTGTTTTGGAGGGACTGCTATAGATGGAAGTGTTCTTAAGGTTTAATAGCTGTCACCAGAGGTAATAAAACCAGAGAAAAGAAAGTAGAACAGTTCATTACAAAGCAAGAACTAAGAACAGTTAATTACTATCCCCAAAGTCCATCAAGGGATAAACAAAGAGTACAGAATATGATACCTAACATAAAGAATGGAGGAGGAAGAAAAGGAAGACAAAAAAAGAACCTTTAGATTGTGTTTGTAGTAGCATATTAAGTGAGTTAAGTCAGACTTTTAAATAGTAAAGAGGCTAACCTTGAAACTTTGGTAACCACAAATCTAAAGCCTGCAATGGCAATACATACATACCTATCGATAATCAACCTAAATGTAAATGGTCTGAATGCTCCAAACAAAAGACATAGAGTCACTGAATGGATAAAAAACAAGACCTATCTATACGTTGCCTACAAGAAACTCACTTTAAACCCAAAGACATACACAGACTAAAACTGAAGGGATGGGAAAAGGTATTTCTACAACTAATAAGAGGAAAAAGCAGGAGTTGCAGTACATGCATCAGACAAAAATAGACTTCAAAACAAAGAAAGTCACAAGAGACAAAGAAGGACATTACATAATGATAAAGGGGTCAATCCAACAGGACTACATAACCATTATAAATATCTATGCACCCAACACAAGAGCACCTAAATATGTGAAACAAATACTAATAGAATTAAAAGGGGAAATAGATTGCAATGCATTCATTCTAGGAGACTTCAACACACCACTCACTCCAAAGGACAGATCAACCAGACAGAAATAAATAAAGAGACAGAGGCATGAACAACACATTAGAACAGATGGACCTAACAAAGACCTACCGAACTCTACACCCAAAAGCAGCAGAATACACATTCTTCTCAAGTGCACATGGAATATTTTCAAGAATACATTATATACTAGGCCAAAAATAGAGCCTGAGTAAATTATAAACATTGACATCATACTCCTCAGTTTCTCAGAACACAAAGGTATGAAACTAGATATAAATTATGCAAAGAAAATGGAAAATCCCACAAACACATGGAGGCTTCACAACATGCTCCTAAATAATCAATGGATCAATGACCAAATAAAAACAGAGATCAAGTAGTATATGGAGACAAATGACAACAATAATTTGACACCGCAAAATCTGTAGGATGCAGTGAAGGCCATGCTAAAAGGAAGGTATATTGCAAAACAAGCCTACCTCAGGAAAGAAGAACAATCCCATTTGAATGGTCTAACCTCACAATTAAAAAAACAAGAAAAAGAAGAACAAATGAGGCCCAAAGTCAGTAGAAGGAGGGACATAATAAAGATTAGAGCAGAAATAAATAAAATCGAGAAGAATAAAACAATAGAAAGAATCAATGAAAGTAAGAATGGTTTCTGCGAGAAAATAAACAAAATAGATAAAGCCGTAGGCAGACTTAGCAAGAAAAAAAGATAGTCTATTCACATAAACAGAATCAGAAATGAGAAAGGAAAAATCACTACGGACACCACAGAATTACAAAGAATTATTAGACAATACTATGAAAAATTATATGCTAACAAACTGGATAACCTAGAAGAAATAGACAACTTTCTAGAAAAATACAACCTTCCAAGGTTGAAAAGGAAGAAACAGAAAATTTGAGTAGACCATTTACCAGCAAGGAAATCCAACTGGTAATCAAAAACCTATGTAAGAACAAAAATTCTGGACCAGATGGCTTCACCGCTGAATTTTATCAAACATTTAGTGAAGACCTAATACCCATCCTCCTTAAAGTATTCCAAAGAGTAGAAGAAGAGGGAATACTTCCAAACTCATTCTATGAGGCCAGCATCACTCTAATATCCAAACCAGGCAAAGAGACCACACACACAAAAAGATTACAGACCAATATCCCTGATGAAAATAGACGCAAAAATACCCAACAAAATATTAGCAAACAGAATTCAAAAATACATCAAAAAGGTCACCCATTATGATCAAGTGGGATGTATTCCAGGGATGCAAGGATGGTACAACATTCGAAAATCCATCAACATCATCCACCACATAAACAAAAAGAAGGACAAAACCACATGATCATCACCATAGATGCTGTAAAACATTTGACAAAATTCAACATCCATTCATGATAAAAACTCAACAAAATAGGTATAGAGGGCAAGTACCTCAACATAATAATGGCTATATATGACAAGTCCACAGCCAACATCATACTTAACAGCGAGAAGCTGAAAGTTTTTCCTTTAAGATCGGGAACAAGACAAGGATTCCCACTCTCCCCACTTTTATTCAACATAGTTCTGGAGGTCCTCGCCACAGCAATCAGACAACACAAAGAAACGGTATCCAGATTTACAAGGAAGAAGTTAAACTGTCCCTGTTTGCAGATGACATTATATTGTACATAAAAAAAACCTAAAGAATCCACTCCAAAACTACTAGATCTAATATCTGAATTCAGCAAAGTTGCAGGATAAAAAGTCAATACACAGAAATCCAATGCATTCCCATATACTAACAATGAACTAGTAGATAGAACAATCAGGAAAATAATTCCATTCACAGTTGCATCAAAAAGAGTAAAATACCTGAGGCAGAGCCAAGATGGCAGCATGCGTAAAACAGTGGGAATCTCCTCCCAAAAACATATATGTTTTTGAAAATACAACAAATACAACTAATCCTAAATGAGAGACCAGAAGACACAGGAAAACACCAAGACTACATCCAAACCTGCAAGAACCGAGCGCCTGGTGAAAGGGGTAAGATACAAGCCCTGGCCTGGTTAGACCCGAGCACCCTTCACCCCAGCTCCCAGCGGTGGGAGAGGAGTCGGAGCAGGGAAGGAGAGGGATCCCAGAACTGCTAAGTACCCAGTCCCAGGCATCCGGACCAGAGCGCAGACACAGGGCATGCGTGGAGTGCTGGAAACTAGGGAAACAGGGCAGCAAGATCTTTGAGCGTGTCCCGAAGCCGGCGCCCCTGTGACAAAGAAAAGCAAGTGCTTTTTGAAAGTCTTAAAGGGACAGGGACAACACAGCTGGAAGGAAGCATCCCAGGTCACAGTCCAGCAGCTGGAAATTCCAGGGAACTCCGGGCGCACTAACCCCCTGAACAACAGCTCTGAGACCCCTCAAGGAGGTAAACAGCCAAACAGCCCCCCGTCCATTACCCCTCCGGGGCCCCGTCATAGCAGAGCAGCAGCCGGAGGCTGGCCATGACCACAGCAAGGGAGCTTCCTCCATACCTGCCAGGCAAGATACAGAGAACCAGTCTACACACAATTGCCCAACACACGCCACTAGGGGTCGCAGTTGTCCCAGTAAAGAAAGGCCAGGAGCAAGTGGAAAGCCTTGGCTCTCCCAACTGACAGAAAGTCAGTAGCTCACCAATGCACCTATCAACATGAAAAAGGAAAGAAAATGTGATCCAGACAAGACTAACCCAGACAGCTTCGACATCTGCTACATCTTCCCCTGAGAAGGAACCTGGAGAGATAGATTTAACCAGTCTTTCTGAAAAAGAATTCAAAACAAAAGTCATAACCATGCTGATGGACTTGCAGAGAAATACGCAAGAACTAAGGAGGGAGAATACAGAAATAAAACAATCTCTGGAGGGACTTCAAAACAGAATGGACGAGATGCAAGAGACCATTAATGGTCTAGAAAACACAGAACAGGAACGCAGAGAAGCTGATGCAGTGAGAGATAAAAGGATCTCCAGGAATGAAAGAATTCTAAGAGAGCTGAGTGACCAATCGAAATGGAACAATATCTGCATTATAGGGGTACCAGAAGAAGAAGAGAGAGAAAAAGGGATAGAAAGTGTTGTTGAAGAAATAATTGCCGAAAACTTCCCCAAACTAGAGGAGGAAATGGCCTCTCAGACCACAGAGGTACACAGAACTCCCATGACAAGGGATCAAAGGAGGGCAACACCAAGACACATAATAATTAAAATGGCAAAGATCAAAGACAAGGACAAAGTATTAAAGGCAGCCAGAGAGAAAAAAAAGGTCACCTACAAAGGAAAACCCATCCGACTATCATCAGACTTCTCAACAGAAACCCTACAGGCCAGAAGAGAATGGCATGATATACTTAATGCAATGAAACAGAAGGGCCTCGAATCAAGACTACTGTATCCAGCATGATTATCATTTAATTATGAAGGAGGGACTAAACAATTCCCAGAAAAGCAAAAGTTGAGGGAATTTGCCACCCACAAACCACATCTACAGGACATCTTACAGGGACTGCTCTAGATGGGAGCACTCCTAAAAAGAGAACAGAACAAAACACCCAAAATATGAAGAAGGGAAGAGGAGGAATAAGAAGGGAGAGAAATAAAGAATCATCAGACCATGTTTATAATTGCTCAATAAGTGAGTTAAGTTAGACAGTAAGATATTAAAGAAGCTAACCTTGATCCTTTGGTAACCACAAACTTAAGCCTGCAATGGAAAGAAGTACATACCTTTCAATAATCACCCTAAATGTAAATGGACTGAATGCACCAATCAAAAGACACAGAGTAATAGAATGGATAAAAAAGCAAGACCCATCCATATGCTGCTTACAAGAGACTCACCTCAAACCCAAAGACATACACAGACTTAAAGTCAAGGGATGGAAAAAGATATTTCATGCAAACAACAGAGGGAAAAAAGCAGGTGTTGCAATACTAGTATCAGACAAAATAGACTACAAAATAAGGAAAGTAACAAAAGATAAAGAAGGACATTACATAATGATAAAGGGCTCAGTCCAACAAGAGGATATAACCATTATAAATATATATGCACCCAATACAGGAGCACCAACGTATGTGAAACAAACACTAACAGAATTAAAGGAGGAAATAGAATGCAATGCATTCATTCTGGGAGACTTCAACACACCACTCACTCCAAAGGACAGATCCACCAGACAGAAAATAAGTAAGGACACAGAGGCACGCACTGAACAACACACTAGAACAGATGGACCTAATAGAAATCTACAGAACTCGATATCCAAAAGCAACAGGATACACATTCTTCTCAAGTGCACATGGAACATTCTCCAGAATAGACCACATACTAGGCCACAAAAAGAGCCTCAGTAAATTCCAAAACATTGAAATCCTACCAGCCAACTTTTCAGACCACAAAGGAATAAAACTAGAAATAAACTGAACAAAGAAAGCAAAAAGGCTCACAAACACATGGAGTCACAACAACACACTCCTGAATAATCAATGGATCAATGACCAAATCAAAATGGAGATCCAGCAATATATGGAAACAAATGACAACAACAACACAAAGCCCCAACTACTGTGGGATACAGCAAAAGCAGTCTTAAGAGGAAAGTATATAACAATCCAGGCATATTTAAAGAAGGAAGAACAATCCCAAATGAATGGTCTAATGTCACAATTATCGAAATTGGAAAAAGAAGAACAAATGAGGTCTAAGGTCAGCAGAAGGAGGGACATAATAAAGATCAGAGAAGAAATAAATAAAATTGAGAATAAAACAATAGCAGAAATCAAAGAAACCAATTGCTGGTTCTTTGAGAAAATAAACAAAATAGATCAGCCTCTAGCCAGACTTATTAAGAAGAAAAGAGAGTCAACACAAATCAACAGAATCAGATACGAGAAAGGAAAAATCACGACAGACCCCACTGAAATACAAAGAATTATTAGAGAGTACTATGAAAACCTATATGCTAACAAGCTGGGAAACCTAGGAGAAATGGACAACTTCCTAGAAAAATACAACCTTCCCAGACTGACCCAGAAAGAAACACAAAATCTAAACAGACCAACTACCAGCAATGAAATTGAAGCAGTAATCAAAAAACTACCAAAGAACAAAAACCCCGGGCCAGATGGATTGACCTCGGAATTTTATCAGACATACAGAGAAGACATAATACCCATTCTCCTTGAAGATTTCCAAAAAATAGAAGAGGAAGGAATACTCCCAAACTCATTCTATGAAGCCAACATCACTCTAATTCCAAAACCAGGCAAAGACCCCACAAAAAAGGAAAACTGCAGACCAATATCCCTGATGAACGTAGATGCAAAAATACTCAACAAAATATTAGCAAACAGAATTCAAAAATATATCAAAAGGATCATACACCATTACCAAGTGGGATTCATCCCAGGGATGCAAGGATGGTACAACATTCGAAAGTCCATCAACATCATCCACCACATCAACAAAAAGAAAGACAAAAACCACATGATCATCTCCATAGATGCTGAAAAAGCATTCGATAAAATTCAACATCCATTCATGATAAAAACTCTCAACAAAATGGGCATAGAGGGCAAGTACCTCAACATAATAAAGGCCATATATGATAAACCCACAGCCAACATCATACTGAACACTGAAGAGCTGAAAGCTTTTCCTGTGCGATTGGGAACAAGACAGGGATGCCCACACTCCCCACTGTTATTTAACATAGTACTGGAGGTCCTAGCCACGGCAATTAGACAAAAAAAAGAAATACGAGGATTCCAGATTGGTAAAGAAGAGGTCAAACTGTCACTATTTGCAGATGATGTGATATTGTACATAAAAAACCCTAAAGACTCCGCTCTGAAACGATTAGAGCTAATATTGGAATTCAGCAAAGTTGCAGGATATAAAATTAACACACAGAAATCTGTGGCTTTCTTATACACTAACAATAAGCTAATAGAAAGAGAAATCAGGAAGACAATTCCATTCACAATAGCATCAAAAAGAATAAAATACCTAGGAATAAACCTAACCAAGGAAGTGAAAGACCTATACCCTGAAAACTACAAGACACTCTTAAGAGAAATTAAAGAGGTCACTAGCAAATGGAAACTCATCCAATGCTCCTGGCTAGGAAAAATTAATATCGTCAAAATGGCCATCCTGCCCCAAGCAATATACAGATTTGATGCAATCCCTATGAAATTACCAGCAAGATTCTTCAACAAATTGGAACAAATACTTCAAAAATTCATATGGAAACACCAAAGACCCCGAATAGCTAAAGCAATCCTGAGAAGGAAGAATAAAGTGGGGGGGATCTCACTCCCCAACTTCAAGCTCTACTACAAAGCCACAGTAATCAAGACAATTTGGTACTGGCACAAGAACAGAGCCACAGACCAATGGAATAGAATAGAGACTCCAAACATTAACCCAAACATATATGGTTAACTAATATTGGATAGAGGGGCCATGGACATACAATGGGGAAATGACAGTCTCTTCAACAGATGGTGCTGGCAAAACTGGACAGCTACATGTAAGAGAATGAAACTTGATCACTGTCTAAACCCATACACAAAAGTAAATTCAAAATGGATCAAAGACTTCAATGTAAGTCATGAAACCATAAAACTCTTAGAAAAAAACATAGGCAAAAATCTCTTAGTCATAAACATGAGTGACCTCTTCTTGAACATATCTCCCCGGGCAAGGAAAACAACAGCAAAAATGAGTAAGTGGGACTATATTAAGCTGAAAAGCTTCTGTACAGCAAAAGACACCATCAATAGAACAAAAAGATATCCTGCAGTATGGGAGACCATATTCGTAGATGACAGATCCGATAAAGGGTTAACATCCAAAATAAATAAAGAGCTCACACACTTCAACAAACAAAAAGCAAATAATCCAATTAAAAAATGGGCAGAAGAGCTGAACAGACAGTTCTCTAAAGAAGAAATTCAGATGGCCAACAGACACATGAAAAGATGCTCCACATCGCTTGTCATCAGAGAAATGCAAATTAAAACCACAATGAGATATCACCTCACACCAGTAAGGATGGCTACCATCCAAATGACAAACAACAAATGTTGGCGAGGTTGTGGAGAAAGGGGAACCCTCCTACACTGCTGGTGGGAATGTAAATTAGTTCAACCATTGTGGAAAGCAGTATGGAGGTTCCTCAGAATGCTCAAAATAGAAATACCATTTGACCCAGGAATTCCACTTCTAGGAATTTACCCCAAGAATGCAGCACTCCAGTTTGAAAAAGACAGATGCACCCCTATGTTTATCGCTGCACTATTTACAATAGCCAAAATATGGAAGCAGCCTAAATGTCCATCAGTAGATGAATGGATAAAGAAGAGGTGGTACATATACACAATGGAATATTACTCAGCCATAAGAAAAAAACAGATCCTACCATTCGCAACAACATGGATGGAGCTAGAGGGTATTATGCTCAGTGAAATAAGCCAGGCAGAGAAAGACAAGTACCAAATGATTTCACTCATATGTGGAGTATAAGAACAAAATAAAACTGAAGGAACAAAACAGCAGCAGAAACACAGAACCCAAGAATGTACTAATAGTTACCAAAGGGAAAGGGACTGGGGAGGACGGGTGGGAAGGGAGGGAAAAGGGTGGGAAAAAAAGAAAGGGGGCATTACGATTAGCATGTATAGTGCATGGGGGGCATGGGGAGGGCTGTGTAACACAGAGAAGACATGTAGTGATTTTACAGCATCTTACTATGTTGATGGACAGTGACTGTGAACGGGGATGTGGGGGGGACTTGGTGAAGGGGGCAGCCTAGTAAACATAATGTCCTTCATGTAATTGTAGATTAATGATACCAAAATAAAAATTAAAAAAAAAAAAAGAATTGTAACTACTAGACAGGCCTGCTTTGAAGATTAGGAAAATTATGTTTGTAAACTAATTAGGGGAGGGCTTGACAGATGGAAAAGTTTTCAAAAGAATTCCTACTGTTTTTGTAGTTTGGGGGCATGGCAAACAAGGTAATTAAACATTAGGGACCCTCTAACTCCGAGAGCATAACACGACCTGACATATGGTAAAGCGGCAGCTTCCTGGGCCTCATCCTTTAGAGACCAAATTTAGCAAGTCAGAATTCCAAGGAACTCTCCTAGAACGCCACACTTGTCACAATGACAGCAGTTCTACTTTACAGCATGTGACGGTTAAATGAACTAGTGTGTGTATATCCAAAGGCGTTTTGCAGGATGATATACAACACTTGTGGGAAGGAATATGGATTATTCAGCATGAGATGTGGGGTCAGAGACACCTGAACTGATCTGATTCCAACCCTTCCTGATTTGGTCATCTCAGAAAACTTATTTAAACCTCCTGAGAATCAATTCTCCTCTGAAATAATGAGATGAGATAATCTTACAGGATTGTGGGTGCGCATTATTAAGGAGATTGGAACTATAATTGACATCCAACAGATATTATATGTTTAACATTTAATATTATATTGGTTATTAATATCATTTAATTGTAGAGTGTGGTTATTATGCAAAAGGGTGAGCATGATAAAATTGCTGGTCACATGGCCCCTTTCTATCAGGACTGCTTCCCTCTGCTGGTCAAGCATGATGTCCTTCGGAGCAGAGCTCTCTTGATGAGTTCGAATTGTCTATTATGGTACCTTTCCGCATCCTCTATTGACTTCTTCATTTCTCTGTTTTATGCACCATTAATTTTAAAATAATTTTGAACTTTTTTGGGGTTACTGATAACTACGGAAACTGAACTCTATGGATATTGAAGATGTTGAAATCCATAACAAACAAAATAGTGTTTTTGTAAGGTAATTAACAAGGTAATTAAACAGAACTAAGCACAAATGTTCATTGCATTTCCCTTGAGGCTTAAACATGGAATATAGGTCACAAGTGAAAGTTTTACTTTCAGAAAGCAATTCTCTTCGGGCCAGTCTTACCAGGGACAATGGCAGCCCAACAGGACAGATAAACTGTCACCTAACACTTTATACATGTATCTTTTGTCTTGTTCCTTGTTGGGACAAAAATAAATTTTTAAAAACCTGAATTTTTCATGATTTATTTTCAACGTGAGTATAGATTTTGCTTTTTAGTCTGACTCCTTGTAGGGCCATTGAGATAGTCACAAAAGCTTATTCCTTTAGTAAATAATTCTCTAAGGCTATTTTTCTTTCATGATTGTGTCAACTGTATGATTTCATCTTTCATTCATTCTTTAAATGTATATTATCCATTCTTATCATAAATTGGGGAAACTGTCCCCCTGTGTACTCTCAGCAGTTTCAGAAACTGCCATGGATCGTGACGGGACATCAAAATGAGGCTTTGTAGTGCCTGTCATATAACAGAATGTAAACTGCTGTTGAGTCATTGTGGGAAAATAAACTAAATTTCTATGCCACCAGTAATACCTGAATTATCCAATTTATCAAAATGTGTAGCAAGACCTCTTACCAAGATTCTAATATTCAAACCTGTGAGTTTCAGAATCCTTAACAAAAATTAATAGCGTCCATTGAAAAGAAAACCTCAGGTCCCAAGTGGAGTCACTTAGGTTAAGGCCCCATGTCAGCAAACCAAGACTTCGTACATCACCTGACTGCTGTTCCAGCCCCCCAGGAAGGTAACCTTTAACCAGTCAGCGTGAAATTACCTAGTCAGTCCTAGCGAGATAATCTGCCTGATAGGTTCCTGCCATCCTCCTTGGGTAGGCTAATGTATTCTTTCCTAATAATTTCCTTTTGTCCATCCCCTTTCCACCTTTAAAATCCTTTTCTTTCCTACATCCTAGTGGAGCTCCTTTCTATTTGTTAGCTGGGATTCATGTATCATTTCGTATAGCTGATTTGATCTGTTAAATTACTCAGTTGAATTTTTGTTGTTTAACAATCCCAAGGGCTTTATACCTATGGATTTCCTTCTGGTTTGGTAGTTTGGGGGCATGGCAAACAAGGTAATTAAACAGAACTAAGCACTGACAATGTAATTTAATGAGACTCAGTTTTTGTTTAGAGATTGTGACTCCCCTGTGATAGATGCATGCAATGGTAATTTTCATTCACATTTTCTTCTGGATTGGGCTGAATTCAAATATACATATAACTGAAATGTGTCCACATGTGTACATTTGAATATTGATAGACACATAGGTACTGATATTTCTGTAGAGTGCTTGTAATTCTTCCATTTATCCCTCAAGACTGACTGCCCTCCTTGGCCTCCCTGTGCTCCGCTCCAGGAGACCCACCTGTACCAACCTTATCAGTGAATTTGGCCAATTGGTAGAGGAACCAAAAGGAGAGACAGGACTGGGTTCACAAGATTTATTCCACACTCTAAGTCTGCACAGCCCATGAAGGCCACATTAACTTCCTTCACCACAAAGGGCTCTGATAATGGCGTTTCTCCCTTCTCCCTTCTCCCTTCAGGCCTGGATGTAGTGAGATGCTGTGCCAAAGCATCTGGTCTATCCTTTGGGGCTTTCCTATACTCGGTTCACAGCTTTGTAAAAAATCCTGTATTAAGTTCTCCTCATGTTGCCCAGTTTGAGTGGACATCTGTTTCCTGACAGGACTCTGCTTGATGTAGAGATTAATATTAGGAGTAGCCCTAGAGTCAAAACTTCAAACTTGGCCTCTGGCATTAGTTTGCTCACATATTTAAAGAATGTTCAGATGTATAATTTGCTGGGTGGGGACACTGGTAAATCATGGCATGTAGTGGCATCTGATTAATTTAAATTGTCACCAGTACTATCCTAGCATGAAATGTAGCCAGAGAGAAAAGCAATGAAAGATCAATTATTAGCAGCACTGATCACAACCACTATAAGGGAACACAAGTTGATGTGATGGCATGTGGGTTATTTCAGGCTGATTATTTTTAAGAAACAGAAGAATCAAGAAATTTTTCTTTTGTGCCTCTCTCTTACTGCCTAAAATAATTAAGTAAAATATCTGTTCCCGGGAGGGAGCTTTCACCATGGAGAACTACACTGCAATGTTAGGAGCACTCTGGGGGTTGTGACACCTGGTGGGGATGGAATCTGGGAGTCTCCAACTTTATCAAAGTCAAATAGAATTGGACATTCCAAAAAGTCTTAGATTGATATGTTGCTTCACCTTGGTGTCTGCTTCTTAGAGGACTCTGACAGCCTCTTTTATTATTACCTGAAATAACCTACTAGAACTTAATCCCCCTACCCATCATCTTACATTCAGTACATTTGGAAGTGATTATGCACAGGGTAGAATGCTTCCCCAAAGGAACACCCTGAATACTTTGATCATTTGGAATTTGGATGCACTCCGGCCATTTGGGGCTCCTCACGCATTGATCTAACAGTGGTCATGCCACTGGGCAGGGCAATTAATCCCAATTACTAGAGAGATATTACACAGTGCTAGAAAATGAGATTAAGAAATATGTTTAAACCCCAGAGGCTTTAGCAGTATAGCTCTTAGAATCCCCTTAGCATTCTCTTTCAAAGTACTGCAGCCGTATAAACACTAGTTGATCAGGATTCAGAATTAACAATGAGAAAATTTGGACAGTTTGCTGGGTAAGTCACTCAACTCTGGTCCTGAGAAGACTGAACAGACCAGATTGGTGCAAGGAGGTGGGTAGAGAGCGGTTTGTGTTTGTGTTTATTCAGTGGGAAGTTACAACAGTAGTTAGCATTGTAAGTTTCCACTATACAGAACTCTGTTACTACGCGCGGCTCCTGCCCAGGCTTTTTGTTAAGTAGACACAAAGCTGAATGTGAATATAAGAGCCATTAAATTTGGGGGATATCATGAGGCTTGCTACCCAGAAATGCCCACTGCTCATTATCTCTGCTGTGAATACACCAGGAGTTCATTTTTTAAAATTGAACACGTAAGTCCAAGAGATTTGTTGCAGGGAGGATCACACCCATGAACACGTGGACTTTTAAAAAATGCTTATTAGAATTCATTTGTCTAAAAGACACAAATTAGAAACAATTCCCTTTTAAGACTTCAAATTTCAATTGCGATAAGAGTAGTAAGATTCCCTTAGGACTTAAAAACTGTAATTTCAAATTAATATGGAAGATTCTTTTGAAACCTTCCAAACCATAAACTGTAGATGATTTATTTCCAACAATGAGTAGAATTTTCTGCCAAACTTGTACTTGAACATTCAAAACTTTTCTAAACATGTTTAATTATAATTTATTATGTTATGTCTTCCTAAGATTATTATTAGCTTTACTTTATCCTCTTAGTGCACCAGGTAATGTTATTTAGACTGGATTCTGGAGTTGAGATAGCTTTTCCATACACAAAATATTAGGACTCTACACTTAGGACAATGAAAGTTACAGTAGTTGGTAGATATTGGTAATTATTTGGTGAATGAGATTTGATTATTTCTCTTAAAAGGATCAAAATAGGAGTTATTGACTGCTAGGCTTAACATCTCCTTCGTAGTTAAATATTATGATAGTAGGATGTTTTAAGAGTAGGTTCATTATACCAAACTTACTTTTAGTAACAGATGTTCCCTCCAAAATAATGTATTTTCTAGTTTCCCTTATCTGACATTAAATAACTCATTTTCTTCCAAGGTACGCCAATTATCTGTTAACATTACTTAATAAATACACTTTATAGAATAATATTATTAGTGGGAAATACAGACATATCTTTTAGAAAATGAGAGTCTGCATATGTGTAAATGGCGTTCTGCTCTATAACACTGTCTACATCAGGCATCTTGGAATTAACCTGCTGTGCCTGTTCCCTGTGTCTACTAGGTTTCCATGTAACCCTGGTCCTGACGGTATACTTGCACTTACTTTTTAGGTTAAAATGAACCACTGTTAGTGCTGATCAGGCATTCCTATTCTGCCTGTTCGGGAGATCCTACATTTTGGGGGACCATTTCCTTCAATTTTATTTTCTTTCATTTCTTCTATTAGTTTTTACACTGATAGAAACAGGAGCATATTCATGGTTTATCAACATAAATTATGTTACCATCGCTTCACTTTATAAAATCAGAATTAAATGCAACTCATTACCTTTTTTCACTACCTGTATATATTTGCTGTATAGATTTCTCTCTTCCAAATAATATGAACTCATAGACTTTTAATTCTCAAATTCTTTCATTTCACTATAGTTATTACTTTTTATCACAGTAATGGTATTTGATGCTTGGAATCTCACAGCTTGGGGATAGGATTCCTCATAGGTTCATCCCTATAAAATAAAGGAGGAAACTGGGAGTTACACAGTGATTCACAAAATCATATCTATAAGAATTTCTCTGATTTTGCCTTAATTGAGAACATGTGTAAGAAACAGAGATTGGACATCATGCTTAATTAGTCTAATTGTACTGAGTTATTTTGTGAGTGCCTCTGGGTCTTTGTGCTAATGCTTAAAAAATACACAAAAATTCTTAAGAGATTCTGTTAAGAGAATAGAAAGTGATGCTTTTGACTAGTTAATTGTCATAGGAAAAGATTAAAATTTAATTCAGAATATTTGTTTCTTTTTCTAGGAAATAACTATAAATACTATTCATATATACATCGGGAAGCTAAAAATATTCTTATGATAAGGAATGTTTCTGTTGGTTTATGAAGGAAGGGGCAAGATTTAATGTTTGGTTTTAATCTATAGTAACATGAAATTCAGTAGAAATCCTATGTTTACATTTAAATTTCATCTCCTAAATTTCCCTAATTGTCTCTTCTTGGGTCTATGGAGATTCTATTATATCAAGATGCAAATTCTTTAACTGGCATCATGAGAATTCTTAATCATGAAGGAGTACAATGCCAGCTCTTCTTGAAATATACTAACCTGAGAAAAATTGTCCTTGCATATCCTTAGAAGAAGAGAAACTTGATTTATTTGAATAGTTTAGTCAAAGCATCTTTCACATCCTTATTCCTCAGGCTATAGATCATTGGATTCAACATAGGGAACACCACAGTGTAAAATATGGAAACTATTTTTTCCCTACCAAAAGCATAGCTAGATTGAGGATGAGTGTAAATGTAGAGAATGGAGCCATAGTACAAGGTGACAGAGGTCAGGTGGGAGGAGCATGTAGAGAAGGCTTTGAGGCGGCCCTGGGTGGAGCGGATACTCAGGATGGTGGTGATGATGAAGAGGTAGGAGGCAAGGATGAGCACACAGGGGGTAATGACATTGGAGGCCAGGAGGAAGTATACCAATGCCTGGAAGCCATCTTTCTTGCCACAGGCCAATTTCAGTAAGGGAAAGAAATCACAGAAAAAGTCATCAATGACATTGTCTCCACAGAAGTTCAAGGAAAATGTTCTTTTAGCACCAATAGAACAGTTAATAAAGCCACCAAGGTATGAGGCCACTACCAAAAATGCACACAGCTTTATGGTCATAGCCTGTGAGTAAAGCAGCGGCTTAGAGATGGCCACATAGCGGTCATAAGCCATGGCAGCCAGCAGGTAACACTCACTGTACGCCAGCCCACCAGAGAAGAGGAACTGAGCTACACAGCCAGCAAAGGAGATGCTTCTGTCCTCAGAGATGCAGATCACTAGGATCTTAGGCGTGTAGACAGAGGAATACCAGAGATCCAGAAAAGACAAATTCCCAATGAAAAAGTACATGGGTGTGTGCAGCCGGGAGTCACTGCAGATCAGCACCATGAGGGTGATATTTCCTACTACAGTCACAGAGTACATGCCCAGGAATACCACAAAGAGGACGCGCTGCGTCACGGGGTCTGTGCTGAAGCCCAGCAGGATGAACTCTGTCACCGTGTGGTTGCTCCTCTCCATGGCTCTAAGGAATGTCACCTGGGAGGAGAAAAAAAGGAGAGTTCAGCTTGAATTACTTTAACTCTTGGGGGGAAAATACCAGGGCAAAATACCTCTAAAACTGAAGTCAGTCAAAGAGAGAAATAAAGTTAAGAAAACCTTTTATCTGTTACAAGCACTCATTCTGTGTCTCTCTTGACCTGGCTGCAGCAAAAGAGAGCTCCACCCAACTTCTCTGGTCTAAATAAACCGATGCACACTCTTGTAATTATCTATTGATATATAGATGGCCCACTCTATCCCTTGGAAACACCTATTGATATACAGATTCACTAAAGTCAGGCGAGAGATTCTGAAAATATTACAATTTTACCCACAATTACTTTGCTGAAGAAATAGAAATTTTGCTGAATAAATAACATTGCTCCAGTAGTAAACCTGAAGTCTAGGATCCATCAATGTAAGTGCTCATTTTCGAAACAGATTTCACTTTGCAGCAGTCCACTTAGACTTTGCAATTACATAATTTTAAAAGATATTAGCCACATTAAATTTTTCAAGTACTTTTTGTAGAAAGCAATAATTCATATCATGTAACACCAAACTAAAAGTAGTGAGGAGTTGACTATAGACAAGAGCTAGAGGAGATATTTTTATACAGAGGTGGGAGCAAATCAAAGAAAGGATTTGATAATCTACAGTTAAAATGTTTGCCTTATTTTGAAGAGACTAGTTGGCTGTTTGGGATTGTTTTTTCTTAGTGTGGCTTGGGAACTGTGTCTTGGAGGTCTCTCCCTGTGCACCAAGTGAAACCACTTGGGGGAGGGTTCTTGACTCTGAAAAAGAAAGAATTCTCAAGCAGGTCAGAAGAGTTTAGGTAAGGAAGGAATTCATTTGAGCAAGAGTAGAAATGAATGGCGGCTGAGAAAAGTGCAGAAGGAAAGAGGGAAAGTTTGCTGAACATTTTCTTGGTATAGGCAGATGCCCTTGCCATTTCTCAGAGCCAGGGTCACTTGGTATCCTGTGTCCACCTGGATCTGCACTGCACGGGGCCAGCCCCAACCACCCTGGGATTTGGGGAGAACACAGGATGGAGTGAGACTATGTTCTGAGATCTTCCCAAGAAAAGATTTTCAAGTAGGCTCCTGCAGTTGCAGTTGCATCCAGGTCACCCAGGTGAAGGGAACTTGCAGGCCCAAATCTGAGCTCTCAGCAGCAGCCCCTACTTATCAGGAGTAAAGCACTCATTAAGTTTCTTTTTCACCAATTTATTGACTCTGCCTTATGTTTCGGTTTGCTTACACAGTCTACCAAAGTATGCAAACCAGCTCAGTGTGAAGGACTCCTTGCTAATGACTTTAACAATAGTGAATTTCAAATTTCTGGGTTGTTCATTATTTTTCATTTAGGGAAAACTGTTCAACTACAGGAAGTATAGACTTATCATTTCTGTCTTCTGGACTTTGGTCTTCTTCATAAGAACAAATTGCTTTTTGATAAATCACTCCTCATCTTAAATTGTTACTTGTCTATATCTTAAATATTGAACTCCAGTTATTTTTAATGGTTTTTAGAGAATCAAATATTTTCTTTTCAGTGCTTCCATAAACCTGGACACTGTACAGCCATTACAAATTCCTATCTACTAACAGTATCTGTACACATAAGAAAATACTCAGGAAATTATAGGAAAAAAAACAGGATAGAGAGTTTTAGGAATAATATGTATAAAAGGATGAAATAAAACGATAAGATTATAAAGTTCACAGAGCTATTGCTAAAACAAAAGAGCCCCAAATGGAGTCCTTGTGCCCCCTCCCACCCCGCCACACACAATCACAGGATCCAGGATCTGGAAGGGAGGGCTGCCGGTTTGAATAAGCCCACCCACCGTCTCAGAGAGACCTGGGTGTCATCTTACTTAGGCTACAAGCATTCTCCAGAGGACACCTCAGCAAGCCACAGGCACACCTTTCCCCTGACCCCTCCCTTCAAAAAACCTGCCAAAAAACCTGGCCATGAAAAGCTTCTTAGCCTGTAAAAGACACCTTCTTTGTTCTGCGGCCAGAAAAGAGGGGTCCCTATCAGGTTTAGTAATAAACCTGCTTGGACTGTTGAGATCGCATCCCTTTCACACAAGACTGCAGAGACTGAATTACAGTTTCAACCTATCCCAGGAAAGTGACCTCTCAAGTGTCAATTTGAAATTTCCTGATAGTCACTAGTGAGGTATCTACATGACAAAAACCCTGCTTCTCTCTTCCCCAAAAGAAGGTGTCCTTGCCTGAAACAATCCTTTCTTTGGTTTTGTTAATACCTTCCTTGTTCCATCCTCTTTTGTTATAAAGACTCTCTATTCTTTAAAGCATCTCAGGCATCTGTGTCCTTCCTAGTGGGATACTGCCATTCATGAACTGACAAAGCCAATGAGATCTTCAAATTTACTCAGATGAATTTCGTTTTAACACCTTTAGGGTAGGGAGCAAGCTACCCCAACATATTGTGCTGTGACATGCAGATATTTGAAGGTGAAAACCATCAAGGCTCAAAAGACTCAGGAAGATGATTTGGCCTCCCCCGCTACAAATGCATAAAAGGAATTCAGGTGGAGGACCGACTGCAGGAGCAGAGCTGTCCCTGCACATGGCTGGACTATAGTGTGACCCGGGAGTGACCAACAAGAAGGGGTGCACAGAGCCTGTTTGTTAAAAGTTCCCTGTGCCCCATTGTTTCTGTGTTACTGTAATTCGGGGGGCAAAATCCCAGGGCAAAGTACCTTTAAAACCAATATTAATCAAAGGGAGAAATAAAGTGGGAAAAACCCATTTATTTCTTACAAGCAGTCATCCCATATCTCTCTCGACTAGGCTGCAGAAGAAGAGAGAACTCCACCTGACCTCTCAGGTCCAGATATGCCCTTGTTTGCCCATCTAATTACCTAATGATATAGAGATGGACTTCTCTCCACCCCTTGGAAACACCTATTGATATGGAGGTGCCCTAAAGCCATGTGAGAGATTCTGGATATATTGCAATTTTACCCAGTTGCCCATCAAGTATTTTCTTTTCCAAAACTTTGCTCTTTTCATATTTCTGTGAATTACTTCCATTTTCCTCTGAAGCCTAAAAATCCTACACCTTTTTCCTTGGTTCAGGATGACATTTAGACCTCATTTTCCCTGAATGTCTTTGGAATCTAAGTCTATGGATTCCCTGTATCTACATAAATAAACTTTGGTTTTTTTTTTTCTCCTTTAATTTGTCTCCTGTCAATTTAATCCTTAAGCCAGCTAGAAGAACCTCAAGGGGTAGAGGAAATTTCTTCTTCCTCAACAATACAAACTGAGAAAAATTTTCTGTTGCACAAAATTATTATTAAAAGGGATTCTTAAGAAATGAAAGGGGTTTCCAATGGCAAAACATTGAAAACTCCTGGACTCCATCTTACAGTCAATATTATCTGGTCATAATTATTCTGAAATTTGATTATTTATAAAAATGATAGCTGAAAATTGCACATACTTTCCTCTAAGTCAAGCACTGTGCTTAGTATTTCAGAGGCAACATGTTGTGCAGTCCCACAACATCCATCCAAATTGAGTTTTAACAAGTATCTTGTAACTATATAATTCGTAGGTGGTGTTTTCTTATTCCATAGTCCTGGTACTTAACCAGTGTACCACCTCCTTTCATATTTGATGTTAAACATTTTTTGTGGGACCCATGGGTCCCTCTCTTTTTGGTTATAACATCTTCACTCAAAACCAATACAATAATGCTGAGAAATTCAGATGGTGTTGCATGTGGATACCTTTTAAGTATGGAACCACATAACTGCTTCTAAGTAATACCTAAATCATCTTCTGACAGAATCTTGTGTTTCTTAGTCTTATAACCAATCCTGATAATGATCACAGAAACATTACTCACCTCACCCAGGACCAAGACACTGATCTGACACATATAGTCACAAGCAGCAAAGGGACACACCTTGGATCCATACAACTTATACCTGCTCAGCACCTGCCCCCCTCCCACATATTTGATGCCTTAGGCAACTCAGGGGTTTACAGCTTTGAAATTATCTAAAAAGGCAATTAATCCAAAACTGTGTTAACTTTATTTGGAGAATCTTGCTCAATGCAAAAGATGAGAATGATTATTTTGAGAAACTACTCCTTGCAAAACAACTTTACTGGGAGCTTTATTTGTCAAACAACTCTATGGAGTATATATAGTGCTGCAGTTGTTATAGACAAGAAAATAAGCCCAGAGCACATAATTAATTTACCCAAGGTAAACTCAAAAGTAAACTCAGTCAGGAATTAAACTGAGAGCAATCTAATTATGGAATTCATATGCTTTCCCCTACGCCAAGTGTAGAGACATAACCATTACGAATCTGTTCAACTTTGACTATAATTCTTTAAACATAAACTCCCCTTGTCCTGAATGTCTACACAGATAGATTTTTGAAACAAACATATTCACTCTCCTTTTAATCATTTTCAGCTCATTTCACAATTTTTAAATGACAAGAAAATTGATATTTGCTCATGTCTCTAAAAGGAATTCCTCAAGCTTCTCCTTTATGAGAATGATATTTATTGAGTGCTTGTATGTTAAAACCTCTCTTCTAAGTGCTTTCAGAGTCATCCCATCTTAACCTTCACAGCAATCTTGTAAATGTGATTGTTATAC
Source organism: Manis pentadactyla (assembly GCF_030020395.1). Classification (NCBI taxonomy): domain Eukaryota; kingdom Metazoa; phylum Chordata; class Mammalia; order Pholidota; family Manidae; genus Manis; species Manis pentadactyla. Next base: position 19,830,585 of record NC_080027.1, on the reverse strand, counting down.
CTATTTTACAGATGAGCTGAATCATAGAAATGATTTACAGAGGTGCTGAGACTTAGATTGTTTAAGGTCATAAACTGTGAGGCCTGTAGAGCCAAGACTCAAAAGCAGATCTCTCAGTGCTTATCATATGTCCCCTAATCTGCATATCAATCTAACATTTACTATGTTCTAGAATAGTCTGCGAGGCACTATGGACAAAAGAGACAGCTAAGGCCTGGAGACTGACCTCAAGAAGGGCAAAGTTTACTGAGAGAAACCAAACCTTTGTAAAAAAATATCATAGGTTATGATAGTGTTGGGGAGAAGTTTGGTTTGGAAATGCAAGAAGTCAGAATGGAAAGAATTCACTAAAGTGAGACTAGCAGGGAATGGCAGCTGGCTTGTAGGCAGCAGAAAGGAAGGAAGAACAGAGAGAGGAAGGGAAGCCCATTGAACTCCTGATTGGCATTGGGCAAATCCTTTGCCAACTCCTAAAGCCAGGGTTACCTGGCATCCAGTGTCCGCTTGAATCTACACAGTGAGGCAACTAAATTCCTACCACCCCAGGATTTGGGGGAGCCACAGAGCACTGGATTGAGTGATATTATGTTCTGAGAACTTCCCAACGGTAAAGAAAGGAGTTTTTCAGGCAGGTATTAAAAAGCATGATTGCACAGCTGCAGTCACCCAGGTGATGGGAACTTGCAAAGCCAAATCAGAGCTGTGAGTAGTCCCTCCCTATTACCTAGAGTAGAACAAAGACAGAGTGAAAACTGGTGATACACTTAAAGAAAGGGAGTGCAGGCAACCTCAGAGAGGAGGTGCACTTGAGGGTTTGGGGATTTAGAGCTCCTTTTGGGTAGGGGTCAGCATAAGGCATGATGTATACAGGTGATTCATAATTCCTTTGAAGGTTTGTCTTAAGAATAGGGTTATTTAGGTGATTGTGTTGGTCCAGATCTTGGCATTCTTTATCCACGTAGGTTTATTTATATTTTGGTGGTCCATCTCCTGTCCTTGTTATTTAGTTACTTACTTAAGGGGCTGAAAGAAGAAGTACAACATATGGCTTAAGTTGATGGTTAAGATGAGCCATTTTCTTAGGCTAAGTATAGTGTAAAATGGCATGACCCTTGTCCTATTTCACTGCCACTTGAAACTTCAACTAATTAACTAATTAACTCCTGACTCCTTTCTGGCTCTCTGGTTTTATCTGGTTAACTCTTTGGGTCCCTTTTAGTGGGCTTTACTGGCTTTATTCTCTTTCTACCTGCTCATCTTTCTATTTCTGCCTCAAAATAGGATTACCTATGTCCTTGCTTGTGGGAGGCAGGCCAGTGGGAAGAGTTCTCTAGGGACAATGTCAGAAGCTTTTTGTGTGCTCTGAGAGATTTATGCAAGAGGGGGAAACATGTATCTGTGCCTAAAGATGCATGGATAGCTGTCCAGTGGGAAGGAGACATTTCCAGCAAAGGAAAAGAAACTATGAGCATCAAGGCATAGTAACAGGAGATGGAATGAAGGGTGGAGGAACTGTCTAAAGCTTGTCCAGTCTAACTGAAGTATAGAGAGTATTTGTTGGAATGATGATAGATGTGATTGCAGAAGGATTTTTTTTTTGTCACACTCAGAATATACTCAGAGACAATGGCTTAACCTCACCAGTGTTAACGTGCTTGAAACATCAGGGATTGTGGCAAAAAGCATGGGGGGGAGGGTCCCAAGTGGTACTACCCAAATCAATTGTGCATGGCAGGCCTGAGCATTGAGCCCTGAACACACTACTCCCTGCTCCTCTGGGATCAGAAAATGAGGAAAGGGGGACCCTCCTAATAGTGACATAGGACTACTGAGGATTGTAAAGCGAATCAGCTGGCATGGCTGATTCTAAAACTCAGTGCCTCTCACTCCTCAATCTGTGCTCTTTCTACTTGAGCAAATCCCTCCTGCACCTTCTTCTGCCAAGACATAAATCTCCCTTCATGTAGGTGTTTTTGCTGGTAGTCACATCTTGAAATAAATCTTCACTTTCTGAGCCTCATGCTCTAATCCACCTGTCCTCTTGTAAGGGTGGTTGATAATCTAGTGAGAGGGGAACAAAAGCAGAAATGAGATAGTTTGCAATGCAAAGGGACATTTCTTTCTCAGTGAATCTCTTGGCCAGAAATGCCTGTATTTTTCCACATTAAATCTACCCTCTCATATTTCTTCACACATTTTATTTGGAGCTCAAAGGACATTCATATTTGAACATTTGCACTTGCTTTTCCCTGGCTGAAAACATCCTTTCACTTCTTCTAGTTGCTCAAAAATGTACCACCATCACAGCGAGGTCTTCCCCATCACCCTCCTCAAATCTGGGCTCCCTATCCCCATCTCCCTGACTGTCTATTCTCTTCCTCTGCTTTATTCTTCTTCTGGGTAACCATATAATTGACTTGATTATTTCTTTTGCTGCCTGTCTGCACTCACTAGGACATGCTTATAGTAAAGACATGTTTTGCTGTTGTTTTTTCCACTGCTGGATGCCTTTGCTTAAAAAGGACTCTGACCCAGAGTAGGCACACGTGCTATTTGCTGAGTGGGTAAATAGACAAACTGCCCTAATTCTCAAGGAGCATATCAATCAAATGCACAGTCTGGTCTGCTCTGATGATGGCACTTAAGCTTCAAAAGCACTTGTCATTATCCCAGATTACTTACAGTAACTAGAAATCTCTGACTGTTTTGTGCTACTTGCAGGCATGTACAAGAAAATCCAAAGGCAAACATAATCATAGAATACACCATCTGACTTTCTGATGTTTTGTTTTCAAAACAGAGTATGTTTGTGAGGAGGATAGTTGCCATTTGAGCAGCAAATTCCTTAATGTGGAAGAGCTATTAGGTACCATATCTTTGGAATCAAAGGTAGCCCTGATTAGAAATTAGACAAACTAGGGACAGCACTGAGCCTTCGGGCTGATGACTTGCACTCAAGTTCTCTCTCACTGCTTCTCAACCGTCAGAAGACCTTATACAAATGCCTTAGTTATATTAAGCCTCAACTACTAAACATGTTTATTGTAAAGATCAGGAATATAATGTTTGTAAACTAATCAGGGGAGGGCTTGACACATGGAAAAGTTCAGTACATCAGGGACCCTCTAACTCTGAGAGCATAAGCACCTCTGACATATGGCTAAAGCTGCAACTTCCTGGGTCTCTCCCTGTAGAGACCAAATTCAGCAAGTCAGAGTTCCAAGGAGCTCTCCTGGAATGCCACACTTATCACACTGACAGCAGTCCTACTTTACAGCACGTGAAGATGATATGAATTAGTGTGTGTATAAAGGCATTTTGCAGGTGAGTATACAATACTTGTGGGAAGCAATATTGTCTATTCAGCATGAGATGTGGGGTCAGAGAGACCTGAACTGAATTCCAAGTCCAAACCTTTCTGACTTAGTCATCTTGAAAAATTTATTTAAACCTCCCGAGAATCAATTTCCTCATCTGTAATATATTTCTCATATGAAATAATGAAATCACATCTTATACGATTGTGGGTATATTTAATAGAGACAACTTATTTTTAAGTAGATTAGAAGTATATTTGACATCCAATAGATATATGTTGAACATTTAATATTATGTTAGTTACTAATGTCATTTAATTGTAGGGTTGGGCGTGGAGTTATTATTATGCAAAAAGTGAGGATGGTAAAATTGATGGTCACCGGGCCCCTTTATATCAGGACTGCTACCCTCTGCTAGACAAGCATGTTCTCCTTTGGCGTAGAGCTTTCTTGATGAGCCCATATTATCCATTATGGAACCACACCCCATCTTCCACTGATATCTTTATTTCTCTGTCTGATGCACCATTCATTTATAAATAATTATGAAATTTTGGTGGGTTACTGATAACTAAGAAACCTGAACTCTGTGGATCTTGAAAATGTTCAAATCCACAAACACAAACAAAGTAGTTTACATGTGTTCATTGCAGACTTAAACATGAACTATAGGTCACAGGTGAAAGCATTTCCATAAGAAAGGATTTCCCTTCTCGCCAGTCTTAGGGACTGTGGCAGCCCAAGAGTAATAATAGAGTAATGATGATCTGCCATCTAACACTTTATATATGTATCTTTTATCTTGCTCCTTGTTGGGAAAAAATAAATATAAAAAATTGAACTTTTCATGATTTATTTTCATCCTAATTATAGATACCTCTCTTTATTCTACCTCCTCCTAGCCTAGGGCCCATAGTCAAAGGAGATCATTCTTTTGGAAAATGATTCTCAATGGGTAGTATTGTCTTCCATTTTTGTGTCAGTTCTATAATTTCATGTTCCACTCCTTTGTTAAATGTAAATTGTACTTTCTCACCACGAATTGAGAAAACTGTCCCCCGTTTACTCTCAGCAGCTTCAGAAGCTGCCATGGAATCTTGGTGGGTATGAAATGAGGCTTAGTTTTGCCTGTCAAGTAACGGAGTGCTGTGGAGTCATTGTTTGAATCAAACTAAATTTCTATGCCACCAGTAATACCTGAATTACCCAATTTGCCAAAATTTGTAGCAAGACCTCATTCCAACATTTGAGAATTCAAATCTGTAAGTTTGAGAATCTTTTATAAAGTTAATAGAGTCCATTGAAAAGAAAGCCACAGGCCGCAGATGGAATCACTTATTCAGGCCCCCCATCAACAAACTAAGACTTCATAACTTCATATCAGACAAGATGGAAGAAATTGTCTAAAATACCACAAACTGTAGATGATCATGGCAGATTTTTATGTTCAGACATTTGTAGCAAAGTCTTACACATTCGCTGGTTTCTAAGAATGAAATATTTGGGAAAACAACCAATGTAACTTTTTTCTTGTAATGAAAACACTTCTTTTTTTTGGGTACTTGAACAAATACTAGCTCAAGATGTTCTAAATACAACTCTTACATAATCCTTTGAACTAAGTTAGGTTTTAGTCACTGAGACCACAGACTGATGGTGAAGTCCCTTGGAGGAACAATCCAGAAACTGAGCCGAGGGGTACACTGAGCGGCTCCCTTTAAGCGTTCTTGTGCTTGGCTTGCAACCATTTGTGAGGGTGATCCTACACTAGGAAAAGGGAGGTGCTCAAAAGTCCTGTGGGTTGTTGGACACTGGCTCTGAGCTGAAATAAACTGCAGACATAGAAAACCCCAGAGGTGTGTACTTGCCAGAGGAAACAGTGTGAAAGACAGTTCTGGCCAGAGTGTGTCTTTCAGTAGGTCCAGGGGGACTGGCTAGGTAGTTGATCATTATTTACCCAGACAGAAATCAGATGTGCATAGATATAGAGAATAAAAGAGAACCTTCATTTTAATTTTCTGTTTAGACACTTGGAAAGAAGATTTTTATTTTCTTAGAAGGTCAAGAAGAAGCTAATTTGCTACCTGTAGACACTGTTTACTGAGACGGTACAGGATATGCAATATCACAGCCCTGGAGGAAAGTTTAATGAAAAGTCCTGAACTTTTCATTAAAGACATGAAAGATGCAAGGGTGGGAACCTCAATTCCTCACCTTGTATTCATCTCGTTGTCTGAGGGGAAAGGATTGGGGCTTTTCGAGACGGCGCTCATGAGTGAGCAAGTATTTCAGACAGACAGGTTGGAGAGGCACCCAGGAATAGGAACTTCCATCTGAGAAATGAAATAGAGGCAGGTGGGTGCTAAAATGAATTTATATCTTCAAAAACTGTACAGTTGAGCAGGCTCACACTAGAATGAAGCCACTGTGGCCTTTGAGGCATAAATCATGCATTTGAAGTCACTGGATGTGTAGAGGAGACTGTAAGGCTTACATTCATTGAACATTGAAAGTCACATACATTGATTAGAAGATGTTGTAAACTCTTTATGTTCACAAAGATGCACACAATTCTATCCAGACATTCATATATTAGGAATCTCTCACTAAATAGTGTGCTGAAGTGGCATACTGAAAATAAGAAAAGATCTTACAGTAAGGACATTTGGGCAGCTTACCAGCTAAATCACTCAACCGTGGTGCTGTGAAAGAGTGAACGGAGCAGAATCGTGCAAGGAGGTGGGTAGAGAGTGGTTTGTGTTTGTGTTTATCCAGTGGGAAGTTATATAGTAGTTAGCTTTGTAAGTTGCTACTATACAGATACTTATTCCTTCCCAACAGCCCCCTTTTATTTTTAACTAGACACAATCTGACAGGGACAATAAGAGCTTTACACTATAATTTGAGGCATATCACAAGTCCTGCTACCCAGAAATGCCCACTGCTCATCATCCCTGCAGTGAAAGACCAGCAAGAGTTCATTTTTAAAAGTTAAGCATGTAAGTCCAAGAGATTTGTTGCATGGAGGAGAACACCAATCAACATGTGTACTTTTTAAAATGTTTATTAGAACTCATTTGTCCTAAACACAACTTAGAAACAACTTTCCATTTTCCCATAATGATTTTCTGCCACTAAGAGACACCAATTAGATCTGTTAACATTACTTAATAAATATATTCTACAGAAATTATATTATGAGCAGGAAATACAGAAGTATCTTTTACGAAATGAGTGTCTGCACTGGCATAGATGGCTTTCTAGAACATTGTCTACATCAAGCATCTTGGAACTAATCTGCTCTGCCTGTGTCTGTTAGGATTCCAGATCACCCCTAGTACTAAGTGTGCACTTGGGATTTTCTCTTCAGGTTACTGCGAACCACTGTCAGGGCTGGTCAGGCTCTCCTGCTCTGCCTGGACATCCTACAGTTTTAGAAACTACTTACTTCAATTTCACTTTCTTCCATTTTATTTTTTGATTAATGCCCATACTGATAGAAACACGGACCTATTCATGTTCGATCAACAGAAATTATATTAACATTGCCTCACTTTTTAAAATCAAAATTAAATGCAACTCATTATCTTTTTTCACTACCTGTATATATTAATTATATAGGCTTTTCTCTTTTAAATAATATTAACTCGTACACTTCTTTTTCTCACATTGCTTCATCTCACTATAGTTATTGGTTTTTATCATAATAATGGTGTTTTGATGCCTAGAATATCACAACTTGAGGATAGAATTCATCATAGGTACACCCCTATAAAATGAAAGAGGAACCAGGTAATTCAACAGTGATTCACAAAATCATATCTATGAGAACTTCTCTGATTTTTCCTTGAATGAAAACATGAGTAAGACATAGAGATTGTGAAGATCATGCTTACTGAGCATAACTGTTCTGACTTATTTCATGGGTGCCTCAGGGTCTGTGCTAATGCTTCAGGGTGAAAAAATATACAAAAGCATTGAAGAGACTCTGCTAAGGGAATGGAAAGTGACCCTTTCAATTAATTAAGTGTCATAGGAAAGTATTCAAAGATAATTCAGAATATTTGCTCCTATTTCCAGGAAATAGCTATATAGATACTCTTCTTATAAATTTCGGGCAGTTAAAATATTGTTATGATAAAGAAATGGCTCTTTCATTTTTTGAGAAAAGTGTCAAGACTTTTGGATTTAAGGTTTGTTTTTAACCTAGAATAACTTGAAATTCAGTAGAAATCTTTATGTTTTATGTTTAAAATTCATTTCCTAAATTTCCCTAAGTTTCTCTTCTTAGGTCTCCTGGATTGCATTATATCAAAAGAATACTAATTCTTTGACTAACCTTGCATGAATTCTTGAGTATGATAGAGCACAATGACATGAAATATAAAAGCTGACCAAAATTGTCCTTTCATGTCCATAGAAGGAGAGAATCATGATTTTCTGAAGACTTTAGTCAGAGCTTCTTTCACATCCTTATTCCTCAGGCTGTAGATCATGGGGTTCAGCATGGGGAACACCACAGTGTAAAATGTGGAAACGATTTTGTCCCTCTCCAAAGAATAGCTAGACCGGGAATGAGTGTAAATGTAGAGAATGGAGCCATAGTACAAGGTGACAGAGGTCAGGTGGGAGGAGCATGTAGAGAAGGCTTTGAGGCGGCCCTGGGTGGAGCGGATCCTCAGGATGGTGGTGATGATGAAGAGGTAGGAGGCGAGGATGAGCACACAGGGAGTAATGACATTGGAGGACAGGGAAAAGAATAGCAAAGCCTGGAAGCCATCTTTCCTTCCACAGGCCAATTTCACTAATGGAAACAAATCACAGAAAAAGTCATCAATGATACTGTCTCCACAGAAGTTCAAGGAAAAAATTCTTTTAGCAACAATGGAACAGTTGATAAATCCACCAAGGTATGAGACTGCTACCAAAAATGCACACAGCTTTATGGACATAGCCTGTGAGTAAAGCAGTGGCTTAGAGATGGCCACATAGCGGTCATAAGCCATGGCAGCCAGAAGATAGCACTCACTGTATGCAAGCCCACCAGAGAAGAGGAACTGAGCTACACAGCCAGCAAAGGAGATGCTTCTGTCCTCAGAGATGCAGATCACTAGGATCTTAGGCGTGTAGACAGAGGAATACCAGAGATCCAGAAAAGACAGATTCCCAATGAAAAAGTACATGGGCGTGTGCAGCCGGGAGTCACTGCAGATCAGCACCATGAGGGTGATATTTCCCACCACAGTCACAGAGTACACGGCCAGGAATACCACAAAGAGGACGCGCTGCGTCACGGGGTCTGTGCTGAAGCCCAGCAGGATGAACTCTGTCACCGTGTGGTTGCTCCTCTCCATGGCTCCAAGGAATGTCACCTGGGAGGGGAGAAGAGGAGAGTTCAGCCTGAATCACTGTGCTGAAGTAATAAATGTTTCCTCAGTGTATAACATAGTACTGTTGCCGGACAGCCGAGTCTGGGGAGGTCTCTCCCTGCTCACTAGGTGAAACTTTAACCTGAATAGAGGAGGGTTCATGGCTCTTAACGAGGAGAATTCACTAGCAGATGGACGAGTGTAGGTAAGGAAGGAATTTCTTTAAGCAGTAGTAACAAGGGATGGCAGTTGCCTTGCAGGTGGCTGAGAACAGGTGAGTATAGAGGGGATGTTTGCTGAACTCGTCCTCAGCCTAGGGTAGATACCCCTGCCAACACCTAAAACCAGGGTCACCCAGAGTCCCATGTCTGCTTGCATCTGCATGGCATGGGGACTAGCCCCTACTGCCCCATGATTTGGGAGAGCCATGGAGCATGGAATGGAGTGAGATTATGTTCTGAGAACTTTTCTAAGAAAGTGCATTTTCAGGCTGGCTACTAGGACAGATCATGCAGCTGCAGTTCTACAGCCAGTATATATTCATATCTCATAACAATATCTATACACATAAGAAAACACTCAGGAGAGTAAAAGAAAAAAAGTTGACGTAGTTCATATAGACAAGTTTAAAAATATATATACCAAAGAATGGAATACAATGATGGGAATACAGGGTTGCCAAAACTATTATTAAAAAAAGAAACAACTAGAATAAATGAAGACTTTGTTCTTCCCCTCCCCCCCACACGCAAGACTGCAAACAGAGCCTGAATTACAGCTTCAACCGATACCAGAAGTGTGACAATTTGGTGGCCAATTTGAAATTACATGGTAGCACCAGTGAGGGAATCTGCATGATGAACATCCTGCTGTTCCCTCCCCGTAAAGGAAGATGCCCGGGCTTCCACCAGTCCTTTCTTTTCTTTTGTTCATGACTTCCTTGTCCTCCTCCCTTGTCTACACACCCCTCCCCGTCCTGGTTGAATTTCATCTACTATGCGGGGGGAGACCTCCCCAGACGTGGTCGCCTCACAGCACCTTGTGGTGCTTCTTGTGGGAAGAAGTTGAAAACGCCTGACCTCAATCTTAACCTCAATATCTTCTGATCGGATTAGTCCCTGATTCTCATAATGATGTCAGAATATGATTATTTATTAAATAATGGCTGAAAACATTAAATATTTCATGCTGAGTCAAGCACTGTATTTAGTTATTTCACAGGCGTCATGTTATGCATTCCCTCATCATCCTTCATAGATATTTTTAAAGATTAAAAGCAATAATTTTGCTAATGACTAAACTGAGATTTAATAAGTAGCTACTAATTATATAATTTGTACATGGTACTGTCTTGCTCCAGAGTCTTGGTACTTAAACATTATATCACCTCCTTTCATATTTGGTGCTAAGTAAACCAGTGCTTGTGAACTCCATGGGGCCTCTCTTTTTTATATAACACTTTTCCTAAAACCAATGGCATAATGCTGAGAAATTCACATGGTATTACAGATAAGTACCTTGTAAACGTGGGGCCGGTTAAATGCTTCTAAGTAGCACCTAAATCACCTTCTGGCAGAGTCTTGAGTTTCTTAGTCTTACAACCAACGCTGATGATGAGAAGAAACATGGCTCAGGACCAGGACACTGAATGAAACTCCCAATCCCTCCCAGCAAAGGGCCACCCCTTGGATCCAGACAACTTATACCTGCTCAGGCTCCCCAGGGCATTTCCTGCCTTGGGTACCACTGGGGTTTGCAGCTTTGAAAGTGTGTAAAAGGCAATTAACCAAAAATTGTGTTAACTTTATGCAGGAGAATCTTGCTCAAGGCAAAAAGAGGAGAATGTTTTTAAAAGTAATAATAACAATTATTTTATTTCAAAAAATTGCTAAACAACCTTCCAGAAAGTTTAATTATCAAACAAATATATGGAATATCCAGTGCAGCTCTTGGTATCAAAAAAGAAAAAAGAGCCCACAGCAAGTAATTAATTTGCCTAAGATAAAATCAGAACTCAGTGCAGTCAGAAATTAAGCTCAAAGCATTCTGATTGTAAAATTCATATTCTTTACACTATACCAAGTGTACTTCAAAGAGGCATAACCTTTGTGTATCTATTCAACATTGATTACAATTCTTTAAACAGTAGACTCCCCTTGTCCCAAGTGTCTATACTGGTTGATTTTGTAACAAACATATTCACTCTACTTTTAACCATTTTTAGCTCATTTCCCAATTTTTAAATAACAAGAAAGGCATCATATTGCCCAGTGGCCCTAAAAGCAATTCTTCAAGCTTCTCCTTTATGATGATCATAATATTTCTTGAGTGCTTAGAATGTGCCAGGCTCTCTGTTGAGTGTTTTAAAGACTCATCAAATTTTGACCTTCACATTTATCGTGTGAATGGGATTAGTATACCCATTTTACAGATGAGCTGAATCATAAAAATGACTTGCAGATGTGCTGAGACTTACTGTGAGGTTTGTAGGTCATAAACTGTGAGGTTTGTAGAACCAAGATTCAAAAGCAGATCCCTCAGAGCTCATCCTCTGTCCCCAAATCTGCATATCGCTGTAACATTTAATGTGTCCTAGACACTCTGCCAGGCACCTTGGACAAGAGAGAAAACTAAGGCATGGGGACCGACCTCAAGAAGGGGGTGGTTTACTGGGAGAAACCAAACCTGTGTGAACACTGTGATAGGTTATGATAGGATTCCCTATGTACTTGCTGGTGGAGGCAGGCCAGCGGGGAGATCTTGTTAGGGGCCACGAGGGAAGCACTGTGTCTGCCCTGAGAGGGCTTACACAGGAGGGAGACACATGCACGCGTGCCTGAAGGTGCCTGGGTAGTAACCAAGTGGGAGGAGGACCTTTTTGGCAAAGGAAAGTAAACTACCAGTGCGGAGGCACTGACTCGGGAGATGGAATGAAGGGTGGAGGGACTGTCCCCAGCTTGTCCATCTCTCTGTAGTACAGAGATTGTTTGTTGGAATGATGGTAGGTGAGACTGAACAGGGATTTTATGCCACACTCAGAATATTCTCAGAGACGATGGCTTAACCTGGACCAGTGTTAACATGCTTGAAAGGTCAGGGGCTGTGGCAAAAAGCGTGATGCTGAGGGAGGCAACTGGCTCCGCCCGAATCAATTGTTAGCTGCAGGTCTGAGTAAGGAGCCCTGAACATGCTCCACCCCGTTCCTCTGTGATCAAACATGAGGAAAGAGGGACCCTCGTAATAGTGCAGTGGGACTACTGGGGATTGTAAGGAGAATGAGCAGGCATGGCTGAGTCTACCCTCAATGCCTCTGAGTCCGCATTCTGTGATCTTTCCACGTAAGCAAGTACCTCATGCGCCTTCTCCTGCCATGACATGAATCCCCCTTCATGTAGGTGTTCTTGCTGGTAGTTACCTCTGCAAATAACCCTTGACTTCCTGAGCATCACGCTCCAAACCACCTGTCCTCACGTAAGGGAGATCAATAATCTGGTGAGAGGGAAACATAAATACAAATGAGCAGCTTTGCAATGCAGTGGGACATTTCATTCTCAGGGAAGCTCTAAGGTACAAATGCCTGCATTTCTCCACTTGAACTCTGTGCACTGATATACACTCACATATTTATTTGTAGGTCAAATTTCAGTTTATGTAAAATATTTGAAATTGCTTTTCATTCTGCTTAAAACACTTTTTTACTTTATTTAGTTGCTCAAAAATGTATCACCGTCTCAAAGAGTTTTCCCCAGTCACACTTCTAAAAGTTGTGCCTCCTGCCCCCAGCCTCATCACGGGCTATTCTCTTCCTCTGCTTATTCTTTCTGGGTAATCATGTAATTAATGCAATTATTTCATTGGCTGCCAGTCCACATTCATGGAAAAGTTCAGTTCATCACGGGCCCTCTAACCCCGAGAACATAAGCACCACCTGACATATGGCTAAGCTGCACCATCCTGTAGAGACCAAATTAGGACATCAGAGTTCCAAGGAACCCTCTTAGTATGTCACATTTACCAGGATGACGGCAGTCCTACTTTACAGTATGTGAAGGTTAGATGAAAACTAGTGTGTGCATATCCAAAGGCATTCTGCAGGAAGGTGTACATACTTGTAAAAGCAAAATAGACTATTCACCATTCATATATTAGGAATCTCTCAATAAATAGCTGGCTAAAGTGGCACGTTAACAATAAAAGATTTCCAATAAGGAAATTTGGGCAGCTTACCATGTAACTCACTCAACCGTGGTGCTGTGAAAGAGTGAATGGACCAGAATCGGACAAGGACGTGGGTAGAGAGTGGTTTGTGTTTGTGTTTATCCAGTGGGAAGTTATATAGTAGTTAGCTTTGTAAGTTGCTACTATACAGATCCTTATTCCTTCCCAACACCCACCTTTTATTTTCAACTAGACACAATCTGACAGGGACTGTAAGAGCCTTTATACTATAATTTGGGGCATATCACAAGTCCTGCTACCCAGAAATGCCCACTGCTCATCATCCCTGCAGTGAAAGATCAGCAAGAGTTCATTTTTAAAAGTTAAACATGTAAGTCCAAGAGATTTGTTGCATGGAGGAGAACACCAATCAACATGTGTACTTTTAAAAATGTTTATTAGAACTCATTTGTCCTAAACACAACTTAGAAACAACTTTCCATTTTCCCATAATGATTTTCTGCCACTAAGAGATACCAATTAGATCTGTTAACATTACTTAATAAATATATTCTACAGAAATTATATTATGAGCAGGAAATACAGAAATATCTTTTAGGAAATGAGTGTCTGCACTGGCATAGATGGCTTTCTAGAACATTGTCTACATCAAGCATCTTGGAACTAATCTTCTCTGCCTGGGCCTGCTAGGATTCCAGATCACCCCTAGTACTAAGTGTGCCCTTGGGATTTACTCTTCAGGTTACTGCGAACCACTGTCAGGGCTGGTCAGGCTCTCCTGCTCTGCCTGGACATCCTACAGTTTTAGAAACTACTTCCTTCAATTTCACTTTCTTCCATTTTGTTTTTTGATTAATGCTCATACTAATAGAAACATGGACCTGTTCATGTTCTATCAACAGAAATTATATTAACATTGCCTCACTTTTCCCTATATAGGCTTTTCTCTTTTAAATAATATGAACTCGCAGACTTCTTTTTCTCAGATTGCTTCATCTCACTGTAGTTATTAGTTTTTATCACAATAATGGTGTTTTGATGCCTAGAATATCACAACTTGAGGATAGAATTCATCATAGGTTCACCCCTATAAAATGAAAGAGGAACCAGGTAATTCAACCGTGATTCACAAAGTCATATCTATGAGAACTTCTCTGATTTTTCCTTGAATGAGAACATGTGTAAGACATAGAGATTGTGGGGATCATGGTTACTGAGCATAACTGTTCTGACTTATTTCATGGGTGCCTCTGGGTCTGTGCTAATGCTTCAGGGTGAAAAAATATACAAAAGTACTGAGGAGACTCTGCTAAGGGAATGGAAAGTGACCCTTTCAATTAGTTAAGTGTCATAGGAAAGTATTCAAAGATAATCCAGAATATTTGTTCCTATTTCCAGGAAATAGCTATATAAATACTCATATATATCAGGCAGCTAAAATATTGTTATGATAAAGAAATGGCTCTTTCATTTCATGAAGAAAGGGCAACAATTTGGGATTTAAGGTTTGTTTTTAATCTAGAATAAATTGAAATTGAAGTTCAGTAGAAATCCTTATGTTTTTATGTTTAAAATTCATCTCCTAAATATCCCTAAATTTCCCTTCTTAGGTCTCCTGAATTGAATTGTATCAAAAGTACTAATTCTTTAACTAGCATTGTACGAATTCTTGACTATGATAGTGCACAATGGCATGAAATAGAATAACCTGAGCAAAATTGTCCTTGAATGTCCTTAGAAGGAGAGAATCATGATTTTCTGAAGACTTTATTCATAGCTTCTTTCACATCCTTATTCCTCAGGCTGTAGATCATGGGATTCAGCATGGGGAACACCACAGTGTAAAATGTAGAAACGATTTTGTCCGTCATGAAAGAATTCCTAGATCGGGAATGAGTGTAAATGTAGAGAATGGAGCCATAGTACAAGGTGACAGAGGTCAGGTGGGAGGAGCATGTAGAGAAGGCTTTGAGGCGGCCCTGGGTGGAGCGGATCCTCAGGATGGTGGTGATGATGAAGAGGTAGGAGGCGAGGATGAGCACACAGGGGGTAATGACATTGGAGGCCAGGCAGAAGAAAAGCACAGCCTGGAAGCCATCTTTCCTCCCACAGGCCAATTTCAGTAATGGAAACAAATCACAGAAAAAGTCATCAATGACGTTGACTCCACAGAAGTTAATGGAAAATGTTCTTTCAGTGGCGATGGAACAGTTAAAAAAGCCACCAAGGTATGAGGCCATTACCAAAAATGCACACAGCTTTACGGACATAGCCTGTGAGTAAAGCAGCGGCTTAGAGATGGCCACATAGCGGTCATAAGCCATGGCAGCCAGCAGGTAACACTCAGTATACGCCAGCCCACCTGAGAAGAGGAACTGAGCTACACAGCCAGCAAAGGAGATGCTTTTATCCTCAGAGATGCAGATCACCAGGATTTTGGGAGTGTAGACAGAGGAATACCAGAGATCCAGAAAAGACAGATTCCCAATGAAAAAATACATGGGTGTGTGCAGCCGGGAGTCATTGCAGATCAGCACCATGAGGGTGATATTTCCTACCACGGTCACAGAGTACACAGCCAGGAATACCACAAAGAGGACGTGCTGCGTCACGGGGTCTGTGCTGAAGCCCAGCAGGATGAACTCTGTCACCGTGTGGTTGCTCCTCTCCATGGCTCTAGGGAATGTCACCTGGGAGGGGAGAAGAGGAGAGTTCAGCCTGAATCACTGTGCTGAAGTAATAAATGCTTCCTCAGTGTAACATAGTACTGTTGCCAGACAGCCGAGTCTGGGGAGGTCCCTCCCTGCTCACTTAGGTGAACCTATAAGCTGAATGGGGGAGGGTTCCTGACTCTGAACGAAGGAGAATTCTGTAGCAGATGGATGAGTGTAGGTAAGAATGGAATTTCTTTAAGCAGGAGTAACAAGGGATGGCAGTTGCCTTGCAGGTGGCTGAGAACAGGTAAGTATAGAGGGGATGTTTGCTGAACTCCTCCTCAGCCTAGGGTAGATTCCCTTGCCAACACCTAAAGCCAGGGTAATCCAGAGTCCCATGTCTGCTTGTATCTGTATGGCATGGGGACTAGCCCCTACTGCCCCATGATTTGGGAGAGCCAGGGAGCATGGAATGGAGTGAGATTTTGTTCCAAGAACTTTTAAGAAAAAGTGTTTTTTCAGGCAGTCTATGAGGACAGATCATGCAGCTGCAGTGCTGTCCAGGTTACCCAGGTTACAGGAACTTTCAGGTGCAAATCAAAGCTCTCAGGAGCCCCTCTCTACTTATCAGAAGTAAGGCAGAGACAGAGTGAAGACTTTGAATTAGAATGAAATAGCGGATACAACAGAGACAGTACTGGAAGAGCGCCAAGGCAAGACTTAATAAGTGGGGCAGTGTGAAGGCCTCATTGAAAAGTATGCACTTAAAAGGAGGGCTTTGGGCCTGCAATGGCAATAAGTACATACCTTTCAATAATCATCCCAAATGTAAATGGACTGAATGCACCAATCAAAAGACACAGAGTAATGGAATGGATAAAAAAGCAAGAACCATCCATTTGCTGCTTACAAGAGACTCACCTAAAACCCAAAGACATACACAGACTTAAAGTCAAGGGATGGAAAAAGATATTTCATGCAAACAACAGAGGGAAAAAAGCAGGTGTTGCAATACTAGTATCAGACAAAATAGACTTCAAAATAAAGAAAGTAACAAAAGATAAAGAAGGACATTACATAATGATAAAGGGTTCAGTCCAACAATAGGGTGTAACCATTATAAATATATATATACCCAATACAGGAGCACCAACATATGTGAAACAAATACTAATAGAATTAAAGGAGGAAATAGAATGCAATGCATTCATTCTGGGAGACTTCAACACACCACTCACTCCAAAGGACAGATCCACCAGACAGAATATAAGTACGGACACAGAGGCACTGAACAACACACTAGAACAGATGGACCTAATAGACATCTGCAGAACTCTACATCAAAAAGCAACAGGATACACAATCTTCTCAAGTGCACATGGAACATTCTCCAGAATAGACCACATACTAGGCCACAAAAAAGCCTCAGTAAATTCCAAAAGATTGAAATCCTACCAACCAACTTTTCAGACCACAAAGGCATAAAACTAGAAATAAATTGCACAAGGAAAGCAAAATGGCTCACAAACACATGGAGGCTTAACAACACGTTCTTAAATAATCAATGGATCAATGACCAAATCAAAATGGAGATCCAGCAATATATGGAAACAAACTACAACAACAACACAAAGCCCCAACTACTGTGGGATATAGCAAAAGCAGTCTTAAGAGGAAAGTATACAGCAATCCAGGCATATTTAAAGAAGGAAGAACAATCCCAAATGAATGGTCTAATGTCACAATTATCAAAATTGGAAAAAGAAGAACAAATGACGCCTAAGGTCAGCAGAAGGTGGGACATAATAAAGATCAGAAAAGAAATAAATAAAATTGAGAAGAATAAAACAATAGCAAAAATCAATGAAACCATGAGCTGGTTCTTTGAGAAAATAAACAAAATAGATCAGCCTCTAGCCAGACTTATTAAGAGGAAAAGAGAGCCAACACAAATCAACAGTATCAGAAACAAGAAAGGAAAAATCACGACGGACCCACAGAAATACAAAGAATTAGTAGAGAATACTATGAAAACCTATATGCTAACAAGCTGGGAAACCTAGGAGAAGTGGACAACTTCCTAGAAAAATACAACCTTCCAAGACTGACCCAGAAAGAAGCAGAAAATCTAAACAGACCAATTACCAGCAATGAAATTGAAGCGGTAATCAAAAATCTACCAAAGAACAAAACCCCCAGGCCAGATGGATTTACCTCGGAATTTTATCAGACACACAGAGAAGACATAATACCCATTCTCCTTAAAGTTTTCCAAAAAATAGAAGAGGAGGGAATACTCCCAAACTCATTCTATGAAGCCAACATTACCCTAATACCAAAACCAGGCAAAGACCCCACCAAAAGAGAAAACTACAGACCAATATCCCTGATGAACGTAGATGCAAAAATACCCAACAAAATATTAGCAAACCATATTCAAAAATACAACAAAAGGATCATACACCATGACCAAGTGGGATTCATCCCAGGAATGCAAGGATGGTACAACATTCGAAAGTCCATCAACATCATCCACCACATCAACAAAAAGAAAGACAAAATGCACATGATCATCTCCATAGATGCTGAAAAAGCATTCGACAAAATTCAACATCCATTCATGATAAAAAATCTCAACAAAATGGATATAGAGGGCAAGTACCTCAACATAATAAAGGCCATATATGATAAACCCACAGCTAACATCATACTGAACAGCGAGAAGCTGAAAGCTTTTCCTCTGCGATTGGGAACAAGACAGGGATGCCCACTCTTCCCACTGTTATTCAACATAGTACTGGAGGTCCTAGCCATGGCAATTAGCAAAACAAAGAAATTCAAGGAATCCAGATTGGGAAAGAAAAAGTTAAACTGTCACTATTTGCAGATGACATGATATTGTACATAAAAAACCCTAAAGACTCCACTCTGAAACTACTAGAGCTAATATCGGAATTCAGCAAAGTTGCCGGATACAAAATTAATACACAGAAATCTGTGGCTTTCCTATACAAGAAACAATGAACCAACAGAAAGAGAAATCAGGAAGACAATTCCATTCACAATAGCATCAAAAAGAATAAAATACCTAGGAATAAACCTAACCAAGGAAGTGAAAGACCTATACCCTGAAAACTATAAGACACTCTTAAGAGAAATTAAAGAGGACACTAACAAATGGAAACTCAACCCATGCTCCTGGCTAGGAAGAATTAATATCATCAAAATGAGCTTCCTGCCCAAAGCAATATACAGCTTCGATGCAATCCCTATCAAACTACCAACAGCATTCTTCAATGAACTGGAGCAAATAGTTCAAAAATTCATATGGAAACACCAAAGACTCCAAATAGCTAAAGCAATCTTGAGAAGGAAGAATTAAGTGGGCGGAATCTCACTCTCCAACTTCAAGCTCTACTACAAAGCCACAGTAATCAAGACAATTTGGTACTGGCACAAGAACAGAGCCACAGACCAATGGAACAGAATAGAGACTCCAAACATTAACCCAAACATATATGGTCAACTAATATTTGATAAAGGGGCCATGGACATACAATGGGGAAATGACAGTCTCTTCAACAGATGGTGCTGGCAAAACTAGACAGCTACATTGAAGAGAATGAAACTGGATCACTGTCTAAACCCATACACAAAAGTAAATTCAAAATGGATCAAAGACTTCAATGTAAGTCATGTAACCATAAAACTCTTAGAAAAAAACATAGGCAAAAATCTCTTAGATGTAAACATGAGTGACCTCTTCTTGAACATATCTCCCCAGGCAAGGGAAACAAACACAAAAATTAACAAATGGGACTATATCAAGCTGAAAAGCTTCTGTACAGCAAAGGACACCATCAATAGAACAAAAAGGTATCCTCCAGTATGGGAGAATATATTCGAAAATGACAGATCCGATAAAGGGTTGACATCCAAAATATATAAAGAGCTCACACACCTCAACAAACAAAAAGCAAATAACCCAATTAAAAAATAGGCAGAGGAGCTGAATAGACAGTTCTCTAAAGAAGAAATTCAGATGGCCAACAGACACATGAAATGATGCTCCACATCACTTGTCATCAGAGAAATGCAAATTAAAACCACAATGAGATATCATCTTACAGCAGTAAGGATGGTTACCACCCAAAAGACAAACAACAATAAATGTTGTCGAGGTTGTGGAGAAAGGGGAACCCTCCTACACCGCTAGTGGGAATGTAAATTAGTTCAACCATTGTGGAAAGCAGTATGGAGGTTCCTCAAAATGCTCAAAATAGAAATACCATTTGACCGAGGAATTCCACTTCTAGGAATTTACCCCAAGAATGCAGCACTCCAGTTTGAAAAAGACAGATGCACCCCTATGTTTATCGCTGCACTATTTACAATAGCCGAGATTTGGAAGCAACCTAAATGTCCATCACTAGATGAATGGCTAAAGAAGAGGTGGTACATATACACAATGGAATATTACACAGCCATAAGTAAAAAACAGATCCTACCATTCGCAACAACATGGATTGAGCTAGAGGGTATCATGCTCAGTGAAATAAGCCAGGCGGAGAAAGACAAGTACCAAATGATTTCACTCATATGTGGAGTATAAGAACACAGCAAAACTGAAGGAACAAAACAGTAGCAGAAGCACAGAACCCAAGAATGGACTAATAGTTACCAAAGGGAAAGGAACTGGGGAGGATAGGTGGGAAGGGAGGGATAAGGGCAGGAAAAAAAGAAAGGGGGCATTACGATTAGCATGTATAGTGTGGGGGGGCACGGGGAGGGCTGTGTAACACAGAGAAGACATGTAGTGATTTTACAGCATCTTACTATGTTGGTGGACAGTGACTGTGAACGGGGAAGTGGGCGGGACTTGGTGAAGGGGGAGTCTAGTAAACATAATGTCCTTCATGTAATTGTAGATTAATGATACCAAAATAAAATTTTAAAAAGGAGGGCTTTGGGCAACCTCAGAGATGAGGTGCCCTGAATTGCACAGTTTTCTGTCTTTTAAGTCTTGCACAATTGGGGCAAAGGGCAGCAGGGAGAGTGAGGCTTAGTAAGCTTGACATGTGGTCTCATGAGATTTATCTCCAGTGAAGGACACTGTTCTTGTCCACAGTCAGTCCTCCAGATAATTCTGTAAGATAAACTAAACACAAGGAATTTATTGAACTGGTTATTCTCTAATATAGTGGCTACCCTCAAACTGGGGGGACATATCATTTAGGACTAGCTCCTCTGTCCTAAGATAGGTTGTTGGCTGCTTACTAAAGAATTTATAAGGGAAAAATAATAGAAAGCAAGAAACGAAGGAAGGAAGGAAGGAAGGAAGGAAGGAAGGAAGGAAGGAAGGAAGGAAGGAAGGAAGGAAGGAAGGAAGGAAGGAAGGAAGGAAGGAAAAGAAAAAAAAAGAATGTATGAGGAATCTTACCTCCTAACTCCCTCGTTTTTAAAATGGAAATTTAGCCTTAAGATTGGGTTTCTCCCTTTCTTACAATACTGTTTACGTCTTGTCATTTTTCTTATAGGTAGGAAAAGTTAATCATGATGCTCGTCTCCTGTCCTTTCCTAATTCAATACCACTAGTAAATCTTCAAGTCTAGAATCCAACAGTATAAGTGTATATTTTCAAAAAAGATTTCATTTGCAGCAATCTATTTACCTTACAATTATATGTTTCTAAAAGATACTTAGGCACATGAAAGATTCCAAGAGTGTCCTTGACCAAATGTAAACTCAAATCATGCAGGACCAAACTGAACGTGGCTAGGAGCTGTCTACAGACGGCAACTAGAGGAGAAGTGTGTATACAGAAGCAGGAGCAAAGCTAAGAAATAATTTGATTATCAACAACTTAAGTGGTTGCTAATTTGGGAATGCCTGGTTGGCTGTTTTGATTGGTAATTCTTAGGTTTCATTAACTGGGATTCATTGACGCTAGCTTAGGTTTTGTAAGCTTATGCAGGCTACCAAAGTATGAAAACCAGCTCAGTCTAATGGTCTCCTTGTTAATGACTTTAACAATATTGAATTACAAATTAAGGGTTGATTACTTATTTTTTCTTTCAGAAATGCTTGTTCATCTAAAGGAAGTAAAGATTTACAATTTCTATCTCCTTGTTCCTTTGTCTACTTCAAAATGTCCATTTGTTCTTTACTTTTTTTGCTAAATGTATTTCTTCTCAGCTGAAATTTTTACTAGTGTATATCTGGAATAGTGAAATTTACCATTTTTAAGATATTTTTTAATGACTAAATGTTAATACTTCAGTTATTTCTCGTACTGGGACACCCTACAGCCAGTATATATTCATTCATATCTCATAACAATGCCGATACACACAGGAAAATACTCAGGAGAGGAAAAGAAAAAAACTTGACATAGTTCGTATACACAAGTTTTAAGAAAAAAAATATACTAAAAAATGGAATACAATGATGGGAATACAAAGTTGCCAAGACTACTATTAAAAAAAGAAACAACAACAATAAATGGACACATTGTTCTTCCCCCTCCCACACACACCCAAGACGACAAACAGAGCCTGAATTACAGCTACAACCTATACCAGAAATGTGACATTTTGGGGGCCAATTTGAAATTACATGATAGCACCAGTGAGGGAATCTGCATGATGGACATCCTGCTGGTTCCTCCCCTAAAGGAAGATGTCCGGGCTTCCAAATGTCCATTCTTTTCTTTTGTTCATGACTTCCTTGCCCTCGTCCCTTGTCTACACACAGCTCCCATTCTGAACAGCATCTCTGGGTAGCTGTCTACTTGCTCTTCAGATACTGCCCATTCAGGAAGAGCTTAACAAAGCCAAGTAGAACTCACCTTTGCTGGTTGCATTTTGTTTTTTTTATCACTGTGCTCCTTCCCATCTGCTTTTGCTGTAAAACATGGATCACTTCAATGTGTGTTTTATAGTAGTTTACTCGTTATTTTGAGATATTTTGGCTGTTTGTTTCCAATGGAACACTTCATACAGTAGCGACCAAGAGCAGGCTGTTGTGTGTGACATGCAGGTATTTGGTGGTGAAAACTATAAATGGGCAAAAGACCCAAGGAGATGCTTTAACTTCCCCAGACCACAACCTGTAAGAAGCATTTCCATGGAGGAACTACTCCAACAGGAGGGCTATCACCACAGATGACTGCATTATAATGTAACCCAGGGGTGATTGGCAGGCAGGGATGCCACAAAGCAAAGCTTGTTTGTTAACATTTCAATCTGTGCCCCTTGCATGTCTCTGACTCAGAAAGTATTTTGTTACGACACATTTATTCTTTTCATACTCCTGAGAATCACATCCATTTCCCTTTGAACCTCAGACCCTGAGCCCTTCTCCTTCGTTCAGGATGACATTTATATCTCATTCTCCCTGTCTCTGGAATCTATCTATGCATTCCCCATATACACATAATTTAGTTTGATTTTTTTCTCCTTTAATCTGTCTCATGTCAATTTGATTCCTAACCCAGCAGAAGAATCTTAGTGGTAGTGGATAGTGCTTCCTCCCCAACAACACAAACTGAGAACAGTTTTGTGCTGGACAAAATCGGTGATAAAAGGGATCCAGGAGCACTACTGAGATAGAGAAAGGAAATGGGACAAGGGTCATATCACTGTAAAGTGTATTTACTCTGCAAAAGTGCCCAGCTTGTTCTTTAACTTAGTCTATGTGCTGTACTTCCTCTTTTTCCAGACCCTAAATTAATTAAGTAACTTTGTACCCAGGAAGAGGCAGACCTCCAGAGCGTAACTCTGTCCACTTGGGAAAAGAAGGCAGAGATCCGTATCAAGCAGTCACCTAAGTATCCCTATTCTTAGGACAAAACTTCAGAGGAATTGTTGACCACCTGCTTGCCTCATTCCTCGTGCCTACGCCTACAACAGAGACCCTGTAAACCCAAACATAAACCCTAAGTGCACCTCGTTTCAGGGTTGCCCACACTCCCATCTGAGTTTGCACAGTTTACCAAATAACAGTCTTGCTGTATAAGCCAACTTCACTTTGTCTCTAAACTCTTTTTCATGATAAAGACAAAACTTGCCAAACTCCACCTCTGGTGCTAAGTGTTTCACTTTGCTATTTCTTTTCATTCAGCTTTCTAGTCTTAGCACAGTCCTTTTCTCTCTCTCCATTTTATTTCATACCAGTAGGGATGTGGACATGATCTCACTCACCCAGTGCACTGCAGCCTTCCCAAATCCTGGAGAGGTAGGGATGTAATTCGCACACACTGAAGACTGAGTGGACCCTGGGTGTCTGGTGTCCCTGGTTTTAGGACTTGATAAAGGGTTTGCCCTGTGCTGTCAGCAGTTCAATGAACGTCCACTTTCTCCCTCTGCTCTTCCTTGCTCTCTGTTGCATGCACAGCTGCTGACATTAGCTTCTACTCTTGCTTTAATGAGTTCCTTTCTTGCCGGCTCTTGGTCAACCTGATCACAAATTCTTTCCCAGTTTAGTAGAGAGCCCTCCATGTCCTGGCGGAATTTCATCTACTGTGTGGGGAGAAACCTCCCCAGACGTGGTAGCCTCACAGCACCGTGAGGGGCTTCGTGTGGGAAGAAGTTTCAAATTCCTAACCTCAATCTTAAACTCAATATCTTCTGATCTGATTAGTCCCTTGTTCTCATCATGATACCAGAATATGATTACTTATTAAATAATGGCTGAAAATGTTAAATATTATATTCTGAGTCAAGTACTGTATTTAGTATTTCACAGTCATCATGATATACATACATGCAACATCCTTCATGGATATTTTTAAAGAATAAAACAATAATTTTGCTGATGACCAAACTGAGATTTAATAAGTAGCTGCTATTTATGTAATTTGTTCGTAGTACTGTCTTCCATCAGAGTCCTGGTACTTAAGCATTATATCACCTCCTTTCACATTTGGTGTTAAGTAAAACAATGCTTGTGAGCTCCATGGAGAGTCTCTATTTATTTTAACACCTTTCCTAAAACGAATGGCAAAATGCTGAGAAATTCACATGGTATTACAGGTAAGTACCTTGTACATGTGGGCCACGTAAATGCTTTTAAGTAGCACCTAAATTAACTTGTGGCAGAGTCTTGGATTTCTTAGTCTTACTACCAACCCTGAGATAGAGAAGGAACATTGCTCACCTCTCCCAGGACAAGGACACTGACCTGAAATTCACACTCCCTCCCAGCAAAGGGCCTCACCTTGGATCCAGACAACTTATACCTGCTCAGGCTCCCCAGAGCATTTCCTCCTTTGAACCCCAAAGGTGTTCAGTTCAAAGCTCTGAAAGTGTCTAAAAGGCAATTAACCAAAAATCGTGTTAACTTAATGCAGGAGAATCTTATTTTATTTTGAAAAATTGCAAAACAAACTTCCCAGGAACTTTAATTATCAAACAACTCTATGGAATAAATACTGCAGTTCTTATTATCAAAAACAAAAAACAAAAAAGAGCTCACCACACACAATTAATTTGCCTCAGATAAAATCAGAAGTAAGTGCAGTCAGGAATTAAGCTCAAAACATGCTGATTGTAAAATTCATATTCTTCCCCTTCTCCCAAGTGTACTTCAAAGAGGCATAATCTTTGTGTATCTATTCAACATTGATTACAGTTCTTTAAACAGTAGAATCCCTTGTCCAGAGTGTCTTTACTGGTTAATTTTCTAACAAATATTTTCACTCTACTTTTAACCATTTTTAGCTCATTTCCCAATTTTTAAATAACAAGAAGGTCATCATATTGCCCAATGGCCCTAAAAGCAATTCTTCAAGCTGCTCCTTTATGATGATGATAATATTTCTTGAGCGCTTTGTATGTGCCAGGCTCTCTGCTGAGTGTTTTAAAGACTCATCCCATTTTAACCTTCACAATTATCTTGTGAATGGGATGAGTATACCCATTTTACAGATGAGCTGAATCATAAAAATGTCTTGCAAATGAGCTGAGACTTACATTGCTCAAGGTCATAAACTGTGAGGTTTGAAGGACAAAGATTCAAAAGCAGATCCCTCAGAGCTCATCATCTGTCCCCAAATCTGCATATCGCTGTAACATTTAATGTGTCCTAGACACTCTGCCAGGCACCTTGGACAAGAGAGAAAACTAAGGCATGGGGAACGACCTCAAGAAGGGAGTGGTTTACTGGGAGAAACCACACCTTTGTGAACACTGTGATAGGTTATGACAGGATTCCCTATGTACTTGCTGGCGGAAGGCAGGCCAGCGGGGAGAGCTTGTTAGGGGCCACGAGGGAAGCGCTGTGTCTGCCCTGAGAGGGCTTACACAGGAGGGAGACACATGCACGCGAGCCTGAAGGTGCCTGGGTAGTAAACAAGTGGGAGGAGGACCCTTTTGGAAAAGGAAAATAAACTACCGGTGCGGAGGTACTGACGCGGGAGATGGAATGAAGGGCGGAGGGACTGTCTCCAGCCGGTCGCGTCTGTCTGTAGTACAGAGATTATTGGTTGGAATGATGGTAGGTGAGATTGCACAGGGATTTTATGCCACACTCAGAATATTCTCAGAGATGATGGCTTGGCCTGGACCAGTGTTCACATGCTTGAGAGATCAGGGGCTGTGGCAAAAAGCATGATGCTGAGGGAAGGAACTGGCTTTGCCCGAATCTATTGTTCGCTGCAAGTCTGAGTAATGAGCCCTGAACACGCTAGTCCCCAGTCCTCCTAATAGTGCAGTGGGACTGCTGGGGATTGTAAGGAGAATCAGCAGGCTTGGCTGCGTCTACCCTCAATGCCTCTGAGTCCGCATTCTGTGATCTTTCTACGTAAGCAAATTCTTCATGCGACTTCTCCTGCCATGACATGAATCCCCCTTCATGTAGGTGTTCTTGCTGGTAGTCACCTCTTCAAATAACCCTTGAATTCCTGAGCATCATGCTGAAAACCACCTGTCCTCATGTAAGGGAGGCCAATAATCTGGTGAGAGGGGAACATAAATAGAAATGAGCAGCTTTGCAGTGCAGTGGGACATTTAATTCTCAGGGAACCTCTTCACTACAAAGGCCTACATCTCTCCATTTGAAGTCTGTACACTGATATGCACTCACATGTTTTATTTGTAGGTCAAAATTCATTTAATTTAAAATATTTGCAATTGCTTTTCATTCTGCTTAAAACGTCTTTTTACTTTCTTTAGTTGCTCAAAAATGTACCACCATCTCACAGTTTTCCCACATCAACCTTCTAATATTTGTGCCTCCTGCCTCAGCCCCATCACTAACTATTCTCTTCTTCTGCTTATTCTTCTGGGTAATCACATAATTGATGTAATTATTTTATTGGCTGCCAGTCCGCACTCACTAGGACATGCTTTTAATAAGGACGTGTTTTGTTGTTTGTTTTTACACTGCTGGATGCCTGTGCTTAGAACAGACTCTAGCTCTGAGGAGGCACACGTGATATTTGCTGAGCAGGTAAATAGATGGTCTGCCCTAATTCTCAAGGAATGTATCAATGAAAAACACAGTCTGGTCTGCTCTGACGATGGCACGTAAGCCTCAAAAGAATTGATCATTCTCCCACATTACTTACTGTAACTAGAAATCTCTGACCATTCTGTGCTACCTGCAGGCATGTAGAAGAAAATCCAAAGGCAACATATTCAGAATACAGAGTCTGAAAACTGAAATGTACAGACAAACTGTATTTTAAAATAGAAAATATTTGTGAGAGAGTTGGTTTCCATTGGACCAGCACATTCCTTCCTGGGGAAGAGCTATTAGATACCATATCTTGACATTGAGGCTAATGACAATGGACTCAAGTTCTCTGTCACTGCTTGTCGGCTCTCAGAAGTCCTTATACAAATGACATAGTTCTGTTAAGTCTTGACTTTCTTACCTGTAAAACAAGCATAAGAATTGTAACTACTAGACACTGCTGTTGTAAAGATCAGGAATATAATGTTTGTAAATTAATGAAGGGAGGGCTTGACACATGGGAAAGTTCAGTACATCAGGGGCCCTCTAACACCGGGGACATAAACACCACCTGACATATGGCTAAAGCTGCAGCTTCCTGGACCTCATCCTGTAGAGACCAAATTTAGCGCATCAGACTTCCAAGGAATCCTCTTAGAATGTCACACTTACCAGGATGACAGCAGCCCTACTTTACAGCAGGTAAAGGCTAGATGAACACTATTGTGCGGATATCCAAAGGCATTCCGCAGGAAGGTGTACATACTTCTGAAACAAAATAGACTATTCACCATGAGATGTGGGTTCAGAGACCTGAACTGAAATCTGATTCTAACCCTTCCTGAAGTGATCATCTTGAAAAATTTATTTAAACCTCCTGAAAATCAATTTCCTCATTTGTATGTGTTTCTCATCTGAAATAATGAGTTTAGATAATCTTAGAAGATTTAATTTATCTTAGAAGATTTAGTATATTTAATGGTGACAGTTTATTTCTAAGTTGATTAGAAGTATATTTGACATCCAATAGATATTGCAGGTTGAACATTTAATATTGTGTTGTTTATTAATGTCATTTAATTGTAGGGTTGTCATGGAGTTATTATTAGGCAAAAAGTGAGGATGGTAAAATTGATGGTCACCAGGCCCCTTTATATCAGGACTGCTGCCCTCTGCTAGACAAGCATGTTCTCCTTCGGCGTAGAGCTTTCTTGATGAGCCCATATTATCCATTATGGAACCACACCCCATCTTACACTGACTTCTTTATTTCTGTCTGATGCACCATTCATTTAAAAATAATTATGAAATTTGGGGGGGTTACTGATAACTAAAAAGCCTGAACTCTGTAGATCTTTAAAATGTTCAAATCTACAACACAAACAAAGTAGTCTACATGTGTTCATTGCAGGCGTAAACATGGACGACAGGTCACGGGTGAAAGAAAGCATTTCTCTTCTCGCCAGTCTTTGGGACTGTGGCAGCCCAAGAGTAATAATAGAGAAATGATGATCTGCCATCTAACACTTTGTATGTGTATCTCTCTTCTTGCTCCTTGTTGGGACAAAAGTAAATTTTAAAAAATTAAACCTTTCATGATTTAATTTCATCCTAATTATAAAGATCTCTCTTTATTCTACCTCCTTCTAGTCTTGGGCCCATAGTCAAAAAAGCTCATTCTTTGGGTAAATGGTTCTCAATGGCTATTTTCTTCCATTTTTCTGTCAGTTCTATAATTTCATGTTCCACTCCTTTGTTAAATGTCAATTGTACTTTCTCACCACAAATTGAGAAAACTGTCCCCTGTTCACTCTCAGCAGCTTCAGAAGCTGCCATCGAATCTTGGTGGGTATGAAAATGAGGCTTGGTTTTGCCCGTCATGTAACGGACTGCTGCGGAGTCACTGTTTGAATAAAACTAAATTTCTATGCCACCAGTAATACCTGAATTACCCAATTTGCCAAAATTCGTAGCAAGACCTCATTCCAACATTTGAGTATTCAAACCTGTGAGTTTGAGAATCTTTTATAACAGTTAATAGAGTCCATTGAAAAGAAAGCCACAGGCCCCAAATGGAATCACTTACTAAGGCCCCCCATCAACAAACTAAGACTTCATACCTTCATATTACACAAGATGGCAGAAATTATCTAAAATACCACAAAACTGTAGATGATCACCATAGATTTTTATGTTCAGACATTTGTGGCAAATTCTTATACATTCCCTGGTTCCTCAGAATGAAATATTTGGGAAAACAACCAATGTAACTCCTTTCTTGTAATGAAAACATTTTGTGTATTTTTTTTGTTACTTGAACAAATACTAGCTCAAGATGTTCTAAATACAACTTTTACATAATCCTTTGACCTAAGTTAGGTTTTAGTCACTGAGACCATAGACTGACGGTGAAGTCCCTTGGAGGAACAATCCAGAACCTGAGCCGAGGTGTGCACTGAGCGGCTCCCTTTAAGCGTTCTTGTGCTTGGCTTGCAACCATTTGTGAGGGTGATCCTACACTAGGAAAAGGAGGTACTAAAAAGTCCTGTGGGTTGTTGGATACTGGTTCTGAGCTGAAATAAACTGCAGACATAGAAAACCCCAGAGGTGCGTATTTGCCAGTGGAAACAGTGTGAAAGACAGTTCTGGCCAGAGTGTGTCTTTCAGTAGGTCCAGGGGGACTGGCTAGGTAGTTGATCATTATTTACCCAGACAGAAATCAGATGTGCATAGATATAGAGAATAAAAGAGAATCTTCATTTAAATTTTCTGTTTAGACACTTGGAGAGAAGATTTTTATTTTTTTTGAAAATCAAGTAGAAGCTAATTTGCTACCCAAAGACATTGTTTACGGAGATGGTACAGGATATGCAATATCACAGCATTGGAGGAAAGTGCAGCGATGAGTGTTTTCATTAAAGACATGAAAGATGCAAGGGTGGGGACCCCAATTCCTCACCTTGTATTCATCTCTTTGTCTGAGGGGAAAGGAATTGGAGCTTTTCAAGACAGCGCTCATAAGTGAGCAACTATTTCAGACAGACAGGTTGGAGAGGCACCCAGGAATAGTAACTTCCATCTGAGAAATGAAATAGAGGCAGGTGGGTGCTAAAATGAATTTATATGTTCAAAAACTGTACAGTTGTGCAGGCTCACACTAGAATGAAGCCACTGTGGCCTTTGAGGCATAAATCATGCATTTGAAGTCACTGGATGTGTGGAGGAGACTGAAAGTCTTACATTTCATTGAACACTGAAAGTCACATTCATTGATTAGAAGATGTCTTAAACTCTTTATGTTCACAGATCTATACACAATTCTATCCAGACATTCGTATATTAGGAATCTCTCACTAAATAGTTTGCTGAAGTGGCATACTGAAAATAAGAAAAGATCTTACAATAAGGAAATTTGGGCAGCTTACCATGTAACTCACTCAACCATGGTGCTGTGAAAGAGTGAACGGACCAGAGTCGTGCAAGGAGGTGGGTAGAGAGTGGTCTGTGTTTGTGTTTATCCAGTGGGAAGTTATATAGTAGTTAGCTTTGTAAGTTGCTACTACACAGATCCTTATTCCTTCACAATACCCACCTTTATTTTTAACTAGACACAAGCTGACAGTGATTTTAAGGGCCATTACAGCATAATTTGCGGCATGTCACAAGTCCTGGTACCCTGAAATGCCCACTGCTCATCATGTCTGCAGTGAAGGACCATGAAGAGTTCATTATTTAAAAGTTAAGCATGCAAGTTCAGGAGATTTGTTGCATGGAGGAGAACACAAAACAATATGTGTACTTTTGAAAATGTTTATTAGAACTCATTTATCCTAAACACAGCTTAGAAACAACTTCCTATTTTCCCATAATGATTTTCTGCCACTAAGAGACACCAATTAGATCTGTTTACATTACTTAATAAATATATTCTACAGAAATTTTATTATGAGCAGGAAATACAGAAATATCTTTTAGGAAACGAGTATCTGCACTGACATAGATGGCTTTCTAGAACATTGTCTACATCAAGCATATTGGAACTAATCCGCTCTGCCTGGGCCTGCTAGGATTCCAGATCACCCCTAGTACTGAGTGTGCCCTTAGGATTTACTTTTCAGGTTACTGCGAACCACTGTCAGGGCTGGTCAGGCTCTACTGCCCTGCCTGGACGTCCTACAGTTTTAGAAACTACTTCCTTCAATTTCACTTTCTTCCATTTTATTTTTTGATTAATGCTCATACTGATAGAAACATGGACCTATTCATGTTCGATCAACAGAAATTATATTAACATTGCCTCACTTTTTAAAGCAAAATTAAATGCAACTCATTATCTTTTTTCACTACCTGTATATATGTCCTACATAGGCTTTTCTCTTTTAAATAATATGAATTTCATAGACTTCTATTTCTCAGATGGTTTCATCTCACTATAGTTATTAGTTTTTATCACAATAATGGAGTTTGATGTCCTGAATATCAAAACTTCGTGGTACAATTCCTCATAGGTTGACCCTTATAAAATGAAAGAGTAACCTGATAATTCAACAGTGATTCATAAAATCATATCTGTGAGGACTTCTCTGATTTTCCTTGAATGAAAACATGTGTAAGACATAGAGATTGTGGGGATGATGCTTACTGAGTACAACTGTACTGACTTATTTCATGGGATCCTCTGGGTGTCTGTGCTAATGCTTCAGGGAGAAAAAATCGTGCAGCTAAAAATATTGTTATGATAAAGAAGTGGCTCTTCCATTTCATGATTAAAGGGTCAAGACTTTTGGATTTATGGTTTGTTTTTAATCTAGAATAACTTGAAATTCAGTAGAAATCCTTATGTTTTATGTTTAAAATTCATCTCTTAAATCTCCCGAAATTTCTCTTCTTAGGTCTCCTGGATTGCATTGTATCAAAAGTACTAATTCTTTAACTAGCATTGTACGAATTCTTGACTATGATTGTGCACAATGGCATGAAATATAATAACCTCACCAAAATTGTCCTTGCATGTCCTTAGAAGGAGAGAATCATGATTTTCTGAAGACTTTATTCATAGCTTCTTTCACATCCTTATTCCTCAGGCTGTAGATAATTGGGTTCAGCATGGGGAACACCACAGTGTAAAATGTGGAAATGATTTTGTCCCTCTCCAAAGAAGAGCTAGACCGGGAATGAGTGTAAATGTAGAGAATGGAGCCATAGTACAAGGTGACAGAGGTCAGGTGGGAGGAGCATGTAGAGAAGGCTTTGAGGCGGCCCTGGGTGGAGCGGATCCTCAAGATGGTGGTGATGATGAAGAGGTAGGAGGCGAGGATGAGCACACAGGGGGTAATGACATTGGAGGACAGGGAAAAGAATAGCAAAGCCTGGAAGCCATCTTTCCTTCCACAGGCCAGCTTCACTAATGGAAACAAATCACATAAAAAGTCATCAATGATATTGTCTCCACAGAAGTTCAAGGAAAAAATTCTTTTAGCAACAATGGAACAGTTGGTAAATCCACCAAGGTATGAGGCTACTACCAAAAATGCACACAGCTTTATGGACATAGCCTGTGAGTAATGCAGCGGCTTAGAGATGGCCACATAGCCGTCAAAAGCCATGGCAGCCAGCAGGTAACACTCACTGTACCCCAGCCCACCTGAGAAGAGGAACTGAGCTACACAGCCAGCAAAGGAGATGCTTTTATCCTCAGAGATGCAAATCACCAGGATTTTGGGAGTGTAGACAGAGGAATACCAGAGATCCAGAAAAGACAGATTCCCAATGAAAAAATACATGGGCGTGTGCAGCCGGGAGTCACAGCAGATCAGCACCATGAGGGTGATATTTCCTACCATGGTCACAGAGTACACGGCCAGGAATACCACAAAGAGGACGCGCTGCGTCACGGGGTCTGTACTGAAGCCCAGCAGGATGAACTCTGTCACCGTGTGGTTGCTCCTCTCCATGGCTCTAGGGAATGTCACCTGGGAGGGGAGAAGAGGAGAGTTCAGCCTGAATCACTGTTCTGAAGTAATAAATGTTTCCTCAGTGTATAACATAGTACTGTTGCCAGACAGCCGAGTCTGGGGAGGTCTCTCCCTGCTCACTAGGTGAAACTTTAACCTGAATAGAGGAGGGTTCATGACTCTGAACGAGAGAGAATTCTCTAGCAGACAGATGAATGTAGGTAAGGTAGAAATTTCTTGAAGCAATAGTAGCAAGGGATGGCAGTTGCCTTGCAGGTGGCTGAGAACAGGTGAGTAAAGAAGGGATGTTTGCTGAACTCGTCCTCAGCCTAGGGTAGATCCCCCTGCCAACACCTAAAGCCAAGGTCACCCAGAGTCCCATGTCTGCTTGCATCTGCATGGCATGGGGAATAGCCCCTACTGCCCCAGGATTTGGGAGAGCTGTGGAGCATGGAATGGAGTGAGATTATGTTATGAGAAATTTTCAAAGAAAGTATATTTTCAGGCTGGCTACTAGGACAGATTGTGCAGCTGAAGTTCTGTCAGGGTTACTCAGGTGACAGGAACTTTCAGGTGCAAATCAGAGCTCTCAGGAGCCTCTCCCTTCTTATCAGAAGTAAAGCAAAGACAGAGTGAAGACTTGGAACTAGAATGAAATAGCAGAGACAACAAAGACACTTCTGGAAGAGCCCAATCACAAGACTTAACAAGTTGAGCAGTGTGAAGGCCTCATTGAAAAGTATGCAGTTAAAAGGGGGGTTGTGGGCAACCTCAGGAAGAGGCTCAGTGAATGGCAGGGGTTTCTATCTTTTCAGGTTTGCACAAATGGGGCAAAGGGCAGCAGGGAGGGTGGGGTTGTTGTGCAAGCTTGACATGTGGTCTCATGATATTCATCTCCAGTGAAGGACACTGTTCTCATACACAGTCAGTCCTCCAGATAATTCTATAAGGTAAACTAAACGCAAAAAATTTATCAAACTGGATATTCTCTAAGATAGTGGCTACCCTCAAGCTCTGGGGACATGTAATTTAGGAATAATTCCTCTACCCTAAGATAGGCTGTTAGCTGCTTAGTAAAGAATGTGTGAGGGAATAATGAAGGAAAAGAAAGAAAGAAAGAAAGAAAGAAAGAAAGAAAGAAAGAAAGAAAGAAAGAAAGAAAGAAAGAAAGAAAGAAAGAAAGAAAGAAAGAAAGAAAGAAAGAAAGAAAGAAAGAAAGAAAGAAAGAAAGAAAGAAAGAAAGAAAGAAAGAAAGAAAGAAAGAAAGAAAGAAAGAAAGAAAGAAAGAAAGAAAGAAAGAAAGAAAGAAAGAAAGAAAAGAAAGAAAGAAAGAAAGAAAGAAAGAAAGAAAGAAAGAAAGAAAGAAAGAAAGAAAGGGAGGGAGGGAGGGAGGGAGGAAGGAAGGAAGGAAGGAAGAAAGAGAGAAAGAAAGGGAGGGAGGGAGGGAGGAAGGAAGGAAGGAAGGAAGAAAGAGAGAGAGAAAGACAGAAAGAAAGAAGAAAGAAAGAGAGAGAAGGAAAGAGAACAAAAAGAAAGAAAGAAAGAGAGAGAGAGAAAGAAAAAAAAAGAGTGAGAAGAGATCAAAAAGAAAGAAAGAGAAAGAAAGAAAGAAAGAAAGAAAGAAAGAAAGAAAGAAAGAAAGAAAGAAAGAAAGAAAGAAAGAAAGAAAGAAAGAAAGAAAGAAAGAAAAAGAGAAAGAAAGGATGGAAGGAGAAAGGAAGGAAGGAAGAGGAAGAAAAAGAAAAAAAAATGTATGAGGAATCTTACTTCCTAACTCCTTCGTTTTTAATATGGAAACTTAGCCTTAAGATTGGGATTCTTCCATTCTTATAATATTGTTTCCATCTTGTCAATTTCCTTATAGGTGGGAAAAGTTAATCATGATGCTTGTCTCCTGACTTTTCCTACTTCAGTAGCACTAGTAAACCTTCAAGTCTACAATCCAACAATAAAAATGCTTATTTTCTAAATAGATCTCATTTGCAGCAATCTATTTAGACCTTACCATCATATGTTTTCAAAAGACACTTAGGCACATGAAAGTTTTCAAGAGTTTCTTTGACCAAATATAAACTCAAATCATGCAGCACCAAAGTGAAGGAGGCTAGGAGCCGTCTACAGACGGCAGCTAGAGGAGAAGTGTGTGTACAGGAGCAGGAGCAGGAGCAAAGCAAACAAATAATTTGATTATCAACACCTTAAATGGTTGCCTGGTTTTTGGGAATCCTGGATGGCTGTTTTGATTGGTAATTCTTAGGTTTCATTAACTGGGATTCATTGACGCTAGCTTAGGTTTTGTAAGCTTATGCAGGCTGCCGAAGTATGAAAAGCAGCTCAGTCTAATGGTCCTCTTGTTAATGACTTCAACAATATTGAATTACAAATTAAGGGTTGGTTATTTATTTTTTCTTTTAGGAATGATTGTTCATCTAAAGGAAGTATAGACTTACAATTTCTATCTTCTTATTCTTTTGTCTACTTCATAATGTCCATTTGGTTTTTTTTACTTTTCTTGCTAAATGTACTTCTTCACAGCTTAAATTTACCATTTTTAAGATATTTTTTAATGATTAAGTGTTAATCCTTCAGTTATTTCATGTACTAGGACACCCTACAGCCACTTTATATTCATATCTCATAAGAATATCTATACACATAAGAAAATACTCAGGAGAGTAAAAGAAAAAACTTGACATAGTTGATATAGACAAGTTTAAAGGAAAATATATACCAAAGAATGGAATACAATGATGGGAATACAAAGTTCCCAAGACTATTAATAAAAAAAGAAACAACTGAATAAATGGAGACATTGTTCTTCCCAGTCCCTCCACACACCCAAGACGACAAACAGAGCCTGAATTACAGCTTCAACCTATACCAGAAATGTGACATTTTGGGGGCCAATTTGAAATTACATGATAGCACCAGTGAGGGAATCTGCATGATGGACATCCTGCTGGTCCCTCCCCTAAAGGAAGATGCCCGGGCTTCCAAATGTCCATTCTTTTCTTTTGTTCATGACTTCCTTGCCCTCGTCCCTTGTCTACACACAGCTCCCATTCTGAACAGCATCTCTGGGTAGCTGTCTACTTGCTCTTCAGATACTGCCCGTTCAGGAAGAGCTTAACAAAGCCAAGTTGAACTCACCTTTGCTGGTTGCATTTTGTTTTTTTTATCACTGTGCTCCTTCCCATCTGCTTTTGCTGTAAAACATGGATCAGCTCAATGTGTGTTTTATAGTAGTTCACTGGTTATTATGAGATATTTTGGCTGTTTGTTTCCAATGGAACACTTCATACAGTAGCAGCCAAGAGCAGGCTATTGTGTGTGACATGCAGGTATTTGGTGGTGGAAACTATAAATGGGCAAAAGACCTAAGGAGATGCTTTAACTTCCCCAGACCACAACCTGTAAGAAGCATTTCCATGGAGGAACTACTCCAACAGGAGGGTTATCACCACAGATTGCTGCATTATAATGTAACCCAAGCGTGATTGGCAGGCAGGGAAGCCACAAAACAAAGCTTGTTTGTTAAAATTTCTCTCTGTGCCCCTTGCATGTCTCTGACTCATCAAGTATTTTGTTACCACACATTATTCTTTTCATACTCCTGAGAATCACATCCATTTCCCTTTGAACCTCAGACCCTGAGCCCTTCTCCTTAGTTCAGGATGACATATATATCTCATTCTCGCTGTCTTGGAATCTATCTATGGATTCCCCATATACACATAATTTAGTTTGATTTTTTTCTCCTTTAATCTGTCTCATGTCAATTTGATTCCTAACCCAGCAGAAGAATCTTTGTGATAGTGGATAGTGCTTCCTCCCCAACAACACAAACTGAGAACAGTTTTGTGCTGGACAAAACTGTTGATAAAAGGGATCCAGGAGCACTACTGAGATAGAGAAAGGAAATGGGACAAGGGTCATATCACTGTACAGTGTATTTACTCTTCAAAAGTGCCCAGCTTGTTCTTTAACTTAGTCTACATGCTGTTCTTCCTCTTCTTCCAGACCCTAAATTAATTAAGTAACTTTGTACCCAGGAAGAGGCAGTCCTCCAGAGCATAACTGTGTCCACTTGTGTAAAGAAGGCAGAGATCCGTATCAAGCAGTCCACCTAAATATCCCTATTCTTAGGACAAAACTTCAGAGGAATTGTTGACCACCTGCTTGCCTCATTCCTCATGCCTACACCTACCCCAGAGACCCTGTAAACCCCAAACATAAACCCTAAGTGCACTCGTTTCAGAGTCGCCCACACTCCCATCTGAGTTTACACAGTTACCAAATAACAGTCTTGCTGTATAAGCCAACTTCACTTTGTCTCTAAACTCTTTTTCATGATAAAGACAAAACTTGCCAAACTCCACCTCTGGTGCTAAGGGTCTCACTTTGCTATTTCTTTCATTCAGCTTTCTAGTCTTAGCACAGTCCTTTCTCTCTCTCCATTTTATTTCAGACCAGTAGGGATGGTGGACATGATCTCACTCACCCAGTGCACTGCAGCCTTCCCAAATCCTGGGGAGGTAGGGATGTATTTCACTCACACTGAAGACAGAGTGGACCCTGGGTGTCTGGTGTCCCTGGTTTTAGGACTTGATAAAGGGTTCGCCCTGTGCTGTCAAGCAGTTCAATGAACGTCCACTTTCTCCCTCTGCTCTTCTTGCTCTCTGTTGCATGCACAGCTGCTGACATTAGCTTCTACTCTTGCTTTAATGAGTTCCTTTCTTGCTGGCTCTTGGTCAACCTGGTCACAAATTCTTTCCCAGTCTTAGTAGAGAGCCCTCCATGTCCTGGCGGAATTTCATCTACTGTGTGGGGAGAAAACCTCCCCAGACATGGTAGCCTCACAGGCACCGTGAGGGGCTTCAATGTGGGAAGAAGTTGCCAATGCCTGGACCTCAATCTTAAACTCAATATCTTCTGATCTGATTAGACCCTTGTTCTCATCATGATACCAGAATTATGATTACTTATTAAATAATGGCTGAAAATGTTAAATATTATATGCTGAGTCAAGCACTGTATTTAGTATTTCACAGTCATCATGATATACATACATGCACCATCCTTCATGGATATTTTAAAGAATAAAACAATAATTTTGCTGATGACCAAACTGAGATTTAATAAGTAGCTGCTATTTATGTAATTTGTTCATAGTACTGTCTTCCATCAGAGTCCTGGTACTTAAGCATTATATCACCTTCTTTCACTTTTGGTGTTAAGTAAAACAATGCTTGTGAGCTCCATGGGGAGTCTCTTTTTATTTTAACACCTTTCCTAAAACCAATGCATAATGCTGAGAAATTCACATGGTATTAAAGGTAAGTACCTTGAACATGTGGGCTACATAAATGCTTTTAAGTAGCACCTAAATTAACTTGTGGCAGAGTCTTGGGTTTCTTAGTCTTACTACCAAACCTGACATAGAGAAGAAACATTGCTCACCTCTCCCAGGACAAGGACACTGACCTGAAATTCACAGTCCCTCCCAGCAAAGGGCCACATCTTGGATCCAGACAATTTATACCTGCTCAGGCTCCCCAGAGCATTTCCTCCCTTGAGGCCCCAAAGATGTTCAAAGCTTGGAAAATGTCTAAAAGGCAATTAACCAAAAATCGTGTTAACTTAATGCAGGGGAATCTTATTTTTTTTGAAAAACTGCAAAACAAACTTCCCGGGAACTTTAATTATCAAACAACTCTATGGAATATATACTTCAGTTCTTATTATCAAAACCAAAAAAACAAAAGAGAGCTCACCACACATAATTAATTTGCCTCAGATAAATCAGAAGTAAGTGCAGTCAGGAATTAACCTCAAAGCATTCTGATTGTAAAATTCATATTCTTTTCCCTTCTCCCAAGTGTACTTCAAAGAGGCATAATCTTTGTGTATCTATTCAACATTGATTACAGTTCTTTAAACAGTAGAATCCCTTGTCCAGAGTGTCTTTACTGGTTAATTTTCTAACAAATATTTTCACTCTACTTTTAAACCATTTTTAGCTCATTTCCCAATTTTTAAATAACAAGAGGTCATCATATTGCCCCAATGGCCCTAAAAGCAATTCTTCAAGCTGCTCCTTTATGATGATAATAATATTTCTTCAGCGCTTTGTATGTGCCAGGCTCTCTGCTGAGTGTTATCCCACTTTAACCTTCACATATATCTTGTGAATGGGATTAGTATACCCATTTTACAGATGAGCTGAATCATAAAAAATGACTTGCAAATGAGCTGAGACTTACATTGCTCAAGGTCATAATCTGTGAGGTTTGTAGGACAAAGATTCAAAAGCAGATCCCTCAGAGCTCATCATCTGTCCCAAATCTGCATATCGCTGTAACATTTAATGTGTCCTAGACACTCTGCCAGGCACCTTGGGACAAGAGAGAAAACTAAGGCATGGGGACCGACCTCAAGAAGGGGGTGGTTTACTGGGGGAAAACCACACTTTGTGAACACTGTGATAGGTTATGACAGGATTCCCTATGTACTTGCTGGCGGAAGGCAGGCCAGCGGGGAGAGCTTGTTAGGGGGCCACGAGGGAAGCGCTGTGTCTGCCCTGAGAGGGGCTTACACAGGAGGGAGACACATGCACGCGAGCCTGAAGGTGCCTGGGTAGTAAACAAGTGGGAGGAGGGACCCTTTTGGAAAAGGAAAAATAAACTACCGGTGCGGAGGCTCTGACGCGGGAAATGGAATGAAGGGCGGAGGGACTGTCTCCAACCAGTCGCGTCTGTCTGTAGTACAGAGATTATTGGTTGAATGATGGTAGGTGAGATTGCACAGGGATTTTATGCCACACTCAGAATATTCTCAGAGATGATGGCTTGGCCTGGACCAGTGTTCACATGCTTGAAAGGTGAGGGGCTGTGGCAAAAAACATGGTGCTGAGGGAAGGAACTGGCTTTGCCCCGAATCAATGTTCGCTGCAAGTCTGAGTAATGAGCCCTGAACACGCTAGTCCCCAGTCCTCCTAATAGTGCAGTGGAACTGCTGGGATTGTAAGAGAATCAGCAGGCTTGGCTGAGTCTACCCTCAATGCCTCTGAGTCCGCATTCTGGTTGATCTTTCTACGTAAGCAAATTCTTCATGCGACTTCTCCTGCCATGACATGAATCCCCCTTCATGGTAGGTGTTCTTGCTGGTAGTCACCTCTTCAAATAAACCCTTGACTTCCTGAGCATCATGCTGAAAACCACCCTGTCCTCATGTAAGGGAGGCCAATAATCTGGTGAGATGGGGAACATAAGTAGAAATGAGCAGCTTTGCAGTGCAATGGGACATTTCATTCTCAGGGAACCTCTTCACTACAAAGGCCTACATCTCTCCATTTGAAGTCTGTACACTGGTATGCACTCACATGTTTTATTTGTAGGTCAAAATTCATTTAATTTAAAATATTTGCAATTGCTTTTCATTCTGCTTAAAAATGTCTTTTTACTTTCTTTAGGTTGCTCAAAAATATACCACCATCTCGGAGATTTCCCCCATCAACCTTCTAATATTTGTGCCTCCTGCCTAAGCCCCATCACAAACTATTCTCTTCTTCTGCTTATTCTCTGGGTAATCACATAATTGATGTAATTATTTTATTGGCTGCCAGTCCGCACTCACTAGGACATGCTTTTAATAAGGACGTGTTTTGTTGTTTGTTTCTTTACACTGCTGGATTCCAGTGCTTAGAACAGACTCTAGCTCTGAGGAGGCACACGTGATATTTGCTGAGCAGGTAAATAGATGGTCTGCCCTAATTCTCAAGGAATGTATCAATGAAAAACACAGTCTGGTCTGCTCTGACGATGGCACGTAAGCCTCAAAAGAAT
Source organism: Manis pentadactyla (assembly GCF_030020395.1). Lineage (NCBI taxonomy): Eukaryota > Metazoa > Chordata > Mammalia > Pholidota > Manidae > Manis > Manis pentadactyla. Next base: position 19,789,814 of record NC_080027.1, on the reverse strand, counting down.
TGATCATTCTCCCACATTACTTACTGTAACTAGAAATCTCTGACCATTCTGTGCTACCTGCAGGCATGTAGAAGAAAATCCAAAGGCAACATATTCAGAATACAGAGTCTGGAAACTGAAATGTACAGACAAACTGTATTTTAAAAATAGAAAATATTTGTGAGAGAGTTGGTTTCCATTTGACCAGCACATTCCTTCCTGGGGAAGAGCTATTAGATTACCATATCTTGACATTGAGGCTAATGACAATGGACTCAAGTTCTCTGTCACTGCTTGTCGGCTCTCAGAAGTCCTTATACAAATGACATAGTTCTGTTAAGTCTTGACTTTCATACCTGTAAAACAAGCATAAGAATTGTAACTACTAGACACTGCTGTTGTAAAGATCAGGAATATAATGTTTGTAAATTAATGAGGGAGGGCTTGACACATGGAAAAATTCAGTACATCAGGGGCCCTCTAACCCCGAGGACATAAACATCACCTGACGTATGGCTAAAGCAGTAGCTTCCTGGACCTCATCCTGTACAGACCAAATTTAGCACATCAGACTTCCAAGGAACCTCTTAGAATGTCACACTTACCAGGATGACAGCAGCCCTACTTTACAGCAGGTAAAGGCTAGATGAACACTATTGTGCGGATATCCAAAGGCATTCCGCAGGAAGGTGTACATACTTCTGAAACAAAATAGACTATTCACCATGAGATGTGGGTTCAGAGACCTGAACTGAATTCTGATTCTAACCCTTCCTGAAGTGATCATCTTGAAAAATTTATTTAAACCTCCTGAAAATCAATTTCCTCATTTGTATGTGTTTTCTCATCTGAAATAATGAGTTTAGATAATCTTAGAAGATTATGGGTATATTTAATGGTGACAGTTTATTCTAAGTAGATTAGAAGTATATTTGACATCCATTAGATATTGCATGTTTGAACATTTAATATTATGTTGGTTATTGATGTCATTTAATTGTAGGGTTGTCGTGGAGTTATTATTAGGCAAAAAGTGAGGATGGTAAAATTGATGGTCACCAGTCCCCTTTATATCAGGACTGCTGCCCTCTGCTCGACAAGCATGTTCTCCTTTGGCGTAGAGCTTTCTTGATGAGCCATATTATCCATTATGGAACCACACACCATCTCCACTGACTTCTTTATTTCTGTCTGATGCACCATTCATTTATAAATAATTATGAAAATTTTGGGGGGTTACTGATATCTAAAAAGCCTGAACTCTGTGAATCTTGACAATGTTCAAATCCACAACACAAACAAAGTAGTTTACATGTGTTCATTGGCAAGGCTTAAACATGGACGACAGGTCACGGGTGAAAGAAAGGATTTCTCTTCTCGCCAGTCTTAGGGACTGTGGCAGCCCAAGAGTAATAATAGAGAAATGATGATCTGCCATCTAACACTTTACATGTGTATCTATCTTCTTGCTCCTTGTTGGGACAAAAGTAAATATAAAAAATTAAACCTTTCATGATTTAATTTCATCCTAAATATAAAGATCTCTCGTTATTCTACCTCCTTCTAGTCTTGAGCCCATAGTCAAAAAAGCTCATTCTTTGGGTAAATGGTTCTCAATGGCTATTTTCTTCCAGTTTTGTGTCAGTTCTATAATTTCATGTTCAATTCCTTTGTTAAATGTCAATTGTACTTTCTCACCACAAATTGAGAAAACTGTCCCCTGTTTACTCTCAGCAGCTTCAGAAAGCTGCCATGGAATCTTGGTGGGTATGAAAATGAGGCTTGGTTTTGCCCATCATGTAACGGACTGCTGCAGAGTCACTGTTTGAATAAAACTAAATTTCTATGCCACCAGTAATACCTGAATTACACAATTTGCCAAAATTCATAGCAAGACCTCATTCCAACATTTGAGTATTCAACCTGTGAGTTTGAGAATCTTTTATAACAGTTAATAGAGTCCATTGAAAAGAAAGCCACAGGCCCCAAATGGAATCACTTACTAAGGCCCCCCCATCAACAAACTAAGACTTCATATCTTCATATTACACAAGATGGTAGAAATTATCTAAAATACCACAAACTGTAGATGATCATGGCAGATTTTTATGTTCAGACATTTGTAGCAAAGTCTTACACATTCGCTGGTTCCTAAGAATGAAATATTGAGAAAACAACCAATGTAACTTCTTTCTTGTAATGAAAATATTTGCTGCGTTTTTTTTTTTTTTGATAATTGAACAAATACTAGCTCAAGATGCTCTAAATACAACTCTTACATAATCCTTTGACCTAAGTTAGGTTTTAGTCACTGAGACGATAGACTGATGGTGAAGTCCCTTGGAGGAACAATCCAGAAACTGAGCCGAGGTGTACCACTGAGCGGCTCCCTTTTAAGCGTTCTTGTGCTTGGCTTGCAAACATTTGTGAGGGTGATCCTACACTAGGAAAAGGGAGGTGCTCAAAAGTCCTGTGGGTTGTTGGATACTGGCTCTGAGCTGAAATAAACTGCAGACATAGAAAACCCCAGAGGTGTGTACTTGCCAGAGGAAACAGTGTGAAAGACAGTTTGGTCAGAGTGTGTCTTTCAGTAGGTCCAGGGGGACTGGCTAGGTAGTTGATCGTTATTTACCCAGACAGAAATCAGATTTGCATAGATATAGAGAATAATAGAGAATC